>NC_087265.1:44711284-45017117 GCF_015220805.1 Pogoniulus pusillus
GAGGCACTTAGTGCCATGGTCTAGTTGACTGGCTAGGGCTGGGTGCTAGGTTGGCCTGGATGATCTTGGAGGTCTCTTCCAGCCTGGTTGATTCTATGATTCTATGGATGTAATGTGCAAACCCTACTTATTCTAACAGTTCCCATGAATTAACATTAACATACAGTAATAAGGGGGTTATTTTTTCAGATGCTGTCATCAAAATACAAAGCTACACTTAACATTAGCTGTTGCATCTCATTGGCCTGTTTTAGAACTCTACTTTAGAACTTCAGCCAAAAATTAGGGCCTGCAAATTATGACATTCTTTCAGATTTTTGCAATCTGGAATTTATTTAACACAAGCTGTGAAATGCTCCTGTATGAAATAGATCCTGCTGCTGTAGCTGCATATTCATCTCTGCCTAAACTACTGCTTGAGGACTCAGTGGTTTCCTCTGTAGTTTTAGGGATTGGTCATATATTTTCAGCCATGTAATACTCTATATTTCTCAGAATGACTCAGACAATAATAAATGCTGGCAAGTTCGTAGGCCACTGCACAGGAGATAGACACTGTCATTTGGATAACTGAAGTCCAGCATGTGTTTGAAGAATGTGCATGCCTGGCCTGAATTTTTAGCACTAAAGAAGTAGATCTCATCTACTGGATTGTCCATATCACTTTCCAGAACCTTTCTATGCTGTTGCCGCTTTTACTTGTGTGTTCTGAGTTCTGTTGCATTCAGAGTTATTGCCTGTGCCTCTGTGCCTCTGGTTTTTTTCCAATAGATATTGTTGAAAAACACGTGGAGAGCTTCAACTAGGCTTTTGTGAGATGATTTTTCTTCACTAGTAACAGTGCTGAAGGCCTCGAGAGTGTCCTTATCCTTAGGCTTCCTGTTCTAGCTCTCTCTTTTGCTTTACCTCTTAAATGGTACTCAAGGCAAAACAACAGTGCTGAAGGCCACATGAGTGCCCTTACCCTCAGGCTTCCTGTTCTAGCTCTCTCTTTTGCTTTACCTCTTAAATGGTACTCAACCAGAGTCTTCAGCATTTAAGCTCATTAATCACCTTGCAGAAAATAAATGACTAAATAATTAGGAACAGCAGTGGAATGAAGATTACTGAGTAAACTTAGGCTTAGCACTTGCACCTGGTGACTATGTCAGCAGGTCATAAGCCCAGACTCTTCTTTCCCCTGCGATGAAGACAGTGTGATTCTAGGTGTATGTGAAAAGACATAATTTTAGTGAATGAATATTTCAGGCATATCTTGCCAGTCATTTGGAAATATTTCGTGGGGGTAAAAGTAGTTACAGGTTCTGCAAATAGGTGTCTTAATTCCCTTTAATGTAACTGTAGTTTAGGTAACCATACCTTTCAGCAAGGAACTGCAAGGCATTCCAGAGTGTAAGTGAAGTAGTTGAGATGTGCTCAACAGTTAGGCTGGGTCAGGCTTCACTCAGCTCTTTGGTTTTTGAGAGAGGGCACTAACTTCAGCAATATTTTGAATTGCAGGAGTAAGGAATTGGAATGTTCTCAACTAGTTGAACTGCAGGAATCGGCTCCAAGTAAGGAAGTCAAAATACAGGAATATGGTGATTGGAAAACACATGGACTCTGGTGAGTGTGACTGATGGCTGTTTTCAATATATAGCTTCTGGGCTATTCAAACACGCAGGAGGTTCCTTCAGTGGCTGCAGACTACTCCCACAGGCAGAGTGCAGGTAAGATTAGGAATCCTTCTACAGCTCTTCTGCTGGCTGGTGAGAGCTGAATTGTAGTCCTTCTGGCATATACACTCTCTGGTTTGCAGAAATTATTTTGTCCTAACCATCCACTGAAAGTTTAGTATAAACAAAGGCAAATGGCATTCCAAAATAGCAAGCCAGCATAATGCTTCTATTCTCTGATACGGGGAGGGTAGGGTGTGTGTGTGGGGGGGGGGGGGGTAGTGAGATACAACTTCTAGGTAGGATTTCAAGATACAGTAAAAATAAACTTTTTACATTGTACTATTTCTGCAGAACTGAGGCAGATGTTCCTGGCTGAGATCTGAAAGCTTAACTTTCAGATATTCCTATCTGATTTAATATGTGGTGAAGTGATCTTGCTCTATTTTAATATATTATGTGTCTTGTTAGCCAAATGCTTTGTGTGCTACTTGTTAGTAATATTAAACTTTGCAGTAAAATACTTAATTCCTGTTGACAGACATATAGAAGGATGAGTAGGACAAATTTTATATCAATATTTTTATATAAAAATAATAGTATTATAACCCAATACTTTTTCATACACCTTGTCTAAGAGCTCCTATTACAAAATTCAGCTGTTTTGAAGTTTTTAGCTCGACTAGCAAGAGAGCTCCAAACTTAATGTACCTTTTAATGTGATTTTATTATTTGATAATATTTTTAGCAATGCAGAAACCACTGGGATTTGTCATTAGGAGTTGAAAGAATAACTGTGTTGCTAATCTGTCTCAAGCCTATGATCCTGATAGAATCAGTTAGTGTTGGAAGGGACCACAAGGATCATCTAGTTTCAACCCCCCTGCCATGGCCAGGGACACCCTACCCTAGAGCAGACTGGCCGTACTCTCATCCAGCCTGGACTTAAACACTTCCAGGGACGGGGCCTCAGCCACCTCCCTGGGCAACCCAGTCCAGGCTCTCACCACTCTCATGCTGAACAGCTTCCTCCTCACATCCAGCCTGAATCTCCCTACCTCCAGCTTTGCTCCATTCCCTCTAGTCCTGTCACTTCCTGATATCCTGAAAAGTCACTCTCCAGCTTTTTTGTAGGCCCCCTTCAGAAACTGGAAGACCACAAGAAGGTCACCTGGGAGCTTCCTCTTCTCCAGACTGAACAGCCCCAACTCTTTCAGTCTGTCCTCATAGCAGAGGTGCTGCATCCCTCTGATCAACTCAGTGGCCCTTCTCTGGACATGCTCCAGCACATCCACATCCTTCTTGTAATGGGGGCTCCAGAACTGGATGCAGTGCTCCAGGTGGAGTCTCACCAGAGTGGAGTAGAAGAGGAGGATCACCCCTGTTGCAGTTCATGCAACAGTGGAAGAAAAATAGTCCTTCCAATGGATTAAAGGTACTTGTCCAGATGACCAAAGATGTATAGCATGAAAAAATCTCAGTCATTACAGATCGAGACTGAGGCATCAATATGTTTGCTAAGTAGATTTGATATTTTAAGTTTCAAATGTTGACCTATATAGTGATTGATCAGTCATCTTGTATAAGGAAAGAATGTAGGGAATGTTGCTACAGGAAGCAAACACAGTTAAGATAGGGAACCATTGGTATCTTACGTGAGCGAAGGCATTGCTACTCTTCATTTCAGACACCGCAGCCTTGTACATAGCCATTCTTTCCTTCAAGGAGACGGTCTCCTGGAAATCCAGTGTTGTGCTCTCAGCCCTGGAAACGCCTTCTTTAGGTAGTCCTCTTACAAGTTTGTACAAACCCACTGTAAATACAAACAGACATCAGAGTTTCCAAGAAAAAAAAAACAACAGGTATTTCTTTCCAAATCCTCTACAAACCCACTGTAAATACAAAGCAGCCAGGAGGAAAGAGACCTGGGGGTACTGATAGATAGTAGGCTGAAGATGAGCCAGCAGTATGCCCAGGTGGGCAAGAGAGCCAATGGCATCCTGGCCTGGATCAGGAAGAGTGTGGCCAGTAGGACAAGGGAGGTTATTCTTCCCCTGTACTCAACACTGGTCAGGCCACACCTTGAGTACTGTGTTCAGTTCTGGGCCCCTCAATTCAAGAGAGATGTTGAGATACTGGAACGTGTCCAGAGAAAGGCAACAAAGCTGGTGAGGGGCCTGAAACACAAACCCTATGAGGAGAGGCGGAAGGAGCTGGGGCTGTTTAGCCTAGAGAAGAGGAGGCTCAGGGGTGACCTCATTGCTGTCTACAACTACCTGAAGGGAGGTTGTAGCCAGGTGGGGGGTAGCCTCTTCTTCCAGGCAACCAGCAATAGAACAAGGGGACACAGTCTCAAGTTGTGCCGGGGAAAGTATAGGCTGGATGTTAGGAGGAAGTTGTTGTCAGAGAGAGTGATTGGCATTGGAATGGGCTGCACAGGGAGGTGGTGGAGGCACCGTCCCTGGAGGTCTTCAAGAGAAGATTCGATGGGGCACTTAATGCCATGGTCTAGTTGACTGGATAGGGCTGGGGGATGGGTTGGCCTGGCTGATCTTGGAGGTCTCTTCCAACTTGGTTGATTCTATGATTCTATGACATGAGAATTTCTAAGAAAACACAACAGGTACTTCTTTCCATATCCTGCACAAACCCACTGTAAATACAAACAGACATCTGAGTTTCTAAGTAAAAACAACAGGTACTTCTTTCCAAATCCTGTGCAAACCCACTGTAAATACAAACAGACATCAGAGTTTCTAAGAAAAAACACAACAGGTACTTCTTTCCAAATCCTGTGCAAACCCACTGTAAATACAAACAGACACCAGAGTTTCTAAGAAAAAACACAACAGGTACTTCTTTCCAAATCCTGAAAGATAAGCAGCAGTAGAAAGGAGCTGTTTTATAAACTCTTTGCAACTGTACATTATTTACAATGTAGAATTTACTGAGGGCAGAAAAATTATTTGGTGAAGCTTTTGAAGCAGGGAAAATCCTTGGAGAAATAACAAAAAGCTTTCTTTACTAATGGAGAAAAACAAACAAACAGACCAAAACACCACAAACAAAACCAATTTTATCAGTAGGCATACTTTCATTTTCTTGGTAGCATTACATCTGCATTATACCATAAGAAGTTATTCTAAGTACTACAAACACCCTATTATAGTTAGATAATGGTTAGAGATGGTCTCTTCTCACAGGTAAATAGTGAGAGAATAGGGAGGAAATGGCCTCAAGCTGCGACTGGGTGGGTTTAGACTGGACATTAGGAAACAGTTTTTCAAAGCAAGAGTGTTTAGGTACTGGAATTGGCTGCCCGGGGAGGTGGTTGAGTCACCAACCCCGGGCGTATTTAAAAGTTGTTTGGATGTGGTACTTGAGGAGATGGTTTAGGGGTGAACTTTGTAGAGCAGGGATAAAGGTTGGTCTTGATGATCCTGAGGGTCTTTTTCAACCGGAATGTTTCTGTCATTCTGTGATGTATTAAGTTCTAATTAGCTGTACATTATCATTTCCATTTGCTTAATAGAGAGTCTATTCTGAGTTGGTTGTAGATTTGAGTTTACTGAGATTGCATTAGAGTATGTTTTAATTGATTTAGTGCTATTCAAACTTTGCTGAAAATCATCTGAATTGCTAACTGCATTTTAACCTTACTTCAAGGTGTGAAGGTTATCTTTAAGCACTTGCAATTTGACCTCAGTGAATGCAGAGACAATAGTTCAGAGAAATCCTAAAAGAGGAGCACAGAATCACTAGCACTAAGAATTTTTTGGTTGATATTTTTCTGCATTTATATGACTGTAGTAGAAGAATTTAATATACCTTAAAATTTGGTATAAATATATTTTTTTCCTTCTTGTTTCAGACAAGGGGGAAAATGTATGTTGTGATCGTCTCTTATCTGTGATCAGAGACATCATCATCATAATAATAAATTCCTCAGGCTGGAAGTTTCTTGTCCTGAGATTTTTCTATAGTGCATGGAAAACTGCCAGGGTAGGTATAGGCTGGGTATTAGGAGGAAGTTCATCACAGAGAGAGTGATTGGCGTTGGAATGGGCTGCCCAGGGAGGTGGTGGAGTCACTGTCCCTGGAGGTGTTAAAATAATGCCTGGCTGAGGCACTTAGTGCCATGGTCTAGTTGATTGGCTAGGGCTGGGTGCTAGGTTGGACTGGATGATTTTGGAGATCTTTTCCAACCTGGTTGATTCTATGATTTTTGCTAGTTATTTCTAGATCTAGTTATTCCTCAGTATAATGTTTCCTTGACTGTGCAAAGAACCAATTGTTATTAAAATTAGTGGTTGGGGGTGGCAAGAGTTCTGGGTATCAAAATGAATCAACAATATTAATTTTGGAAAATATTGTCTCACAGTAATTCATTACCCTGCCATAACAACTACTAACAGTGTAATGGAATAGAATCATAGAATAGGATCAACCAGGTTGGAAGAGACCTCCAAGATCATCCAGGCCAACCTAGCACCCAGCCCTAGCCAATCAACTAGACCATGGCATTAAGTGCCTCATCCAGGCTTTTTTTTTTTAACACCTTCAGGGATGGCACTTCCACCACCTCCCTGGGCAGCCCATTCCAATGCCAATCACTCTCTCTATGAGGATCTTCCTCCTAACATCCAGCCTATACCTCCCCCAGCACATCTTGAGACTGAGTCCCCTTGTTCTGTCGTTGGTTGCCTGGTGGAAGGGACCAACCCCAGCCTCCCTTCAGGTAGTTGTAGACAGCAATGAGATCACTTCTGAGCCTCCTCTTCTCCAGGCTGTACACCCCCAGCTCCCTCAGCCTCTCCTCATAAAGCTGTGTTCCCAGTCCTTTCACCAGCTTTGTTGCCCTTCATGTTTAGGCATCTAAAATTTTTCTTCATACTGTTCTAATCCAACAAGAGATGCTTGGATTCCACCTAGTTGTAAGCATGTGAATAGCTTCATTAAGCAGAATACGCATACTAGTGTGCTTAAAGTTAGATGTGTGATTTGATTCCTTTCTGATTTGGAGCCAATGAATTTAATGGACTGTTTAAAAAACCATTTTAATAGACACATGTTATTAGCCACCTGGGGAATGAAGGTAAGAGGAACTATTCTTGTTAGCTTTAAACCAGAAAATGCTCTCTCTTTGGAAACTAAGTGTTTTATACCATAATGTGGAACTCTCTGTGGTGGTATGAGAGATGAAAAAAGCTTTTGCTCATTCATTGAGAGAGTGATTTGCCATTGAAATGGGCTGCCCAGGGAGGTGGTGGAGTTGCCATTCCTGGAGGTGTTCAAGAAAAGCCTGGATGAGGCACTTAGTGTCATGGTCTAGTTGACTGGCCAGGGCAGGGCTATAGGTTGGACTGGATGATCTTGGAAGTCTCTTCCTACCTGGTTGATTCTATGATTCCTTTTGTTTGTTTTGCTCTAAGGTTTTGCTGATTCAAGAGAACATAAAAGTGTAGTATTTTCTGATTCTTTTAGGGATAAATGTGTGCTTGTGATAGAATAGCAAGTTCCAAAGTGAGGTACACCAGCAAAAAGCTTTTTGCTTTTGTCACGTGGTGCTCATGCAATAGTATCTGTTCCAGAGAACTGAATTATTTTATTAACAATAAATTACATCAACTCTGTAAAATAAATGGAGCTTGACAAATCTTCTATGCATTACAGGATTAAACAATTCTGGCATTCTGCCATTATTTCCAGTGATATGACTGCATCAGTTATCCCTTTGGGTATTCATAATGGGTTTTTACAAGGGGTTGAACAGCAGTATGAGCACTGCCTTAATTGTTTTTCAGTGGAGACAACAGAAATTGTTGGTACTCAGTCCTAGAGCTTGCTGTAAATATTGCTTGATACTTCTAGGAAAATAAGACTTTGGCATAACTGAGACATTTAGGAAAAGGTTCTATACCACTTCAGTGGTTTGAGGGTATTGTTCTTACTGAAAAATTGAAGCAAGTGGAAATATATTGTCATTGGCTGTAGAAAACCTGAAATCTCATGGTGATGGGAGAAATAATCTACAGATCAGCACCATCATATATTTTTCAGCTCCTGAGTATTTTTTCAAGTGCAGAGTTGCATATTTCAGTGCCTAACCTTAGCTATTAGAAGTTTAAGAGTTTCCAGCAGTGCTTTCAAGCACTCAAATGAGTCTCTAGGGAATTTCCTTCTGATAATACTCCATTTTGCATTTAGATAGTCTTCTGTCTCTCACAGGAGCAGAGGAAACCATAATTCCCTCTGGGTCTGTCACATTTTTATAAAAAGCTGCATTTGTAAGACATATGAATTGTTGACTCTGCATTTTCACATAGTTCATGTTCTTCCTAATTCCTGGAGGACCAACAAATACTTCTCAACCATGCTGTGCCCGATGCAGACTTGAAGACAAAGCAAGTATGGAATGGTGGATTCCATTGTTACAGGGTAAAAAGCAAGTCTTTGGACTGGAAATGTCTAGAAGAAGGTTACTCAACACTGGTCAGGCCACGCCGTGAGTGCTGTGTCCAGTTCTGGGCTCCTCAATTCAAGAGAGATGTTGAAATACTGGAATGTGTCCAGAGAAGGGCAACAAAGCTGGTGAGGGGCCTGGAACACAGCCCTGTGAGGAGAGGCTGAGGGAGCTGGGGATGTTTAGCCTGGAGAAGAGGAGGCTCAGGGGTGACCTCATTGCTGTCTGCAGCTACCTGAAGGGAGGTTGTACCCACATAGATGTTGGTCTCTTCTGCCAGGCAACCAGCAACAGAACAAGAGGACACAGTCTCAAGTTGTGCCAGGGGAGGCCTAGGCTGGATGTTAGGAGGAAGTTGTTGGCAGAGAGAGTGATTGGCATTGGAATGGGCTTCCCACGGAGGTGGTGGAGTCACTGTCCCTGGAGACATTGAAGAAAAGGCTGGATGAGGTACTTAGTGCTGTGGCCTAGCTGATTGGACAGGGCTGGGTGCTAGGTTGGACTGGATGATCTTGGAATTTTCTTCCAACCTGGTTGATTCTATGATTCTAGAGGTAAGAAATACAAAAAATACCTGAAAAACTTGAGAAACTGCAGAGAAGAACCACAAAATTATTCCCACATGGAGAACTGCAGCTGTTTCTAGTTGATAGAAGAAAACTCTATAGGGTAATAAGGTTGTAAAGTATGATTGTCTTTCCAGAAAGAAATGAGCAGGTGTTTGAATTGGCTGTGGCAATTATCAAGGCAGGAATTATAAAATATGTCATTAATTTTATTTCCAGAAAGCCCTGCCCACAACTGTATACAAGTGAGTTACTTTGGGGTTTGGATGAGGTCAGGAAAATCTTCACAAGAATGCTTATGGGCAATTCATTCATTTAGGAGAACCAGAAAAGTGGGAAAGCTTGGGCACAAAATGGCTTTGCGTCACTTAAAAATAGGTAGCCTGGAGCCCTAGGGAATGTCTGTGCTACTCACGGCGGTGCAGTAGAAATTTCAAGGTAGTCCCTGGCTCCTTTGTGGCAGTGCTGGAACTGCTCAGCTGTTGAGAGCCTTCTAGATCTTCCCAGTGTGCCCAGGTGGCCAAGAGAGCCAGTGGCATCCTGGCCTGCATCAGGAATGGTGTGGGCAGCAGGAGCAGGGAGGTCATTCTGCCCCTGTACTCTGCACTGGTTAGACCACACCTTGAGTACTGTGTTCAGTTCTGGGCCCCCCAGTTTAGGAGGGACATTGAGATGCTTGAGCATGTCCAGAGAAGGGCGACGAGGCTGGGGAGAGGCCTTGAGCACAGCCCTACGAGGAGAGGCTGAGGGAGCTGGGATTGTTTAGCCTGGAGAAGAGGAGGCTCAGGGGAGGCCTTATAGCTGTCTACAACTACCTGAGGGGTGGTTGTGGCCAGGAGGAGGTTGCTCTCTTCTCTCAGGTGGCCAGCACCAGAACGAGAGGACACAGCCTCAGGCTGCGCCAGGGGAAATTTAGGCTGGAGGTGAGGAGAAAGTTCTTCCCTGAGACACTGGAATGGGCTGCCCGGGGAGGTGGTGGAGTCGCCGTCCCTGGAGCTGTTCAAGGCAGGATTGGACGTGGCACTTGGTGCCATGGTCTGGCCTTGAGCTCTGTGGTAAAGGGTTGGACTTGATGATCTGTGAGGTCTCTTCCAACCCTGATGATACTGTGATACTGTGAAAGTGACAGACAATCTCTGACCTGGTCCTAGTTCCTCTAGGCATAGAGGTTTGCAGAGGTGCAGGCAGATCTCTTGCAGAAGTGCAGAGAGCATCATGTTGGTGGCACTTCTTGCCTCATTGTGAGGCACTTAAATGCCTCCTCTTGGGAAACTTGAGGCATTTAAGTTTCCAGGTAGTTCAAGCCTAAAACATCAGGGCTAAGCTGGTTGGACGCACAAGGCAGAGCAGAACACGTTGTCCAAGAGCAGTGAGGCAGAAGCAGCAAGGCAGAGGCAGCACAACTGCTTGCAACTTAGCTCAATTGATATTATTTGCCTGAGTGCAAAGGCTCCTTTGGCCACAGAGGTTCACCTATCAAAATGGCATTTGCAAACCTGACCATACGAAGTGACCCCAGGGCTTGCTCACCTTTATTTGGGCAAGACACCAACAAGTACCTAAACACCTCCGGGTACCTGTTTATCACTTCTGGAGGGAACATAATGGCCCAAGCCTTTTGTTTTCCTCCCACCTTTGCTTCCTCCATCAGCAGAAGGGTGCTGCAAGCCAGGACATCTAATAGGCCTATTAGCTTTCCAGGACATGTACTTCCAATCATCTGTTTTCTTGTTGCATCAGCCTCCTCCTTCCACCAAAAGAGCACTGATGCTCTGGCTGCTTCTATAGACTTGAAGTTGTCAGAAATGCTGTGGTGGCATGCTGCCAGTGAGATAAACTCTGTGACCTGACTATTAGCCTTCCAGGACAGTGTTAAAGAGCTCTTTAATTTGGTAAGGAAAAAGTAGAAAAAGTAATGCTCGAAAGGCAAGCATTAGGGATATATTTTGAACAATGAGCATAAGAAACTTAGCAGCATTAGCTAGAAAAGTTCTTGAGTACTGAAATTTCCTTCTCTGCTTGTTCTACTAGAATTTGGAACTGCTAAACATGCAGGCTAAATATTTTCTGATTAAAAAAAAAAAAACTTAAACCACAAAACCAACAACCTGGAGTCAGTGGCTGCATGATGCTATGTAAATAGCTATGAATTTTATTTGCAGAGTGGACAAGTCTTTTGATGTTGTTTATTTGTTTGACTTTAAGTGAAACCACAGATAAAGGCAACTCAGACGACAACAACTGATGTTTCTGTCACTTAGTTGTGTCATCCATACTCTGTCTTTGTTAAACCAAACAAAGATACACACACACACACACACACTTTGATACTGTGAAGCAGCGGTCTCCAAAGTGAGATGTGCACACCCCAGGGACTATGCAAGGCAGTCTTCTGGGGTGCAAGAATCAAATGTGTTTTGTATCTGAATGATTATTAAAGATTTATTTTGTGACAACTGCATCCATTATCCTCCTTTAATGCCTATTTATATGTATGTTGCATAATGCATTGCCAGAGTAGTACATGTGTACAATCTGGAAGTACATACACAAACATGGGAGCGTATGCTCAAAAATGTTTTAATGATAGAGATGTGCCATCAAAAATCTTTGGAGACCACTGTCTCAGATGAAAGCAGGTTGTCAGATCAATTATATACTAACCTTCAGAGGTGCTGCTGTGGCTGTTCACTGATGACATCTTTTCAAAGATTGCTCTCCCTCTTTTCACGCTAGACTCTGTCGGAGAAATGACAGAATGGCTCCCGGGCTGACTCTTAGGTATTAATGAAAGTGAACTCTCACTCTCTGTTTTCTGTTAGAAGACATTAAGAGGATGCATGTTAAAAGCTGTTGGTGGGAAACAGAAAAGCCTGAATGAGGCACTTAGGGCCATGGTCTAGTTGATTGGACAGGGCTGGGTGCTAGGTTGGACTGGATGATCTTGGAGGTGTCTTCCAACCTGGTTGATTCTGTGATGGATTAAGGTTTTATATAATTTTAAATCCACAGATTTAATTGCCAAACAATTATTCTACAGCTCCACTCATTTTCTACCTTGTCATCTATTTATGGATTTGTTATTTTCCTTTAAACTTATGCTTTTAGCCTTCTTCTTTGAGCCCATTCCTTCTTCCCCCCCTTTTAAATTTCTTACATATTCTTTCTTTTAGTGGAGACTGTAAATAAAATGCAAGGTAGGAAATATAAAGATACCTTTAGGTAGCACACGTAACAAGAGTAGTTAAGACATGATGGGATGAGTGCCTGCTCTTAAATACTCTTAAAGATGTCCTTTTAAAAAAGTTAAATACTTTGAACATTAATAGTAGCATTTCTTACTAAAAATGCCTCTGCCAATCTAAGGTAATTCATGGTATGCAGAAATAGTAGTAGTAACTTGAAGTGCTTTCCTCTATTTCAAACTTGATGTCTTCTGGCTTGCTGACTTTTAGATAAGTGCAGGACTGTACAGCACGTGGAAAATTCACTATCTAATTGAAGCATAATCACTCAGTAGGCCACTGAAATTGGCATCTTAATCATTGACATTTCTAAATGTAATAACTGCATATTCCCTGGAATTTGGCACTTCAGTGCTTTATTCTTTTCATCCTGTCTGGAGTATGAGATCAGAACGTAAAAATAGCTTCCTGCTTCACCTTTTTATCTGAGAAGCCCATTCAAAAATAGAATGTAACATCAGTCAGTATGTAAAACTGAAGTAGCTACATGATAGAAAGTTACTTAAATATAGACATAAATTATTTCCAAACAAAAAAAATGAATAAATGCTGTTAAATTGGGTGCTCCATACAACAGTCTATGTCCCCACTGAATACCTGCTCCCACAAAGAACACACATATAACTATAAAATCTTGACATTAAATTGAATCCTGAATGAATCAGAAAGAAAAATACAAAAAGTTCTTCTAGTTTTCTTCTAGTAGCAGGAACAGTGTGGCCAGTAGGACGAGGGAGGTTATTCTTCCCCTGTACTCAGCACTGGTCAGCCCACACCTTGACTACTGTGTCCAGTTCTGGGCGCCTCAATTCAAGAGAGATGTTGAGATACTGGAACGTGTCCAGAGAAAGGCAACAAAGCTGGTGAGGGGCCTGGAACACAAACCCTATGAGGAGAGGCTGAGGGAGCTGGGAGCCTGGAGGAGGCTCAGGGGTGACCTCATTGCTGTCTACAACTACCTGAAGGGAGGCTGTAGCCAGGTGGGGGTTGGTCTCTTCTGCCAGGCAACCAGCAACAGAACAAGGGGACAGAGTCTCAGGTTGTGCTGGGGGAAGTATAGGCTGGATGTTAGGAGGAAGTTGTTGCCAGAGAGAGTGATTGGCATTGGAATGGGCTGCCCAGGGAGGTGGTGGAGTCACTGTCCCTGGAGGTGTTCAAGAAAAGCCTGGATGAGGCATTTAGTGCCCTGGTCTAGTTGACTGGATAGGGCTGGGTGCTAGGTTGGACTGCATGATCTGGTTGATTCTATGATTTGGCAGTTTTTGGAAGAGTAACATATATTAGCTTCCAACAAACAAAACAGCTCTTGTCACTACCTTGGTGCTTTTTCAATAAGCAGCATTTATGTTAATTCTGTTCTTATTAAGCAGATGTCTTTGCCATTCACTGGCACAAGCTTATTTGGGTAGATACTCCAACAAAGCGGCATGAAAATTAAATTTTTCCTAAAGAAAAGGACTTTGTGGTAATCATAACACCTTCCACTAACTTTAACAGTTAAAAATCAAACAAAAACCCCCAAACAAAGTCAAGGAAGCAAACAAAAATCCTAGAGGAGTTAGCTGTCAAAGATGCCAACAGTAGGGGAAAACACAACACATTTTGAATGTTCTCTTTTGTTCTAATATTGCTGAAGCTAGTCTATCATTCAAGAGATTCTCCCAGGTTGATTACCAAAAGCACAGACAACACTGTGGCAATATGATCCTGACTCTGTTCTCATTTATGGCAGCACTGGAAAAGCAGGAGACAGACGTGCTGGTCTAATGACATGCACAGCTGCATTTTTCTTTCATTTCCTCTCTTCCCTTCTCTATCCTTCATTTCTTCTCTGCATAGCCATTTCTGAGGCACAGACTGTCTGTACCACATTTCAGACATTATAATAGTCTGCTCTTCAGCTGGTTTAAACCAGAATAACATCGTTAATACTGGGTTGTAACTGCAATGATAGCCAACTCTGAAGAAGGGTACAAAATTAATAGCCCTTCTCACACAAAGCCCTGTTCATTTCAGACACCTGCTACCTCCTAATACCCTTGGAATGTAAGTACCTCCTTCCTCTCAGCATACATACATTTTGCCAAGGCTCTCTGTCCTACCTGTGCTGCAGTGTCCCCCAGATCACAGAGCTTATCTCACTGGCAGCATGCCACCACAGCATTTCTGACAACTTCAAGTCTATAGAAGCAGCCAGAGCATCAGTGCTCTTTTGGTGGAGGGAGGAGGCTGATGCACCAAGACAATAGATGATTGATAGTACATGTCTTGGAAAGCTAATAGGCCTATTAGATGCCCTAGCTTGCAGCACCCTTCTGCTGATGGGGGAAGCAAGGGTGGGAGGAAAACAAAGGCTTGGGCCATTATGTCCCCTCGAGAAGTGATAAACAGGTACCCAGAGGTGTTTAGGTACTTGTTGGTGTCTTGCCCAAATAAAGGTGAGCAAGCCCTGGGGTCACTTCGTATGGTCAGGTTTGCAAATGCCATTTTGATAGGTGAACCTCTGTGGCCAAAGGAGCCTTTGCACTCAGGCAAATAATATCGACCTAAGGTGCAAGCAGTTGTGCTGCCTCTGCCTCACTGCTCTTGGTCAACATGTTCTGCTCTGCCTTGTGCATCCGACTAGCTTAGCCCTGATGTTTTGGGCTTGAATTACCTGGAAACTTAAATGCCTCAAGTTTCCCAGGAGAAGGCATTTAAGTGCCTCATGACGTGGCAAGAAGTGCCACCAACATGATGCTTTCTGCACTTCTGCAAGAGATCTGCCTGCACCTCTGCAAACCTCTATGCCTAGAGGAACTAGGACCAGGTCAGAGATTGTCTGCCTCTTTCTCAGCACCCTGGGAAGATCTAGAAGGCTCTCAACAGCTGAGCAGTTCCAGCACTGCCACAAAGGAGCCAGGGACTACCTTGAAATTTCTACTGCACCGCCGTGAGTAGCACAGACATTCCCTAGGGCTCCAGGCTACCTACTTTTAAGGGAGGCAAAGCCATTTTGTGGCTAAACTTTCCCACTTTTCTGGTTCTTCTAAATGAATGAATTGCCCATAAGCATTCTTGTGAAGATCTTCCTGACCTCATTCGAACCCAAAAGTAACTCATTTGTATACAGTTGTGGGCAGGGCTTTCTGGAAATAAAATTAATGACATATTTTATAATTCCTGCCTCATTAATTGGCACAACTAAATCAGTATAATGTGTTTTTTTCTCTGAAGAAAGTGGTTTACAATACTCATGCTAATACAACACCTTTGGCACCTAGAGTCAAATCAGTCATTTGTTTCAATACAGACATGTCATGCAAAAATTTTGCAGCTAATCTCAAGCAAAAGCTACTGTAACTCACAGAAGTAGACAGATTCCTATAAAAATATGGGTTTCCACAGGGCATAACATGTTGTACATATCCTGGAATCATAGAAACAACCAGGTTGGAAAAGACCTCCAAGATCGTCCAGTCCAACCTATAACCCAGCCCTATTCAGTCAACTAGAAGGAGTATTCTTGCAAAGAATAACTATAGGTCAAGAAAATAAGTACAACACATAGCTTTTATCTTAAATATTAGCAGCTATGAGAAAAGTATAAGTATATTAAATATGAGTGAAGCATAGTTGTCCTTGATTGCCAATGATGCGCTCATTTTAGAGGTACACTTCCAATGCTTGTTCATTATTAGTTTCATAAAAATTCAAGGTGAATATATTACTTGATTATATGTTACTGTGAATCAGACTTTCACAATGTGTTTTGCATTGTTTTCTTTGTAAGAGTTCTATTTGAGGATTCATTGCAGAGAAAAATACTCTTTTTTTTTTCTACTTTTTGAAAAATAATTATGGGAAAATGCTTTCAAGTCTAGGTTAACTAATTCAGGAGTTAAATTTTGCTGCTTCTTATATGCCATGCATAATCATAGAATCAACCCGGTTGGAAGAGACCTCCAAGGTCATCCTGGCCAACCTTGCACCCAACCCTGTCCAATCAACTAGACCGTGGCACTGAGTGCCTCATCCAGGCTTTGCTTGAACACCTCCAGGGACAGCAACTCCTTCACCTCCCTGAGCAGCCCATTCCAATGGCAAATCACTCTTCTGTGCAGAACTTCCTCCTAACATCCAGCCTAGACCTCCCCCGCCACAACTTGAGACTGTGTCCTCTTGTTCTGTTGCTGGTTGCCTGGCACAAACGACTGACACCCACCTGGCTACAGCCTCCCTTCATGTAGTTAGCCATGAGGTATGCCCTGAGGCTGCTCTTCTCCAGGCTGCACACCCCCAGCTCCCTCAGCCTCTTCTCACAGGGCTTTGTGATGCATTTCACTGTGATCTTAACATGAAACACTTGAGGGTTGCTATTCAAATAACAATTCAAGTTATACTTAAACGTCCAAGCACTTTGCTGGACTGGCTCCTAACATTTACTTTTGCCTACATAAAGCTGGCATCTCAAATTCCAATTTGAAACAAGAGAGTCCTTTACTGGAGAGTACACAGGATTAATTTGAGGTTAACTTTAGTTCTGAATGAGTGTGTATCTCTTGTAAACCATTCAATCTATGTGGAATATAAAAAAAATAGAGGTTAATGCAATGTAGTCCTGGCCTGCTTGAAAAAAGCCTTTGGAAATGCCAGCATGAGACCAGTCTGTTTCTGATATATTTCTCATTTGTAATTTAAAATACAATAGAAGTCGATTCTGGTGCACTTTACAAGCAAAGAGTGCATGGAATCATGTCTACCATCTGCTGGAATGCTGGTGGCATTATTAAGATGGATAACAACCCCCCTAAATAACTGTTACAGGGGAGTGCTATGAACACCTGCTGCATAAACTCTCTAAAGCCAGTAACTAAACTGTTGAGACAAAGCCACAACTCTCAGTTGATGCTTTGCTATGCATCACCTCAGCAATACAGATTTTCTCAAGAGACTTAAAAAGCCTTGACTCTATGGCTGCCTGGAACGTGCTTATTCATTTGGTCCCTAGACCAGCTCCAGAAGGGCTTAGCCTTTTCATTTGTTGAAGACCATTTCAAAATAAGACAGTATTTTCTTTTGGGGTAAGGGTATAAAACAACTCTGCTGTATACACAGAGCAGAGGCCCTGAAAAGAGATTGTTCTTAACCTGAGATAAAATATTCTATTTGCAGAATTGCCACCTGTGCTGGTTTTAGGTGGGATAGAGTTGATTTTCTTAATAGTAGCTTGTACGGGGCTATGTTTTGGATTTGTACTGGGAAACAGCATTGATAACACAGGGATGTTTTCATCATTGCTGAGCAGTGCTTGTGCAGAGGAAAGACCTGTTCTACTCACACCACCCCACCAGCAAGTAGGCTAGGGGAACACATGAGACTGGGAGAGAGCAGAGCTGAGACAGCTAACTCCCAACTGACCAAACATCAGGTAGTCTACAACTACCCGAAGGGAGGCTGTAGCCAGGTGGAGTTGGTCTCCAGGCAATCAGCAGCAGAACAAGGGGACACAGTCTCAAGTTATACCAGGGGAGGTGTAGGCTGGATGTTAGGAGGAAGTTCTTCACAGAGAGACTGATTGGCATTGGAATGGGCTGCCCAGGGAGGTGGTGGAGTCACCATCCCTGGAGGTGCTGAAGAAAAGCCTGGATGAGGCACTTAGTGCCATGGTCTAGTTGATTGGACAGGGCTGGGTGCTAGGTTGGCCTGGATGATCTTGGAGGTCTCTTCCAACTTGCTTGATTCTATAATTCTATGAAAAGGATATTCCATACCATACGGAATGGTCAGCATATAAAGTTATGGGAGGGAGGAGCATTTGGAGTTAGAGTATTTGTCTTCCAAAGTCACTGTTATGCGTGATGGAGACCTGCTTTTCTGGAGGAGGCTGAACACTTGCCTGCTAGAAAGAAGTGAGGTTTTGCTTTTTCACTTGTGCACACAGCTTTTACATTATAATAAGAAAGAACCAGTGAGAGACTAAATTCTGACTTGAAATGCCTATAGATTTCACTACCATTAAAAAAAAATCCTCCCACTGATTTTCCTTTTATTGCCACAGCAAAATTGATACAGAGTCCCTGATCTTACTTCTTAAAAAGAAAAGGCTTAATTCTTTGGGCTAAAAAGAGAAATTAACAGTGTTTAGCATGCATTAAATTACTGAGCTGTTAAGACTCTATCTCATTGAAGGAATATCAGTTATACACATCTCATAATATAATATTGGTTTGAAATCTTACAGCAGTTTTCACAGTATAATAATGGACATTTGTGCTAACTGGACAATGGATTAAACAGAATCTGTATATCTGTATATAGTGTAAATACTATACAGTAGCTACAGAAACTCCCTTTCCAAACCCAGCACTGCAGTGGTCCCTCTCTCCTGGCATATTTGGATGACATAGTTGAGTGTTATAGAAGCACATTTGACAGTGACCAGACATATTTTAATGAGCTTTTTTTCAGGCATGTGCTAATGCAGAATGAGAAGGTGAGATCCAACACAGCTGTGTTTGAGGTGAAATATATTAGAAAGAACAGTAACAAAAGAATGGAGATGGTACAGGCAGCATAGATTTGTAATTGTTGCTAACGGTCTACAACTTTCAGGCTTGGTTCAAGTCATAGAAACCAATTCTTAACAAAGGAAGTCATGACCTGTAACAGCATAAAATGCTATATGACCACACAGGAGTCACAAATTAAGGCTCGAGGCAGCAAAAGTCAAACCAGTGACTTTCCTTTTTTCTAGACCTCCCCCAGCACAACTTGAGACTGTGTCCCCTTGTTCTGTTGCTGGTTGCCTGGCAGAAGAGCCCAACCCCCACCTGGCTACAGCCTCCCTTCAGGTAGTTGTAGACAGCAATGAGATCACCTCTGACTCTATTCTTCTCTAGGCTGAACACCCCCAGCTCCCTCAGCCTCTCCTCACAGGGCTGTGTTCCAGGCCCCTTACCAGCTTCATCATCCTTCTCTGGACATGTTCCTGTATCACAACATTTCCCTTAAATTAAGGAGCCCAGAACTGGACACAGTACTCAAGGTGTGGCCTGACCAGTGCTGAGTACAGGGGAAGAATAACCTCCCTTGTTCTACTGGCCACACTGTTCCTGATCCAGGCCAGGATGCCATTGGCTTTCTGGCCACCTGGGCACACTGCTGTTTTTGTAATACTAGTAAGTTTCAAAAAGGAAAAAGAAGAAAGTATGATAAATACATTTCAACTGGCTGATGTTCAGCTACTGTCTACCAGAACCCCCAGGTCCCTGTCTACCTGGCTGCTCTCCAGCCACTCTGTCCTCAGCCTGTAGCGCTGCTTGGGGTTGTTGTGGCCAAAGTGCAGAACCCTGCACTTGGCCTTGTTAAATATCATCCCCTTGGCTTCTGCCCACCCATCCAGCCTGTTTAGGTTTTTCTGCAGGGCTCTCCTACCCTCCAACAGATCGGCACCTACTCCTAGCTTGGTGTCATCTGCAAACTTAGTGATGCTGGACTCAGTCCTCTGGTCCAGATCATCAGTAGAGATATTGAACAGGCCTGGGCCCAGCACTGATCCTTAAGAATAAATACTTAAGAAGAAGTTACTTAGAATAAGAAGTCTAAAATAGAAGACAATCTGGCTATGCACTTTTCTCAACTTCTAGACCTTTACAATAGCTGTTCAACTAATGTGTTTACATGCAGCTCTTTAGGCATACCCTTTATTATGTAACAATGAAAGTCTGGTTGCATTTAACTACCAAAAACCAAACAAGCAAGCAACCCAAACAAACAAAAAAACTCAAACTACCAAAAACCAAACAAGCAAGCAACCCATACAAAAAAAAACAAAAACAACCCATAAAAAATAGGAATTAATCTTGTAGAGAACAACACTCTGTGTTTTTCAAGTTATTCTCTCTAAATGCTTCCATGTTCTAGACAAAACCTTCAGGTTTTTTTGCTGCCTTCCTAGAGAGGTTGATCATCCTAGGAAGCAGTGTTTGATGCGCTGTCAGAATTGGGTTTTTCTGTTAGGTAGCTGTACTTCATGAAAGACTCAGCTCACTGCAACTGATGAAAAGTGCCTCAGTAAATTAAAAACTGCAAGAGCTGAAACACTAAGTGAAAGTTTTTTAAGAGTGGGGTGGAAAGAACCTATGGAATACAGCCAGGCAATAATCAGACAAAAATGAGACCCACACCAGAAATCATTGCAATTTATTGAGGACAAGTGAGCCTTAAAATAAGCCACCCTTATCTGCAGCACATGGTACATGATGAACTTGCAAGGATTCTGAATAATCAGTAAGGAACAAGAAAACTGTGAAGAAGAAGGAAAAAAGTATCTATGAAATCTTATCACAAATGAGACTTCCTTTGGAAAGTTTTGTGGAGGGCATATGAATATAGTTCCATCCTGTTGCTTATAAAATTGCAGCCTGCTCAACAAAACTTTATAAAGGGATTAACCCCAAATTTAATTTCTAATAAGGAACTAGTGCCACACAAGCTTCAGCTTTCCAACTGATCTGTCCTAACTATTTCTAGCAAGCTTCCTCGTTGCCATTGATCAAGCACTTGCATTCCTCGGAGAAAAATTGGATGATTCTAACCCTTTCAAGGTGAGAACCTATTATAGATGGTTTCTTATGCTTTGCAGGATCACAGGATGTTAGGGGTTGGAAGGGACCCAAGGAGATCGAGTCCAACACCCTTGCCAGAGCAGGACCACACAATCTAGCACAGATCACAGAGGAACACATCCAGACAGGCCTTGAAAGTCTCCAGAGGAGACTCCACAACCTCTCTGAGGAGCCTGTTGCAGTGCTCTGTGCCCCTCATAGTAAAGATGTTCCCCATTGTGTTGAAGTGAAACCTCTTATGCTGCAACTTACATCCATTGCTCCTTGTCCTATGCCAGGGAGCAATGAGAAGAGCCTGTCCTCCCCTTCCTGACCAGCCCTCAGATGTTTATAAACATTTATTAAATCCTCTCTCAGTCTAATCCTGTACTTCTGTGAAGCTTTTTTTAATCTTCAGAAACACTCTAGCTTTCCCCCCGATAGTTCAAAGCAATCATGGATAGTTCTCAGACAAAAAATCTGATGACAAGTAAAGGTTGCAATTTGTCCAGGCCAGTCATGTTGTGCCAGTCAAAGTCAACAGGTGAAGTGACAGCAGCTTTCTCAGTTGAAAGGGAGTCGATACTGTTCTACAAGAAGCAATTGCTTCAGAAAGTTTTACAGTGTTTCTAAGAAGTTTCATTTGGGAATTCTTCTCTCAGGCCATATCTTGTTTTTCTCTCATCCCTGGAATCACTAACTAAGCACTGTTTCACACTGATTTCCCTGACAGATTGGCAAGATAGCACCATTGAGCAAGCATGAACATTATGTGTGGCCGTTTCAGCTAGATTTCTAGCTCAGACATAAAAAACAGGGAAACTTAGAAGTAAAAGTTCTGAGTGGAGAGTTGAACATTCTAGGGATAGGCCATATAATGGCAACAATGGATAAGTCAGTATAATTTCATTGGAGCATCAAGAGCTTTATGTCTAGAAGCACAGCTTGTCCCTTCCCCTTGCTGCTTCTGCCGCTGCAGCTGCGATTGCTGCTATCTTCCCCTGCTGCTGATTTGGCTGCTGCTGCTTTTGCCGCATCACTGCCAATTGACCCCTTCCCCATCTTCCTTGAGGTTATTATATTTCTCTAGTCGTTTATTTCACCTCATACTGTTATATTTAAACTACAAGAAATACAATTCCATTCTTCCCTGATGTTCCAAAAATATCCATGTCTTAGTGAGTTTACTCTAGCAGGGGAGGAGTCCACCCTAACCCAGGACATTAAAATCATAGAATCACTTAGTGTTGGAAGGGACCACAAGGATCATCTAGTTCCAACCTCCCTGCCATGGGCAAGGACACCCTATCCTAGATCAGGCTGGCCACAACCTCATCCAGCCTGGCCTTAAACATCTCCAGGGATGGAGCCTCAACCGCCTCCCTGGGCAACCCATTCCAAGGTCTCACCACTCATGCTGAACAACTTCCTCCAGTCTGAACCTGCTCACCTCCAGCTTTGCTCCGTTCCCCCTGGTTCTGTCACTCCCTGATAGCCTAAAAAGTCCTTCCCCAGCTTTTTTGGAGGCCCCCTTCAGATACTGGAAGGCTACAAGAAGGTCACCTGGGAGCTTCCTCTTCTGCAAACTGAACAGCCCCAACTCTTTCAGTCTGTCCTCATAGCAGAGGTGCTGCAGCCCTGTGAGCATCCTCATGGCCCTTCTCTGGACATGCTCCAGCATCTCCACATCTTTCTTGTAAGGGGGGGCTGCATTATGGACGTTATGGAACAAGGAAAACTACTGAAGACTTAGTATTAAAATACTGATCCAAATCATCCACGAAATCACATTTGGGCCATTCCATTTCTTTGAAGTGCCCACCCAGCCCAAGCTCTTACCTTCTTGTCCCCCAAGGCCTCAAAGTGGCTCCGCAGCTCCTCCACTGTTACGGGGACGTGCTCAGTCTGCTGAAAGCCACCTAGCGTCTCTTGCTTGAAGGCGTCCACTCTCATGCTGTCTGCCGGCACTTTCTGCATGGTGCTGCTGCAGCTCATCTTATCCGGCACAAGGGACCATGGGGTTAGTGAGCAGTGGAGCATCAGGTCAGGTCTTACAGCACTGGTGGACTCCCATCTCTGCTTGAGGAGCTCCACGGAGCCCTTCTGCACAGGCAAGTCTGCCAGATCCAGTGTATCCTGCCAATGTAACATGTACTTACGGTCAGAGACAGACAGCACTGTGCTGGTAGAAGCCACCACAGAGCAGCTCAAGAGCTTTTGCAGGTCACAGGACAGGGTAGAGTATAGGCTGGCAACTGGGACAGAAGCCATTTCCTGATGGAAATTGACATCCAGTAAGACTAGATCCAGTAAGCAGTAAGTGCCAGTGAAATGGTTCATTGTGTTCATACAGCAAGAATATGTTGATTAAAGAATGAACTGAGGGGAGTGCTCAGATATTTTATTCTGAAGTTTGCCAGCAGAGTTGCCTGTCTATCATGAATGGAAAAGCAGCAGGCACACAATTAGTGAGAATTTCAAACAAAGTGGGGCAAATGAATGAGTGCCTGGTAATCAGTATGTGCAGTACTGAAAGGTGTTGTGACAGGTAACTGATGGTTCCTTTTAGATTTGAATCTGCTGTCGCTATTGTAGGGTGAGACAGAGCACATTAATGCAGCCAGGAGACAGAAGGGCTACTGCAATTAGCTGTGAGAGTGCTTGGATAGTCTGGAAACATATCCCAGTACAGTGCTCCTAATTGCACTGTAACTCTTCTGGCAGGTAAATTACCAAGTGTTGCTATCAAATCTTCCTGATCAGTTGACTGTGTTCTCACAAAAGCTTATTCCATCTTTCTTGCAGTACATTTGAGAAGGAAAATTGCCATTCTGTCATTTTGCACCAGTTTCTGAAATCAGCTCCCAATAGATTTCAGTGGATAGGCAGAGTCCCAGAGCTGAGGCCAGATAGTTGATAAGCACAGGTTGGATAAATTGGCTGGTTAGCTAATGCCTAAGGGCTTCTGAACTTCTGCCTTCCTACAGCAGCAAAAAGCATGGCAGGGAGGTTGGAACTAGATGATCCTTGTGGTCTCTTCCAACCCTGACTGATTCTATGATTTCAAGGTTTTCTGCCCTGTAGCAAATGCTCAAATGTAAAATTTAATCTCTTGTTCAAAATCAGTGTAAGTAGAGCATTTAAATGTAGCATTTAAAATGGGAAAGAGAAAAAAATGTAAACAAGAACCTAGACCCAAGTAGTAGCTAAAGTATCAATTCATTAGCCCTTCATTTTCAGCAGGAGAAATTTCTGTTTAGACATCCTTTAATATGTTTACAATTACCAAGCTTAAATGTCCTTTGTTGGGATTTTTGGGAGTTTGGTTTTGTTTGTTGAATCAGTTTTAAACCAGGATTAGCATGGTCTGTAATATTTAGTTTAGGAATACAAAACAGGAGAAGCACCAAGTATTCAGTGCACTCTGGGAATGTTTTATAAAGGAAACTTAAGGTCCACCTTCCTTGAACAAAACAGAAAAGAGTTTCTTGCCTTCCAACCTTCCTTTCCAACCAAAAATTGATTCAAAGCTTGTCTCTCCTTTAGCTTTTTGCTATGCTAGGTTGTGGCTATGGCTGATATCCTGCTAGATCCCCTTGGCTGATGCAAACTGTTTCTAATGCTCTCTTCTTCCTACATGCATGCGAGTAACTCCCTTCCTTCCCTCCATAAATATCTGTTGTTCTAACCTGTCTGGTTCCATTAAAGATCCTGAATGGGTCTTTTAACCTAAAGTCAGGAACAGCTGTTAAATTGTAGGTCTAAACCTTACTTTAAACCACTTCCTAAAGAAAGATCTATTTTAATGAAAATGTCTCTCTGAAAAAAAAAAATAACCAAAACAAAACAGAAAAAAAACCCCAAAATCTGGTGTGTCCTGAGGGTCATTTCAGGTTTTCAGATTTTATTACTCCTATCTCCAAAACTCATCCCTGATCTTCTAATTTCTTCCCCTACTTGTTCATGGTAACTTGAATCACTGTAGAATAGTAATGGGAATTTATTTCAAGTAAAATTTAGATCTGGACTTTGACCTAAATCACAATTATTATTAGTATTTCGTACTGGCTGTGCTGACCATAGTTTTGACCTTGTACTGGCCATCTGTAAAATTAACTTAAGTGAAGGGGAAAACAGGAAGTATTGTTTGATCTGGAGAGGGGGGTACAAGCCAACCTCATGAGGTTCAACAAGACCAAGTGCAGTGTCCTGCATCTGAGTCAAGGCAATCCCAAGCACAAATCCAGGCTGGGCAGTGACTGGTTGGAGAGCAGCCCTGAGGAGAGAGACTTGGGGGTGCTGGTGGACAAGGAGCTCAACATGAGCCAGCAGTGTGCACTTGCAACGCAGAGAGCCAACCAGATCTGGGCTGCATCAGAAGAAGTGTGGCCAGCAGGTGGAGGGAGGTGATTCTCCCACTCCACTCCACTGGTCTGAGACCCCACCTGGAGTGCTGCATCCAGTTCTGGAGCCCTTATTACAAGAGGGATGTGGATGTGCTGAAGCGTGTCCAGAGAAGGGCCAGGAGGATGCTCAGAGGGCTGCAGCAGCTCTGCTGTGAGGACAGACTGAAAGAATTGGGGCTGTTCAGTCTGCAGAAGAGGAGGCTCCCAGGTGACCTTCTTGTGGCCTTCCAGTATCTGAAGGAGGCCTCCAAAAAAGCTGGGGAGGGACTTTTTAGGCTATGAGGGAGTGAAAGGACTAGGGGGAATGGAGCAAAGCTGGAGGTGGGGAGATTGAGACTGGCTGTGAGGGGGAAGTTGTTCAGCATGAGAGTGGTGAGAGGCTGGACTGGGTTGCCCAGGGAGGTGGTTGAGGCCCCGTCCCTGGAGATGTTTAAAGCAAGGCTGGATGAGGTTGTGGCCAGCCTGATCTAGGGTAGGGTGTCCCTGTCCATGGCAGGGAGGTTGGAACTGGCTGGTCCTTGTGGTCCCTTCCAACCCTGACTGATTCTATGATATTTTGTGTGTGTCTGTCTGCTATTTGTAGCTCTTGGATACCTGGCTGTATTTGTCCTCTAGCCTATTCACTTCTCCCCCAAAACTTAATCTTGATGTCACTTTTACACAATAAACTTGTTGTGCTACTCAGTCTGCTGAGATTGCAAGCCTACTCACATCTGTGGCTCTGCACTACCCTCTTCCCAAGAGCTGCAGAACAGGAGCCTGCCCATATATGGGCTTTATGGCAAGACAGAACATAGGCTCTTACACTCACATTTTCAGTTAGCTAGTGAGTGAATGTTACCTCTAAGCTTTTGGCATGAAGGTGTGTGTTTGGTGAGACCAGTGATAGTGCTGCAGTCAAAATCTAGGCTTTGCCTTTTTTGTGTTTCTTCTCTGGGATTTTTTAGATCTCTTTTCTATGGATTTTATGAGGCCTATGTTAATCATAGAATCGTAGAATCAACCAAGTTGGAAGAGACCTCCAAGATCATCCAGTCCAAGTCTAATCTAGCACCCAGCCCTGTCCAATCAACTAGACCATGGCACTAAGTGCCTCAGCCAGGCTTTTCTTCAACACCTCCAGGGACAGTGACTCCACCACTTCCTTGAGCGGCCCATTCCAATGCCAATCACTCTCTCTGTGAACAACTTCCTCCCAACATCCAGCCTATACCTCCCCTGCCACAACTTGAGACTGCTCCATTGTTCTGTTGCTGCTTGCCTGGCAGAAGAGACTGACCCGCACCTCCCTTCAGGTAGTTGTAGACAGCAATGAGGTCACCCCTGAGCCTCCTCTTCTCCAGGATAAACACCCCCAGCTCCCTCAGCCTCTCCTCACATGGCTGTGTTCCAGGCTCCTCACCAGCTTCATCATCCTTCTCTGGACATGTTCCAGTATCTCAACATCTCTCTTGAACAGAGTGGCCCAGAACTGGACATAGCACTCAAGGTGTGGCCTGACCAGTGTTGAGTACAGGGGAAGAATAACCTCCCTTGTCCTGCTGGCTACACTCTTCCTGATCCAGGCCAGGATGCCATTTGCTCTCTTGGTCACCTCTGAGCCTCCTCTTCTGCAGACTGAACAGCCCCAACTCTTTCAGTCTGTCCTCATAGCAGAGCTGCTGCTGCCCTCTGATCATCCCCATGGCCCTTCTCTGGACACACTCCAGCACATCCGCATCCTTCTTGCAATGGGGGCTCCAGAAATTTGAAAGAGAGGACCAGTAGCTGCCTATGATCTCTAAATTTAGTGAATAGTAGAAGAAAATAGTTCACTTGGAAAGGATTTGCAATAACCCTCTAGTCCAACCATAATATTCACTGAGCATTTTACTAAGTAATCTCTTCTCTATTTAAATGTGCACATGGAATATAGGCACACACTTGTCACATTGCTGCCTGAAAAGCTTGCAGTGTCTTCTGCAGGTAAGGAGAGCCTCAAGTATCTGTAACATTTCTTCATTTACATTTCAGACACCTCTTAACACAAACAGCTCAGAGAAGTTTATCGAAAAGGGTAAATGAATTCCTGGCTCCTACAAAATATATAGCATCTCCAAATTCCTAGTTATATTTTGAGAAAACAGATTAATTTGGGCTGTCTTTTCACATGCCAACTTTTATCCTGATACAAAGACACATAGCAAAAGAATAAAACTCTAACAAATATTCTTTTGACTGTAAAATATGCCAGCTCCCTGTGGTAGCAAATGTTATAAAAGAGGACTAAGTCCTCATGGGACTTGAGGAAAGACATGCTTTGGGTTTTGGTTTGGTGGAGTTTTTTCACCCCCTTTTATCCATTCATCCTTATTTATTGCATGAGCAGTATCAAGTCCCACACTACACAGGCAATTTAACATAACATTTTAAAAGGCATTAAATTGTGTATTAACACTGAGCTTATCTTACCGCTGTGTTCTTCTCGGTCAAGTTTTCCTGTTGGGACTCTGCTGCACTCATTGTGTGCCTGTTTAAAGGAAGACAAATTTAAACGTTCTCTAATTCACTGCTCTCATTTGACTAACAAACATGAAGCCTGATAGACACACGTCTGACAGTAGTTACAAGACACCAAATCTCCTATGTGCTTGCCTTGCCAATGTATTATTTAGTGAGGCATGGAGGTGAAGCATGCTTTCAGCCATACCTCAGCCAGTGCTCACCTTACACTGCTTAGCGGTGGCAAAGGCTGGAGGCAACAGCTTTTGTTTCAGTGCTCTTTGGCAGGAAATAAAGCACCTTCCAGTAAAAAATAGTTGGTGTTTAAATACTTAGGAAAGGTTTGGAGAAAAAGTACAATGGAGAGGTTGTAAGTCAAATGGATTCAAGAAAGTACCATGTACAGGGTTCTGCACTTTGGCCACAACAACCCCAAGCAGCGCTACAGGCTGGGGCCAGAGTGGCTGGAGAGCAGCCAGGAAGAAAGGGACCTGGGGATACTGGTAGATAGTAGCTGAAGATGAGCCAGCAGTGTGCCCAGGTGGCCAGGAGAGCCAATGGCATCCTGGCCTGGATCAGGAACAGTGTGTACCCCTAAGTGTAGAACCCTGCACTTAGCCTTGTTCATTCTCATCTCATTGGCCTCTGCCCACCCATCCAGCCTGTTAAGGTCTCTCTGCAGGGCTCTCCTACCGTCCAACAGATCCACACCTGCTCCCAGCTTGTTGTCATCTGCAAACCTAGTGATGATGGACTCAGTCCCCTGGTCCAGATCATCAATAAAGATATTGAACAGGCTTGGGCCCAGCACTGATCCTTGGGGAATACCACTAGTGACCAGTAGCAATTTTCCTCTCCCCTTCATTCTGTTTTCATCTGCTATGTTACAGGGTTACTTTTCCTTTTTTCTCTCTCATCACCCCAAATCTGTAATCAAATTGCTTAGACTAATCTCTAGAATGTCTTCTGGCATTTCTAGCTTTTTTTCCCATCAAGGGAATTACCGTAGATAGCATGGACATATATACTTTTTGTTGGTTAGAAAATGTTACTTCAAAGAAGGAAATAGCAACACAATGAATATTTTTACATATGAAAACTTGATAACTGCAGGTACTTAGTGTCATGGTTTAGGTAATTAGACGGGACTAGGTGACAGGTTGGACTCAGTGATCTCAAAGGTCTTTTCCAACCTGTTTAATTCTGTGATTCTGTGGTTCTGTATGTTAGCACTTGAGGAAGATACCTTACTGCTCTCTAAAACTAACTGAAAGAAGGTTGTAGAGAGGTAGGTACTGGTCTCATCTCAAAAATAATTAATGACATAACAAGACAGAATGGCCTCAAGCTGTGACTTTTTTGGCTATCAGGCAGTAAAAGGACTAGGGGTAATGGAGCAAAGCTGGAAGTGGGGAGATTGAGACTGGATGTGAGGAGCAAGTTCTTCAGCATGAGAGTGGTGTGAGCCTGGAATGGGTTTCCCAGAGAGTTGGTTCAGGCCCCATCCCTGGAGGTGTCTAATGTCAGGCTGGATGAGGTTCTGTACAACCTGATCTACATTAGGGTGTCCCTATCCGTGGCAAGGGGATTGGAACTAGGTGATCCTTGTGGTCCCTTCCAACCCTGACTGATTCTGTGGTTCTGTAATTCTGTGTGCCAGGGGAGGTTTAGATTGGACATTTGGAAAATTTTTTTCACAGAAAGGGTTGTCAGGCACTGGGACAGGCTGCCCAGAGAGGTTGTTCAATTGCCATCCCTGGACATGTTTAAAAGCAATATAGATCTGATATTTGGGGACCTGGTGTAGTGATAGACTTGGTGGTGTGGGCAAAATGGCTGGATTTGATGATCACAGAATCACAGAATCAACCAGGTTGGAAGAGACCTCCAAGATCATCCAGTCCAATCTAGCACCCAGCCATAGCCAATCAAGTAGACCATGGCACTAAGTGCCTCATCCAGCCTTTTCTTCATTGTCTTCAGGGACGGTGACTCCACCACCTCCCTGGGCAGCCCATTTCAATGCCAATCCCTCTCTCTGGGAAGAACTTCCTCCTAACATCCAGCCTAGACCTTCTCTGGCACAACTTGAGACTGTGTCCCCTTGTTCTGTTGCTGGTTGCCTGGCAGAAGAGATCAACCCCCAGCTGGCTACAGCCTCCCTTCCTTTAGTTGTAGACAGCAATGCGATCACTCTGAGCCTCCTCTTCTCCAGGCTGCACACTCCCAGCTCCCTCAGCCTCTCCTCACAGGGCTGTGCTCCAGGCCTCTCCCCAGCTTCATCGCACATGTCTTTTCCAGCCTGGAAGATTCCAGGATGCTCATGCTCAGCTTAAGAAAATGTCAGTGGAGTTTGGTTCCTAAGCCAAATAACTTACAAAGGCAAAGCTGACATCTCTAACTTTTAATAGAGAATAGTAATTGTATGGGAAATGCTGAAAGCCATCACTGCCCACTAATGGCAAGCTGTGCATTTCATTGCTTTATAAGTATTTGTGGAAAGTCAGACACAAATACCTAAAGGCATACAGCTGCCACTTGAAAAGGCCTCTTTTGGCTAATCATAAGGGCTAGGAAAATTCAGTGGTTATGACACACCAGTGTTTGCATTACAAACAATTTAAAAACATGCTTCTGGAGTTTAGCTCTTCAGTCAATTCTGGCTGTTGCTGCACTATGATTTAAGTAATGCTTAGTGTATCTGGCATCAGGTATACGAATGGCAAGAGTCAATGTTTACAAAGTCTTTTCATGGACCAGTTTAGAGTTACAGAATAATTTCACTTAGAATAGAATCATAGAATCAGTCAGGGATGGAAGGGACCACAAGGATCATCTAGTTCCAACCCCCCTGCCATGGGCAGGGACACCCTACCCTAGATCATGCTGGTCAGAGCCTCATCCAGCCTGATCTTAAACACCTCCAGGGATGGGGCCTCAACCACACCTCTGTGCAACCCATTCCAGGGTCTCTCTAGATCTTGACAGGGACCTCTCTAGATCTCACCTTCCTTTGCCTCAAATACTGCTGTGTATGTTCTGCATTTACATGCTTTTCATGATCCAGATCTGTAACAATCATGCATTGCTAAATGAAGACTGACTGCAGTCAAGAGATGCTTCCTTCTTACCTGTCCATCCCCATTGTGGGCAGAGCTGAATCACAGTTGCTGGGCCAACATCTCCATGGGTGAGAACATGCAAGTCAGCACAACCAGCCTGGCCTCCTAGAACTCCTTTTCCAAAGAGGCCAGTCAGGGGCACACAAGTGTACTGGAAATTAATAATTGTTATGAATTATGAATATTACTTTATGAATATGATTTTAAATTAATTTTTAAAACATCAGGAAAAGTCCCTGAGATTCTTTGGACTTTTGGTTGACAGGAAGCAACTGCTCAGAATTAAACACTTTAAACAATCAGAACTTGGAAAATAGGAATGGGAAAAGAGGGAAATTCTAACTATGTTTATGGAGTCCTGGCATTCAGTCCAGCATATGTACTCATGATGGTTTTGGTCCCTGCTTAAGTCTCCTGTATCAAAACCACTTTCAGACTCATGGTAATGATCCCAGGGCAAAATACAAAATATTCCAGGCAGAGAGAAGAAGAGGTGAATTGCTGCTAAGCTGGCAGGTGTGAGCTGCATACACTTGGCTGCCTTTAACAAGCCGCAAACGAAGAGAGGCTCTTCCAGAAAGGCATAGTTCTCTAAATCATCCCCCTTTAAATACTTCATTTTGAAGACCAAACTGGCCAACAGGCACTAGCACCATTGTACTGGCCAATGAATTCAAAGCTTTGTGCCTCCTTTGACCATGCAGACACGGTGAGGGGCAGCGCAAGACACCTGACCCGTGGTGCAAAGCCCCCTAGTCCTCAAGGCTTTGCTCGGCCCAAACCCTTAATGTTTTCCTCCTCCTGTTGTGGGAGTTAGAAGAGAAAGCAAGGGTTAAACCAGCCTAGCAGCATCAATGCCCTACCATGACAACAGGGTCAGAATATGTTCCACAGCCTCATTCCAGATGATTTGACATCCTTAGGGACATGGGTCTGGGTGGATGAAGAAGGTACCCAAATGCAGGCAGTACCTGTTTTTCACTGGTGCTCTCAACTGACTTCAGATTCTCTGTTACAGCCCACTGGGCAGAAATGTTCAGCCACCTCTTGTGTGTCACACTTGCTTTTCTTTGCCTTACACTTCATTTTTCTGTTTCTGCAGTATGATGGAAGCTTTTCTGACTTTCAGGTTAAACTTCCCTTTTCAATAGAGATTTTAAAGGACTCTTCAGCTAAGTACAGAGTACACTAGAAGTGCCCTAGCAAGTGCTCTTGTGTCACATATTTTCTAACTCATAAAAATGATATGAAATCCTACTTTAAAAAATACAGACCATAAAATCTACAGAACAACAAAGTCACATAAAACACCTACAAAATACTGGGGTTTTCCTCACCGACACCTTTGATATAGTAACAAAGCTTATACTGGAATAAAACTTACTATGCTGCAAGTTGATTATACATTACCCATGCTCTAGTCCAGTGTTTAATGAAAGGTGGTTAAATCATAGAATCAGCCAGGTTGGAAGAGACCTCCAAGATCAGCCAGGCCAAACTAGCACCCAGCCCTATCTAATCAGCTAGACCACGGCACTAAGTGCCTCAGCCAGGCTTTTCTTCAACACCTCCAGGGATGGTAACTCCACCACCTCCCTGGGCAGCCCATTCCAATGCCAATCACTCTCTCTGTGAAGAACTTCCTCCTAACATCCAGCCTAGACCTCCCCCAGCACAACTTGAGACTGTGTCCTCTTGTTCTGTTGCTGGTTGCCTGTTAGAAGAGGCTGACACCCACCTGGCTACAACCTCCCTTCAGGTTGTTGCAGACAGCAATGAGGTCAGCCCTGAGTGTCCCTCTCTCCAAGGTAAACACCCCCAGCTCCCTCAACCTCTCCTCAAAGGGCTATGTTCCAGGCCTCTCATCAGCTTTGTCACCCTTCTCTGGACACGTTCCAGCACCTCAACATCTCTCTTGAATTGAGGGTCCCAGAACTGGACACTGCACTCAAGGTGTGTCCTGACCAGTGCTGAGTACAGGGGAAGAATAACCTCCCTTGTCCTGCTGGCCACACTGTTCCTGACCCAGACCAGGATGCCATTGGCTCTCTTGGCCATCTGGGCACATGGCTGGCTCATGTTCAGCTACGACCTACCGGTACCCCTAGGTCCTTTTCTTCCTGGCTGCTCTCCAAGCCATGTGCTGGATTTCCCCTATCTTGCCCTTGACAGGTATTATATATGTGTAGCCGATACACAAGATAGCTAAATTGCCAGGCAAGTACTTTTTTCCCTTCTCAAGTTTTACCAATGCTAAATGCTACAAGGCAACAGAGAATTAGATTCTTTGTTTCATGAAGTTTTTTAAACTGAACATTTGGAAATCTCCTAGCACTTATTGCTGAGCATGACATTCCTGTGCTGAGATTCATCCATCTCATTTCTACAACTCCATAATTCTCACTAACTCCCTCTGCTCTGTCCTTGTGAACTGGTATAATGCTCATACATAATTGTAAAGTATCTGTTATAAGTGAACAGTCTAACTGCTATAGATCACAGAGGAATTTATTGCCTTTAGCTTTTGCTTTAGAAAATCTGCGAACTAGAAAATCTTCTAAACTTTTTTATATTAGATGTATGTTTTAAAATGAGAATATACTTGACCAATATCTTCTTATTCTCATTGTTGATAACTCTTATTTAAAGCACAGCCATTGTGAGGCCATTGAATGCATACTGCAGTCCTCTGGAAGTAGTTTTTTTATGGTTTATCTATTTTTTGTTAATGGGAGATTCCAAGAGAAATCCTGCATAAACCTCAGTATTCTTATAGAGAAAGAATTGGGAAAAGAAATCAGAACTTGGTAATTATAATGACATAACTTTATATAACCACAGTTAATAAAGCAACTTATTGCTCATGGATATGCTACAAAGTAATCCAGAGATGTGTATTACCTGTCTGCATTAGACTGTCGTCTGCTCTGCACTTGTATACGGCTGACAGGTAACAAATTCAATTCAAGGGAGATGTTGAGATATTGGAACATGTCCAGAGAAGGGTGACAAAGCTGGTGAGAGGCCTGGATCACAGCCCTGTGAGGAGAGACTGAGGGCGCTGGGGGTGTGCAGCCTGGAGAAGAGGAGGCTCAGGGGTGACCCCACTGCTGTCTACAACTACCTGAAGGGAGGCTGTAGCCAGGTGGGGGTTGGTCTCTTCTGCCAGGCAACCAGCAACAGAACAAGGGGACACAGTCTCAAGTTGTGCCGGGGGAGGCATGGGCTGGATGTTAGGAGGAAGTTGTTGGCAGAGAGTGATTGGCATTGGAATGGGCTGCCCACGGAGGTGGTGGAGTCACCGTCCCTGGAGGTGTTCAAGCAAAGCCTGGCTGAGGCACTTAGTGCCATGGTCTAGTTGACTGGCTAGGGCTGGGTGCTAGTTTGGACTGGATGATCTTGGAAGTCTCTTCCAACCTGATTGATTCTATGATTATGATTCTAAATGTGTAGGCTACTAACTTGTCTTCACTTTGTCTCTATCCCTGACTCTTTGACCCTCTTTATGTCAAATGAAATTACAAATGTTGTGCTATCCATGTGATGTCAAAGTGATTTTTTTAAGCAATGAAGCTGTCTTTTCTCTAGAGCCAAAGCAATTCTACCATCCTGTCCCTCCAAGGGGAGTGTTTTCCTCAGCACAAAGACATCTCTTTATTGAGGCTGTTGGACTGGAAGAGACAAGGCTTGTTATGTGCACCTTCTAGATGATGGTGGTGGTAGTGATATTGTTATTTGATTACTTTCTTCTAGGTCTTCCTATTAAACTCACTGCAGGAAGAGACCTGAAGATTGAAATGCCACTTCAGTTTTACTCTCTTGCCTTCATTTTTCCTCTTTCCAACTTCCTTCCTATGATTTAATCATCAGTCACAGTATACTCTGAATCAATTTCTTCCTAAATTCAGCACCTGCTTATGCTCCTCTCTCAGTTAAGCCTCATGTGTTCTTCATGTCAAGAAAGGCAATCATAAATCTTGTATTCTGTGTTTTAATACAGCAGGACAGAGACTTCTTGCCTGTTGAATTAAGAAGACAGTTTCTTGTGTGTCTACTAATAAAAATGAGACCAAGTTGACTTTTTTCAGCTCACCAAAGAGATATTCTTTTTGTAAGACAGAGGATAAGGGCATGTGCTCTGTTAGCCCTTACAGAGCAGCCTCCCCAGCCTCTACACAAAAAGGACAGCTGTAACAGGACATGGTTAGAGCTAGGATATGACATATATACATGGGGCCTGCATTAGAAGCCATAAGAGTGCTCTCTGGTCAGGGATAGAGGGAATGGTGGGCCTATCCTTTCAGCAGTGCTTTGGTTTTATGCTTGTTTAACTGGTCATGAAATAATATACACCATTTCAGTGACTTTTTGTGAGACCTCCCACCTGACAATTATGTATCCAATTCAAATATTCTGTTTTTTCAGCAGCATTTTCTTACTTCTTGTAATGCAGCTTCTAAACAGATGTCACTGTCGCTTAAGTCTCCTCACCACATCAGTGGTGCTAGGTCCAGCTGGAAAGCTGTAACCAGTAGGGTCCTCCAGGGATCAGTGCTGGGTCCAGTCCTGTTCAACGTCTTCATCAATGACATTGATGAGGGGACAGACAGACAGAGTCTGCTCAGCAAGTTTGCTGATGACACCAAGCTGGGAGGCTTGGCTGATATAGCTGAAGGCTGTGAGGCCATCCAGCAGAACCTGGACAGACTGAGAGCTGGGCACAGGGGAACCAAATGAGGTTCAGCAAGGACAAGTGCAGAGTCCTGCACCTGGGGAGGAATAATAAACTGCACCAGTACAGGCTGGGAGGTGATCTGCTGGAGAGCAGCTCTGTGGAGAGAGACCTGGGAGTGCTGGTGGGTAACAAGTTAGCCATGGCACAGCAATGTGCCCTTGTGGCCAAGAAGGCCAATGGGATCCTGGGGTGTATCAGGAAGAGTGTGTCCAGCAGATCAAGGGAGGTTCTCCTCCCCCTCTACTCTGCCCTGGTGAGACCTCATCTTGAATACTGCCTTCAGTTTTGGGCTCCCTAGTTTAAGAGAGACAGGAATACAGGGATCTGGTGGAGAGGATCCAGCAGAGAGCTATGAGGATGATGAGGGGACTGGAGGGCATGGCTTATGAGGAGAGGCTGAGGGACCTGGGGCTGTTTAGTCTGGAGAAGAGAAGACTGAAAGGGGATTTGATAAATGTTTATAAGCATCTGAGGGCTGCCAGGAGAGGGGGGACAGGATCTGCTCACTTGCTCCTTGGGATAGGATAAGAAGCAATGGGTGTAAGTTGCAGCACAAGAGGTTCCACCTCAACACGAGGAGGAAATTCTTTACTGTAAGGGTCCCACAGCACTGGGGGGAGCTCCCCAGAGAGGTTGTGGAGTCTCCTCTGGAGACTTTCAAGGCCTGTCTGGATGTGTCCCTCTGTGATCTGTGTTAGATTGTGTGGTCCTGCTCTGGCAGGGAGGTTGGACTCGATGATCTCCTTTCCAGCCCCTGATACCCTGTGATCCTGTGATGATCGTGGAACGACACTGCCTTGACAGCGGCAGGGGAGAGCCAAGACTGCCAGCGTCCCCCGGTCCGGGAGGCAGCCGGGAAACTGGCGCTGGTACGGTCCCAGAGCGGCCGGTCCGGGTGCCGCAAGTGGCGCTCTCAAAGGACCCCAGGGCTTGCCAAGCCTGCAAGTTTGCACGGATGGGTGCAAAAGTGGGGAGAACCGTCCAAAAGCAGGGAGAGAGTAAACCTGAAAGCCCTACAGAAGGTAGGAGCCGTCCTAAGGCGGGGGTGGTCCCGCCACGGCAGGAGCCTGTCCTGTCAGGAGCTCTCTCTCTAGGCGGGAACTCTGAGGGCGGGAACTCTGAAGGCAGGAACCTTTCCCCATTCTCCTCTGCTCTAAGCTTTTCCAGACAAAACGTCCATTGACCATGTTGTACTGGGTGCGAAAACCCAGCTAACCACCAGCCCTGTTCCAGCCTGGGCTTCTACACAGGTCAGCCCATGGGTGGAAAAGACTTTTTGCTGCTCCCCCTTCGAGCCTGCAAAGGGCGGGGGGCGGGGGGGTGGGGGGGGTGGGTGAGGGGTTAGTGGGGAGCAGTTTTCGCACCTTCTTCTCCCATTCAAATCCACAGAGGGGGAGGGAGAAGAAAGAAATTTGGGGTACCCTGGGACATTGCTGCAATTCAGAATTGTTTTCAGTTTTGAGGATTGTTGTTTAGAGTGCACACACTCCAGGCCACAGCCTGAGTGCTGTGTCCAGTTCTGGGCCTCTCAATTCAAGAGAGATGTTGAGATGCTGGAAGGTGTCCAGAGAAGGGTGACAAAGCTGGTGAGGGGCCTGGAACACAGCCCTGTGAGGAGAGGCTGAGGGAGCTGTGGTCATTTATCCTGGAGAGGAGGAGGCTCAGAGGTGACCTCACTGCTGTCTACAACTACCTGAAGGGAGATTGTAGCCAGGTGGGGTTGGCCTCTTCTCCCAGGCAAGCAGCAACAGAACAAGGGGACACAGTCTCAAGTTGTGGCGGGGGAGGTCTAGGCTGGATGTTAGGAGGAAGTTGTTGGCAGAGAGAGTGATTGGCATTGGAATGGGCTGCCCAGGGAGGTGGTGGAGGCACTGTCCCTGGAGGTGTTCAAGCAAAGCCTGGCTGAGGAACTTGGTGCCATGGTCTAGATGATTGGAAAGGGCTGGGTGCTAGGTTGGACTGGATGATCTTGGAGGTCTCTTCCAACCTGGTTGATTCTATGATTCTATGAGAGCATCATTTCAGACATTGGCATTGCTTTTAGTATTCTAAAGAAACCTGAAAAATCATCCAAGCAGTCTTTAATATCAGGTTGAGGATTTTATTGTGCACCTAATTAATTTATTTCAGAGCTTCTCTTCTGGCCCTTCCTTGCCTTCCCAAACCATACAAAGCAGGAGCAATACCATTCTAAGGCAGCTGTACTTGGAGTGTATCTCCCAAACCTCATCAGCTATTAAATTGAATTGTTATTATTCATTTATTGAATTGAAGACATGCAATTTATTATCAAGTGTGTTTGTTTGTACAGGCCCTATTTTATTGCTTGGGAAAATGAAATATTGTTTGAATTCAACACAAGAGTGCTTTCAAATTATTTCCTTCCTTCTTGAACAAAATTTAAGTTCAGAATGCTTTTCCAACAAGGAGAGTTAATAGAAAAAATACTCATATGGGCAGATTTACAATTGTCTCAGTATGTTTTTCATACTGCATCAGGAGAAGTGTGGCCAGCAGGTCGAGGGAGGTGATTCTCCCCCTCTACTCTGCTCTGCTGAGACCCCACCTGGAGTACTGCATCCAGTTCTGGAGCCTCCATTACAAGAGGGATGTGGACATGCTGGAGTGTGTCCAGAGGTGGGCCATGAAGATGATCAGAGGGCTGCAGCAGCTCTGCTATGAGGACAGACTGAAAGAGTTGGGGCTGTTCAGTCTGCAGAAGAGGAGACTCCCAGATGACCTTCTTGTGTCCTTTCAGTATCTGAAGAGGGCCTACAAAAAATCTGGGGAGGGACTTTTTAGGCTCTCAGGGAGTGACAGCACTGGGGGGAATGGAGCAAAGCTGGAGGTGGGGAGATTTAGACTGGACGTGAGGAGGAAGTTGTTCAGCATGAGAGTGGTGAGAGCCTGGAATTGGTTGCCCAGGGAGTTGATTGAGGCCCCATTGCTGGAGGTGTTTAAGGCCAGGCTGGATGAGGCTCTTGCCAGCTTGATCTAGGGTAGGGTGTCTCTGGGCATGGCAGGGGGGTTAGAACTAGATGATCCTTGTGGTCCCTTCCATCCCTAACTGATTCTGTTATGATTCTATGATTCATTGTAGCTCAAGGCATCATATTGGCCAGCTAAGTTGTTCACATGCTGGGATATGTAGCCACCTGAGGATTGTGGCAGGGAAAATGCACCAGAGCATTTGTCTTCAGCACTTTTTTTAAAGAAATCTGGCTCATGTAACAAAATGAAGATTAAAAAAAGAGAGAGGGTTAAATCATTAATATGGAGTATTTTTTGAGAGAATTTTGCAAATTTTATTAGATAGTCCTAGTCCTGTGTTACTGTGACTGGCATTTGCCCAGACTTTTAAATGGAAAAAAAACCCAAGCCCATGACAGTTTCTTACCCAGAGTATGTTAGATCTGCTACCTCTCTTTACTAACAGATCTAACATTTTATGGCAAGATGCTACCGTTATTTGGCAAGGGGGCACCATTTCCTTCTCCATCATAACTCATGTCTTTTCCAGTGACCGGCTGACAAAACCAGCCACCCTTATAGCCCCCACAGGCAACAGCAAGTCAGGAGAGGAAGCTCCAGACCCAGCATGTAGGGAGACTGCCACTGTTGATAGCAACATCCCCCAGATATCTCTGGGTGATGCAGAAGACTTTCTTCTATGTTTGTTTGCTTTTTAATGTACGTTATCTAGCCAGACTAGGATGGAGACTGATTTGGCATTTGGCTAAGGGTTTTGGAATACACAACATATCTTTCCTTCTAAGAACAGAACCATGAAGGACTTGGCATTTGGTTAAGGATTTTGGTATGCACAACATATCCTTCCCTCTAAGAAGAGGACCATGAAGGATTTGGCATTTGGCTAAGGGTTTTGGAATACAGAATATGTCTTTCCTTCTAAGAACAGAACCATGAAGGCCCCAGGTACAGAGCATTGCATCCCCTCCCATGTATACAGGGCCCAGCACTTCATGCCCAAGCTGTTTTGATACCAGTGGCTGCTGAAATCATAGAATCAACCAGTTTGGAAGAGACCTTCAAGATCATCCAGTCCAACCTAGCACCTAGCCCTGTCCAATCAACTATACCATGGCATCAAGTGCCTCATCCATTCTTTTTTTGGACACCTCCAGGGACAGCGACTGCTGGGCATCTGCAGTTGTTGTCAGCCTGGAACTTCTCTGCTTTTGAATGCAGAGAATTGGAGTGGTTTAAAATTAGTTCAGTGAAACTGTAATCAAATCCATTTATAACTATCTGAATAATTACTTTGTTTGCCAGGCTTGACAGCAGTTGGATCGCTTAGAGTGCATGTGCCCAAATCTTTTTAGAAGCAGTGTTTGATTATAAGCTCTCTGCCCTGGAGGCTGTGTTTCTGGAATGTTTGTCAAGACCCTGATGCAAAAAAAGGCTGTAAGTCTCCTTGGGGGTTTCTGAGATTTGCTGCTCTTTAAAAAAGAAAATAATAAAAAAACATTAAAAAGTCATAAAATGAGACTCACAGAATGTGAAATCTGAGGACTTCACAGGCACCATGAAATTCCTTTTACAGGAATTGTTACTCAACTTATTCATGATGCAAACACGTTATTAGCATGTGACTGCTACAAAATATCTCATATGAGATAGAACTAGTGTGAGGTGTCCCTGCTCATGGCAGGGGGGTTGGAACTAGATGATCCTTGGGGTCCCTTCCAACCTTGACAACTTTATAATTCTGAGGAGGAGATGAACAAACAGAAAAAAAAAATTTGCTTCCACTATCTATTTTTTGTTCTATCAATAGATAGGTAGTGTCCATTATGCCCTGTTTAGGAAAATTCTTACATGGAAGAAAAAAAAAATTAATACTGCTTATGTGTAGAATCTTTCAAGAAAAAAAACTATTTCCAGGGAGGTGGTGGAGTTGCTGTCCCTGGAGGTGTTCAAGAAAAGCCTGAATGAGGCACTTAGTGCCATGGTCTAGTTGATTGGCCAGGGCTGGGTGCTACATTGGACTGGATGATCTTGGAGGTCTCTTCCAACCTGGTTGATTCTGCTGTCCCTGGAGGTGTTCAAGAAAAGCCTGAATGAGGCACTTAGTGCCATGGTCTAGTTGATTGGCCAGGGCTGGGTGCTACGTTGGACTGGATGATCTTGGAGGTCTCTTCCAACCTGGTTGATTCTATGATTCTATGCTATTCTATGTTTTCTCCATTTGAGATGTTTACATAATCTAGTGGAAGAGGAGGACAGCATCTCATAAATTAAATTTTTTACTTCAATATGTGTGCTAGTTTGACGCTAGCTGGAATATTTTGGTGAGAAGAATTAGATGATAGGCTGTGAAAATGAAAGAGTGGTGATGTCTACTTCACTCACAGGCTTACTGAGATGCATAAAACCAAGAATATATATATACATACATACATATATATATACATAATGGAGCCAGGCTCTGGCTCACAGGCTCTGGCTACCTGCACTTTTCTCCCTAACCTGATGTCTAACTAATCCTTCTTCTGCCTAACCCCCTTGGCCAATTCTCCAAACTCACCTTGAGCAAAGTCTGACGTAAGGTAGAGGGGTGGAAAGTAGGTGGAGGGTGGTTTGGAGCTCCTCCTGGGGACTCAGGTTTCTGGGAGGGCTGCTGTGTTTCTGTATTACCTTTTCTTTTCAACTTGTCTATTTCTGTCTCTAGCTGTGTATATTGTAAATATCTGCTTGTATATTGTGCTAAGCTGTAAATACAAAGCTTCATTCTTCAATCTTCAGCCAGCTGAGTCTAGGCTGGGTGATTTTCTGAAGTGTTGGGGGGGCAGGGAACACCCAAACCATCACAATATGCCTTAAGGGAAAGGATGCTAAGCATAGCAATATGCCTTAGAGGAAAAGATGCTAAGGAAGAGTTGGTTTGGGTTTTTTTTAAGTTAAAAATTGAGATGATTCTGTGTGTCATATAATTTTTTTTAAATAATGCTACATATGCTAATATTGGACAGCTAGAGATGTGCATAGCCTGTGTTATGCTCTGTGCATAATATCCCCCTACCTGTTGTGTGCTTATGGTGTGTTGGACTTGGCAACATCCTTAGCAGCACTTCTATTTTCATAGAATCATAAAATCAACCACATTGCAAGAGACCTCCAAGATCATCCAGTCCAACCTATCACCCAATCCTATTCAATCAACTAGACCATGGCACTAAGTGCCTCATCCAGTCTTTTATTAAACACATGTGTTGTAAAAGGTGCTTTTTAAAGTAAAACATCATAAAAATATTTTATAAGGCACAGTGCTTTCATTTTTTGTGAAATCTCTCATTTTTTATAATGCCACAAATTCTTTGAAAGCTCTTGGGGTTCAAAGTTATTTTTCGGGCAACAATAACATCCCCTATGAGGAGAGGCTGAGGGAGCTGGTGGTATTTAGCCTGGAGAAGAGGATGCTCAGTGGGACCTCGTTGCTGTCTACAACTACCTGAAGGGAGGCTGTAGCCAGGTGGGGTTGCTGTCTTCTGACAGGCAAGCAGCAACAGAACAAGGGGACACAGTCTCAAGTTGTGCTGGGGGAGATCTAGGCTGGATGTTAGAAGGGAGTTGTTGTCAGAGAGAGTGATTGGCGCTGGAATGGGCTGCCCAGGGAGGTGGTGGAGTCACTGTCCCTGGAGCTGTTCAAGAAAAACTGCATGAGATCATGTCTAGTTGATTGGCTATGGCTGGGTGCTAGGTTGGACTGGCTGATCTTGGAGGTCTCTTCCAACCTGGTTTATTCTATGATTCTACATCCAGAATGTAAATTTTAAAAGTGTAACCTACATGAATATGTGAGGTGAACTTTCTCCTTTTTTTGAGGTCTTCATAAAATAAGGACACTATCTAAAAACTTCTAAAAGACAAGTTTTTCAATATTGTAATGCTAGACAATGCAGGGTCAAGTTTATTATCCACATGAGATCAACAACCTATGAATACAGTACTGTTAAATAATGTCATTCTGCTTATAACATATACATTTTCCAGTTGGGTGCAAGTTAAAATAGTTTGATATTTATGTTCTTGTGAAACTAAAGTGCAGATGAATATAAAATTTGTCATGGAGCCCAGGAAAAAAGGTCTTCAGGCAGCTTCTTTCTAGACATCCTATTCAATATGTGCTCCAGGGTATTTAGTTCTTCTGAAAACAGTGTCAGCAAATTTTCTGGGTATTTCATGACTATTTTAAGAATTTTAATTAGGCTGAAACAGAAATGTTCTTCAGGAAGAAGGATGCAGCTCACCCTTAAGTGATGAGCAAGTGAAGAGTAGACCAGAGAAATATATAAGTAGATTCTAGCAACACTTTCATTTCATACATAACTGGAACAACGTTTCACTGAGGTTAGATTTCAAACCTTGAAGGAGCCTCAAAGTCCTGACATTATAGGATCTCACACAAATGCATACACATTTAAAGTGATCTGTGGATGGTAGAGCTCAAGGACATGGTTGAAAATATGTTTATAGAATCATAGAATCAACCAGGCTCAAGTGTAGAACCCTGCAGTTGGCCTTGTTAAATCTCATCCCCTTGGCCTCTGCCCACCCATCCAGCCTGTTGATGTCCCTCTGCAGGGCTCTCCTACCCTCCAGCAGATCGACACCTGCTCCTCACTTGGTGTCATCTGCATATTTACTGATGCTGGTCTCAACCCCCTGATCCAGATCATCAAGATACTGAACATATAGAAATTAGGGTTTTGTTTCTTTTGAAATACTAATTATCTAGATCCTTATAGAATTTCAGAGGAGCCAGAGGAAATAGTTTCTGATCAACATTAATAATTCTCATTTCATCATCAGGGTCTGGAGTCATCTAGGTATCCACAAGGAAATTTATTCTGTGTCATACAAAAACTGATGCCAAACCTTCTTGTCTCCCAAAATAACACTAGTTGGAGAAAAATAACTTATTTAGGAAAATACAGTTTAATAAGAAAGAAACTAAAACAAACAAGCTGAAAAGGACACTAGAAACTCTTCAAATATGGAGAATAGGGACCAAACAGTCAATGAGCTAAGAGACAGGTGTCAGTGCTGTGAGATTCCATTATTTCTTTCATATGCTAGCTTTCTTATGAAGAGCAAAGCATGATAAGGCTAAAGTATATACCTGCTTAGCAAATTCTCTTCATTGTTGTTCCCTCTTCACATCTCCTTCAGCAAAGTATAGAAATGCCTCCAGCAAAATTTGGCTGTCAGTACTGCAGGACTTGTGACTTCAGCAGTCAGTTTCTGTTCCTATTGCTGCAGTTCAGTTTTCACCAATTGTGTTCACTGTCTAGGAAAAATAATGCATGACAACTTCACAGAATCATAGAATCAGTGAGAGTTGGAAGGGACCACAAGGATCATCTAGTTCCAATGTCCCCTGCCATGGGCAGGGACACCCTACCCTAGATCACGCTGGCAAGAGCCTCATCCAGCCTGGCCTTAAACACCTCCAGGGATGGAGCCTCAACCACCTCCCTGGGCAACCCATTCCAGGCTCTCACCACTCTCATGCTTAACAACTTCCTCCTCATGTCCAGTCTGAACCTCTCCAACTCCAGGTTTGCTCCATTCCCCCTAGTCCTGTCACTCCCTCATAGCCTAAAAAGTCCCTCCCCAGCTTTGTTGGAGGCCCCGTTCAGATACCAGAAGGACACAAGAAGATCCCCTGGGAGTCTCCTCTTTTCCAGACTGAACAGCCCTGACTCTTTCAACCTGTCCTCATAGCAGAGGTGCTCCAAACCTCATTAGTATTTGTGTAGCCTTTTTTTTATTCTAGGTGTTTGTACCTACATGTATGTTCCATGTAAAATCCTCCTAGTTCTAGTTGCAATTTATCTTTGCTGGTATCAAGCTGGTACCACTGCCTCTGTAATACCAACTCTTCCTGAGATTACTTTGAGTACATTTTAACTGCCCTTTAAAAATAAAAATAATGCAAAATCCTGCAGCAAAAGTTCCCTCTCTCAGGCAATTTAGTCCCTTCAAACACAGGTCAAGATATTTTCCTTCATTCTAATCTAAAGAAGAAAATAATTAAAGGAGTCTAAAGCCTCTGTTAATGCAATGATGAGGACTTGGATTGCCTTTGAAAGTCAGAAAGTTCCGAATGTGTGATTCTTAGGGTAGTAATGCTATTATAGAGAGAGAGCTGCCTCTCAAAGCAAAAAGTAATGTCATTTCAAGGTCATTGGAGTGTACATTTAAGAAATAAATATTTCTAATTTATTTCCTATAACTGCAGTGTTAATGTAGCATTAAGACAGCTTTTCACACATAAGCTCTCCAAGTTTTGATTAATTAAATAGGAGAGGGATAAAAGATGCCATTAAGTTTCATGAAGGGCTTAAAACAGCCTTAATGCATGTATGGTATTAAGTATAGAAGAAACTAATTTTATCTATATTTATTAGGTATTTCTAATGGATTTGTCAGTCTTGTATGACTCAGTGTGATGAGGCAGCATTAACAATGTCTTGTCTTCTGGTCAGTATAAAGAGAAATGGATTTATTGTGGTTTCATAAACAGATACTCTCACTGTTATCTCAGGTAGATATCACAACAGTTTTACTTTCCCAGCAAGGTACTATCCTGCCTAATCACTACAGACTTGCTGGGTGATTTGGACTCTGTCTGACCCTGACCATCATCTCTGAATGTGATGCAGATATGTTACTTTACATCCTTGCTCTTGGTAAAGTTGCTTATGCCAGCCTTGTTACTGCACTCTCTGCTAGTTTGAAGCTAGCAGAAATATTTTAGTGAGAGAAATTAGATTATAGGCTGTGGAAAGGAAACAATGGTGATGTCTACTTCACTCGTAAGCTTGCTGAGATGTGTAAAGAACACAAAACATAGATGAAACAGTTGCAGTGGCTCTCTGTCACAGCTGGTGCCTCTACATTTCTCCCTAGCCTGCTTTCTGTGTAACTAATCCTTCTACTTTCTAACTCCCCTGCCTGATTCTCCAAACTCACCTTGAACATAAGGCAAAGTCTGGGATAAGGTAGAGGGCACACTGCTGGCTTATGTTGAGCTTCTCGTCCACCAGCACCCCCAAGTCCTTCTTCTCAGGGCTGCTCTCCAGCCAGTCACTGCCCAGCCTGGATTTGTGCTTGGCATTGCCTCGACCCAGAGGCTGTAGTTTTATTGCTGTAGTGATGAAGTACACCAATGGGTACCCAGAGAAACCGATTTAAGCTTTGCATGAGCTTTGCTAATAGTTTTGGCCAAGTACTTTATTAACAATTACTCAAAAATGAAATCAATATCTAAATAAGTCTTGCTTAAATTAGCATTTGCTTAAATAGTCTGATTGCCTCACAGATCATGGGAGGCTCCAGCATCCTCTGTCTACCTAGGAATAACTGGGTCTGCATTTATTTTTCCAGGTACAGTTAAACTCAGATAACATTGGTCTTTTTGCTTCTTAGCTTGTGCATAATGTCATTGACTGGTAGCTGTAATTCTAAACCATGACTAAAGGCAAAACATAGTTGTTATTCCCATAACATTAGGGAGGGGTGTATTAACATGTCCTCCACCCACATAATTTTTTAATCTCTTTTGCATGGAGACTGGCATTTTACTAACAGCTTTTTGGGAAACCTGAGGGCACTGAGGTGGGAAAAAAAAAGGACAAAAAAAATCAGCCATGGAACATGAAAATTGCAAGATAGAATAAAGTCTGTTACAGAGTTAAAAAAGAAAGTACATATCTATTTGAAGGATGCAAACCATCATTATTATGTATCACTGCCAGTCTCCAAGGCAAGCAGTATTGCAGCAGAAGGAAAAGCAGGGATTCAGCATGGAGAGACAAAAACTGAGAAATGATGTAAAGGTTATTAAAGCTATCTAAAGAAAATACTCTCCAACTTTGATTGGTTTGAGTAAACTTAAGGGCCAAACACAGTCATTTAAGGGGACACTTAATCTCTTTTCCTTATTAGCATTTGTCCTTTGAATGAAGATAACTTGAAAAAAAATCACAGTAATAAAGACCTTCTGTATTAATCCCAGGATCAAATTCTCATATTTTTAGAAAGCAAAAGGCTTGGAAAATCTTGGAAACTGCTGCAGAATAAAAGATTGGCCAAGAGAGGAAATGACATCCTGGCTTGTATCAGAACAGTGTGGCCAGTAGGACAAGGGAGGTTATTCTGCCCCTGTATTCAACACTGGTCAGGCCACACCTTGAGTACTGTGTCCAGTTCTGGGCTCCTCAGTTCAAGAGCAATGCTAACATACTGAAACATGTCCAGAGAAGGGTGACAAAGCTGGCGAGGGGCCTGGAACACAAACCCTGTGAGGAGAGGCTGAAGGAACTGGGGGTGTGCAGCCTGGAGAAGAGGAGGCTCAGGGCTGACCTCATTGCTGCCTACAGCTACCTGAAGGGAGGTTGTAGCCAGATGGGGGTTGGTCTCTTCTGCCAGGGAACCAGCAATAGAACAAGGGGACACAGTCTCAAGTTGTGCTGAGGGAGGTCTAGGCTGGATGTTAGGAGGAAGTTGTTGGCAGAGAGAGTGATAGGCATTGGAATGGGCTGCCCAGGGAGGTGGTGGAGTCTCCATCCCTGAAGGTGTTCAAGAGATGCCTGGCTGAGGCACTTAGTGCCATGGTCTGGTTGATTGTGTAGGGCTGGATGCTAGGTTGGACTGGCTGATCTTGGAGGTCTTTTCCAATCTGGTTGATTCTATGGTAAGATATGCATTCTAACAAGATGCATGTGACAAAGTATTAAAGATTTAATACTATGAATGCATCTGGGCACGTGAGAGTACATATACACAAATATTGGTGTGAATAAAATTGAGATATGACATGCATCTACATGTACATTTTTATGTACATGTATGCCTCTATGTTTCATGTATAAAAGCATAATTTTGGGGCAACTGTAAAACTCAATAATAGCTGATTTATAGAAAATATATGAGTTAGTTCATGGAGGAGGAAGTAAAAGTTTAGATCTACTCCACTTATTTTACTCGAATTTCACCAAGATATAAAGTTATGATTTGGCATATTTCAAAGAGTCACTACAAGCAGGGAAGTTGATAATTTAGGTAGCTGATAAATTGATTTGTTACAGTTGTGCTGATCTCTGGGCTTATTTCCTGTTTCTCTGTGAATTTATCAGGAGGATAATAGATTTATTTAGGTAGGTAGAGGAGATATAGTTGGATAATAGGCATAGGAGACAACGAAGGCATCATGACTCACCCATTCTCACTGAGGTTTTACTGCAGGAGTTATACAAGAGAGGCACATCACATTGGAACTCACCTGTAAAGAACAAAATAATTTATTAGAGAGAATAGAATGCAGTTTCTAAAAGTGTTGTTGAAACATTTTAATGTATAAGATTCCCATACTCCTTCAGTATTAATTCATCTTCATATTCCTTCATATTCAAGCTCTAAGAGACAGCCCAAAAGTACCATGCATAAAAATCTGAATCAAAGGGGAATGTTAGCTTTTCTATTGACACAAATGAGATGTGCAAGATGCTTCCATATCCATTGAATCTGAAATTGATTCTAGTTTGTAGGAGCTCTCCTTCTCATACTGCTGATATATAAGCTCATCTCATTTTCCATATTATGACAATGTCATTGTTTATTGCAGTTACTGAACAGGCTTCTGTTCAAGTTATCTTACAAGAAATGGAAAAGAATGCAAGAAAAGAAGGCAGTAGGAAAGGAAGAACCTTTCAAAAACTTTTTGGGAACCCAGCTGTTTAGAAATTAAGTATGACTTTAGATGCAGAAGGCCACTTAGAGGAACTTTTTGTAGCGCTAATTGTGATAAAAATTCACTTCTTGTGCATAAGATATCAGTTTATAGTCTGAAATATTTGTTCCCTTATGTGGCTGTTGTGCAGCTTATCTGGATCCTGTGAGGGTTACCTGCAGATCAAAAGGGCTCATAGCACTTACCTTCTAGTACTGCATAAATGCTGGCAAAATGGAAGCTAGAGAAGTGCAGGAGATTATAAAATAGAATCATAGAATCAGCCACTTTGGAAGAGACCTCCAAGATCATCCAGTCCAACTCCAGCCCTAGCCAATCAACTAGACCATGGCACTAAGTGCCTCATCCAGGCTTTGCTTGAACACCTTCAGGGATGGAGACTCCACCACCTCCCTGGGCAGCCCATTCCAATGCCAATCACTCTCTCTGCCAACAACTTCCTCCTAACATCCAACCTAGACCTCCCCCAGCACAGCTTGAGACACTGGCCCCTTGTTCTGTTGCTGATTGCCCGAGAGAAGAGATCATCACCCACCTGGCTACAGACTCCCTTTAGATAGTTGTAGAGAGCAATGAAGTCATCTCTGAGCCTCCTCTTCTGCAGGCTGCACACCCTCAGCTCCCTCAGCCTCTCCTCACAGGGCTGTGCTCCAGGCCCCTCACCAGCTTTGTTGCCCTTCTCTGGACACATTCCAGTATCTCAACATCTCTCTTGAATTGAGGAGCCCAGAACTGGACACAGTACTCAAGGTGTGGCCTGACCAGTGTTGAGTACAGGGGAAGAAGATCCTCCCTTGTCATAATGGCCACACTGTTTCTGATCCAGGCCAGGATGCCATTGGCTCTCTTTGCCACATGGGCACACTGCTGACTCATATTCAGCTACTATGAACTAGTACCCCTAGATCCCTTTCTGCCTGGCTGCTCTCCAGCCACTCTGTCCCCGGCCTGTAGTGCTGCTTGAGGTTGTTGTGGCCAAAGTGTAGAATCCTGCACTTGGCCTTGTTAGATCTCATCCCCTTGGCCTCTGCTCACACATTCAGCTTCTCAAGGTCTCTCTGCAGGGCTCTCCTACCCTCCAACAGATCCACACCTGCTTCTAGCTTGGTATCATCTGCAAACTTACTGATGATGATGGATTCAATCCCCTGGTCCAGATCATTAGTAAAGATATTGAACAGGACTGGGCCCAGCACTGGTCCTTATTGTTTACACTTTGTCCATGCAGTAGTGAACATTCACATTTATTTCTATTAATGCTACTATTTTTGCTTACAGTGCATAGAAAAAAGATTCCTCACCTGCAGAGTCTGTAATTATTCTCTTCTGGGTAAGGGGGGGAGAGGGGCAATGAGCTCCTGACAAGGAGGCAAGAAGAGAAAGTAGTTGTTTGTAATTGGTGCTTCCACAGAATCATTAGGGAAAAATACCTGAAACCTTCTTGAGCTGCACTTCTGCATGTCAATGTTCAGAAAAACTGGTACATCAGAATAGATGTGTTGTACTGCAAAAGGTACATGCTATATTGGAAGTAGTTTACCCTGTAATTTCTCTTGTTGAGCAAATTCCTACTCTTTCCCACTTAAATAATACACTATTGGAAGCTGACTTTCATTTCAAAGTAATTTTTATCCACAAGAGTGTTCAAGGTTCTTTTTCTTTCAGGAAAGAATCATCATTTTCTTTTAAAGTTCTTCATTTTTCTTCCCCCCTCCCCTTTTTTTTTCCAGAGAGAGATGAGATATAAAAATAGGAATATATTTAATGGTGCAAAGTGCCTAGAGGCTTACAGCTTGCAATGTAATGTTTTGTTCATAACTTTCCTCAATAATTAGAGTTATTTATTGATTTTCATACAATTATTTTCAATATTTCTTTAAATTTAAAATTAACAAAATTATTTTTTTGTTTTCTTTCCTGGAGTTTCAAGATCATTTTTCTGGTCATAAAAGTAGACATCCATATGCAAACCACAGCTTTTTTTTGCTTTTTTTTCCCTTTTTTTGTGCTAAGTTGTCAGTTATATGAATTATTTAATACTTTCCTCCTCCTTTTTCTGTTGGGAAGGACTACTTCTTTTCTGTAGACAGAATAATGCCCTTGATTTGTTTTTTGTGCATATTTAGTCTAACTTAGATACCATTTCTGTAAGCCACTTGAAGTTAAATGACAAACAAAATAGCTCTGAAGTTTGTAAAGAAGAATTTACTTTTGCAACTTAACCTGCTTCACTGGATTTTCCCTTGGACAATCCAAGCAGTGTTCTGATGCAGACAGTGCACCATTCACTCCTCACCCTCCCATAGCACTGGTTTTGTCTGTGTATCTCCTAAGTACTCTTATGCTACACTTTCATTTCTAGTGTTTTAGTCAACTGAATTCTTCCTTGTATGTGTCTCAAGTTGTGCTAGGGGAGGTCTAGGCTGGATGTTAGGAGGAAGTTCTCCCCAGAGAGAGTGATTTGGCATTGGAATGGGCTGCCCAGGGAGGTGGTGGAGTCACCGTCCTTGGAGGTGTTCAAGAAAAGCCTGGATGAGGCACTGAATGCCATGGTCTAGTTGATTAGACAGGGCTGGGTGCTAGGTTGGACTGGATGATCTTGGAGATCTCATCCAGTTTCAAGTTGTGCTGGGGGAGGTCTAGGCTGGATTTTAGGAGGAAGTTCTTCACAGAGAGAGTGATTTGCCATTGGAATGGGCTGCACAGGGAGTGGTGGAGTTGCTGTTTCTGGAGGTGTTCAAGCAAAGCCTGGATGAGGCACTTAGTGCCACAGTCTAGTTGATTGGCTAGGGCTGGGTGCTAGGTTGGACTGGATGATGTTGGAGTTCTCTTCCAACCTGGCTGATTCAATGATTCAGTTCTGCATTCCATTGACAGTATTTGTATATTAAATGTATGGGAGAGAGCATTTCTTCAAAGAAACTAGTGACACCAGTAATGATCTTTAACAAATGCACGGTCTAAGGCAGAGCAAATGTACAAGCTTGATAAAATCTGATTGCGTCCTATTTTTACAAGTGATTCAAAGTGTCTCACCTCCCACTTTCAAGCTTTCATCATTAATTGGAATGCCCCTGATAACCTTTCTCAGTATTTTAAGTCTCCTTTAAAAATAATCTAAGTATATGGAAAAACATAGTTTGCATTACTATAGTTTTCTCAGGAAAAGATTTTTATCTTGAGAAAAGTAGCCATAATCAGTTACTGACTGTAAGTAATCAATTAATGTTATTGAAAATGCAGTATGAATTGCAGACTCAGTCATTATGGTAATAGCAACCTGAAAGCTAGATATAAAATTTTAAAATTGTGAGTTGCCAGGATCAGGTGATCATCCAAATTCTGGTTTTTGTGAATTAGTCAGGGCTCATTGCACTTACCTTCTAGTACTGCATAAATGCTGGCACAATGGAAGCTAGAGAAGTGTAGGAGATTATAAAATAGAATCATAGAATCAACCAGGTTGGAAGAGACCTTCAAGATCATCCAGTCCAACCTAGCACCCAGCCCTATCCAGTCAACTAGACCAGGGCACTAAGTGCCTCATCCAGTCCTTGCTTGAATACCTCCAGTGAAGGTGACTCCACCACCTCCCTGGGCAGCCCATTCCAATGCCAATCACTCTCTCTGCCAACAACTTCCTCCTAACATCCAGCCTAGACCTTCCCCAGCACAACTTGAGACTGTGTCCCCTTGTTCTGTTGCTATGTTTCATTAAATATTTCACATCTATCAAACCATTCAGTATTACTTTCCACTTTATATCATACATAGTATTTCTGGAAAAAATAATTTAGTACTGATTGGTATGGCATATGCCACAGTCATTAGAAAAAATACAGTTTCTGAATATTTCATTTATTTATGGGCTATGTTTGCTTCCATTTTTTTTCTGGTGCTTTACTCATAGGCTTTGTACTCAAAGAATCACAATTTAAAACTAATACAGAAACACAACAGCCCTCCCAGAAACCAGAGTCCCCAGGAGAGGCTCCCAGCCACTCTTCTACCTTCTTTCCACTCCTCTACCTTATCTCAGAGTTTGCCTTACGTGCAAGGTGAGTTTGGAGGAATGGCCAGGGGGATTAGAAAGCAGAAGGATTAGTTACACAGAAGCAGGCCAGGGGAAAAAAATTACAGGCACCCTGAGACACACACACTGTGTCATCTACATTTATGTTCTTGTTTTTATAAATCTCAGCAAGCTTATGAGTGAAGTAGACATCACCATTGTTTCCTATTCACAGACTATCATCTGATTTCTCTCACTCAAATATTCCAGTTAGCCTCAAACTAGCACAATGTCCAAAGAAGAATATAAGCTGATTTCAAACTGCTAAAGAGCTCCAGGAGTTAGTGAATTACATTTTTAATAGCTGTTTTTTAAATAATTTAGTTCTACCTTGCATATAAAAAAATGAACCAACCCTCCTCAATACTATACAAATAAATACTATGCAAAAAAACTGGAGAAGAAGAGGCTCAGGGGTGACCTCATTGCTGTCTACAACTACCTGAAAGGAGGTTGTAGCCAGGTGGGGGTTGGTCTCTTCTGCCAGGCAACCAGCAATAGAACAAGGGGACACAGTCTCAAGTTCTGTCGGGGAAGGTCTAGGCTGGATGTTAGGAGGAAGTTCTTCTCAAAGAGAGTGATTGGCATTGGAATGGGCTGCCCAGGGAGGTGGTGGAGTCTCCATCCCTGGAGGTGTTCAAGCAAAGCCTGGATGAGGCACTTAGTGCCCTGGTCTAGTTGACTGGATAGGGCTGGGTGCTAGGTTGGACTGGATGACCTTGGAGGTCTCTTCCAACCTGGTTGATTCTATGATTCTATGACATTAACACCAATATTTAAATCCTATTTAGAAAACAATGACCTATTAATTATTGTTCTTTTAGTCTTTACTATGACTCTTTTACAGAGTGAAGCAGAAGAGTAATTTTGATTTAAATAACAATTTCTTGTTGTTAGTAGACCTAATGTGCATAGATAGTTTTCTCCTTCATTTATATTCTTAGAGACATTTGATCCCTACTTTCCCACTCTCCCATCTTAGATACCACTGGGAACCGATTATGGCTGGAATAAGAATTTTAATGAATTCTTGTTTGCCTTCTTTCTGATCCCTTTTCTGCTTGCACTGAATGCTGGTTTGTAAAGAATCTTTCTAACATGCTTGAATCATCCTTAATTAGATAGGGTATAATTTTAAGTAAAAAAATCCTGAGTAGTGCTTACTTTGTGTGATCCTTGGAGGTTTGGGGAAAAGAATAAAGCCTGAACTGTTCAAACAAGAGTATCAAAGCAAACAGTGAGAACTCAGATCCAGCACAGTTTGAACTTAGATAAACACTGAAACTACAGTGAAAAAAAGCAAAGCAGGGGTGTAAAAGATTACTGGCTTTCCTGGCTGAGGAGAAAACCTTCCCAATAAGGCAAAGTATCATTGATGCTGTTCATAGAGTCATAGAATGGATCGGCTTGGAAGGGACCTTAAAGATTTTCTAGGTCCAACCCCCCTGCCATGGGCAGGGACACCCTCTAACAGACCAAGTTGCTCAAGGCCCCATTCAACCTGGCCTTAAATACCTCTAGGGCTAATAAACAAGAATATATACTTTTGATCTGTCATACCATCTCCTGTCATACCATCTCCTGAATACTCAAATCTATTGTCAAAAGACAATAGATGAAATTCTGAAACCTCTGAAATCAGCTGTAGCCAGGTGGGATTGGTCTCTTCTCCCAGGCATCCAGCAACAGAACAAGGGGCACATTCTACTGCCTACACCTGAAGGTCTCCTGCCAAGATGGGAAGTCCTGGATACACAGATCATCCAGAGCAGGACAAGGTCAGAGATAGTCTGCCTTCTTTTCCTGGGAGCCTGTGAAGCCTGGGAAGAATCAGAAGCCCAGAGGCTGACAAGACAGTAACAGAATCCCCTGGAAGCTTTTGGGTACTACTGGGGCTGTTTGGCCCAGAGAAGAGAAGGCTCAGGGATGGACCTTACTGCTGTCTACAACTACCTGAAGAAAGGTTGTAGCCAGGTGGGGGTTGGTCTCTTCTGCCAGGCAGCCAGCAAGAAAACAAGGCCACACAGTCTCAAGTTGTGCTGAGGGAGGTCTAGGCTGGGTGTTAGGAGAAGTTCTTGACAGAGAGAGTGTTTGGTATTGGAATGGGCTGCCCAGAGAGGTGGTGGAGTCACCATCCCTGGAGGTGTTGAAGCAAAGCCTGGCTGAGGCACTTAGTGCCATGGTCTAGTTGATTGGCTAGGGCTGGGTGCTATGTTAGACTGGATGACCTTGGAGGTCTCTTCCAATCTGGTTGATTCTATGATTTTAAGTCAATGGGAATTGTGGTATTGCCTTTGACAAGACCAATATTTTACCTGATACACTGAAGTTCCAATCCTTACGAAAATAAGTAGGTAATTAATCATATAGTTAGAATAGTACAATGCTGTACAATAAATTCTGATAGGAAAAGTGATTATTTTCTCTGTACCCAAGAGAGGCTGTTTGTGATAGTAGTCACACAAAAATGAAATTCAAATGGACCATCTTATTCAAGATGGAAAATATATGTTGATTGCAGCAAGAAATACTTGTTTATTTCTTCTTTTGAAGAGAAATAGTTATGAAACATAACCTAAACCTTAGTGTGAAAACATTCCCTTGATGGCTTTATTTTTTTTTTCTTCAGATGTCCTATATCTCTTCTATCAACAGCCATTACCTCAAGGTTAAGACACATGCAGCACTAGATATTAAATGAATATGGATGATTTGAAACAGAAAGGTTATTTTAAATTGCTGCTGTTCTCAAATATGTTGAATCTTTAAATCACAAAATGTCTACTTCTGCAAAAGAACTGTGAAGTGCTCTTATTACTTTGGAAGCTAGCAAAAGGCCTGGAACACAAACCCTGTAAGGAGAGGCTGAGGGAGCTGGGGGTGTGCAGCCTGGAGAAGAGGAGGCTCAGGGGTGACCTCACTGCTGTCTACAACTACCTGAAGGGAGGTTGTAGCCAGACGGGGGTTGGTCTCTTCTGCCAGGCAACCAGCAACAAAACAAGGGAACACAGTCTCAAGTTGTGCCAGGGGAGGTCTAGGCTGGATGTTAGGTGGCAGATCTTGCTAGAGAGAGTGATTGGCATTGGAATGGGCTGCCCAGGGAGGTGGTGGAGTCACTGTCCCTGGAGGTGTTCAAGAAAAGACTGGATGAGGCACTTGCTGCCATGGTCTAATTGATTGGGTAGGGATGGGTGCTAGGTTGGCCTGGCTGATCTTGGAGGTCTCTTCCAACCTGGTTGATTCTATGATTCTATCAGCTGCTGAGTCCAGTCTGGGACTTCCAAAGTGCCTGCTCAGAGCATCAGTAGACTGTGATATAATTGCCATCAGAGGGCTTGGTTTTTATATGGATTTTGTATATATTTGCATATATTTAATCTAATTGTTATTACTTTCATTAAAAAAGTTTTAGTTTAATTTTCCAATCCATAAATCTCTCTCCTTTATTCCCTTTCCTTTCCCTTTGTGAAGGGAAATGGTTAACAGAGAGCTTCTGTCACTTGTTTAGCAGCTGGACAAACCATAACCCTTGACAAGCAAAGATATTGCAGTGTTAGCATTCTGAACCGTGGTCTTGCCCTCCAATGAGAATTGGAATAGTTCATATAGATGCTGCTTCAGTCTCCAAGTCATGCAGGAATTACAGCATGACACCTACACCATGAAATAAAACCTAGCTTTTGTATTTTTTTTACTCATGTGTTTCAGAGTAATCTCTTGTGAAAGGCTCTTTCTGTGCCAAGGCTTCCCCAATGGTTCATTTTTGGATCACCCTCTTAAATACAAAATAGGCATCTGTAGATATGCAATTAAAATGAGGATATAAATGGGGATTAATTTAAAGGAGGATTATGGGGGGGGGGGGGGATTCTAAATCTGACTATACAAACAAGGACTACAAATGTAACCCTGTGCATTCATTACACTGATTGTCAGAAATAATTTAGCAGCCAGTCAAGAGATGAGTTTTGAAATTGTATTCTTATGCCATGCATTTTACTAGATGTGTGCTAAAGAATTCCAGATCTGTCACCTTGACCATTTCCACAATATTCCATTTACTGCAGAGGAGAATGAAGTCTCTCTCCCTGCTGTGTTAGCGCAACTGTCCTGAAAAAAGGCTATTTGGGAAATGAATGTACAGGCTTTCTTGTGGAAAATCTCAATTTCTCTATCCTTTGTTTACTCAGATATGCTGGTAGAAATAGCACAGACTGAATTAGTTTAATGACTGGTCAGGCCATACCTTGAGTCCTGTGTCTAATTCTGGGCTACTCAGTTCAAGAGAGATGTTGAGATACTGGAACATGCCCAGAGAAGGGCAACAAAGCTGGTGAAGGGTCTGGAGCATTGGATTGGCATTGGAATGGGCTGCCCAGGGGGATGGTGGAGTTGCTGTCCCTGGAGGTGTTAAAAAAAAGCCTGGATGAGGCACTTAGTACCATGGTCTAGGGCTGAGTGATAGGTTGTATTGGATGATCTTGGAGGTCTCTTCCAACCTGGTTGATTCTACGTTTCTATGAAAGATGGATTTCTCCCAAGTATGCATCTCTCAGTAGAAGAGGCAGCCTGAGAAACACTACACTGCCATCTGTGAAGAGTTTTCAGAACCCTGTGCTCAGCTGTAAAAGCTTTGAAAAGCCAACTAGCTGTGCTACATGTCTGAGGAAGGCAGAAGGCAACAGCAGTAACCTTTGACAAATGTGACATAGGGAGGGCAACTTGAATAGCAGAACTTGGAAGCAAAGTTCTTGATGAAATATCTTTTGATTATTATGTAAATGGTCACCTTAGAAAAAGAACTTGAAAATATAACCAACTCAACTGAGAAGATACAGGAACCCTGTGTTTTGCCTGGATTTTGGCAAACAGTTTGGCAAATCCTTTAGTTAGCACTAAAGCCGACTTCAGAGTTCAAGTGGCATTATGATGATTAATTAGCTCCAGACTCATTCCAAACCTTATGCAACCATGAAACATTTGCATGGTGTCTAAGGATGAAGATTTCCAAAGTAGTAGAAGTCATTTCATCCTGACTTCTAAAAACATGGAACACATCTGTTCCCAAAGACATTCTCCTAACGAGCACAGTAGCTCTCAACCACTGTATTTTGTGGATTTCAAACAACATTGTCTTCCTTTTCATTGTTACACAGCTATAGCAACAGGTCACATAGTTCATCTTCTCTCTTTTCTCCCATTCCAAATAAACTAGGATGATGATCTAAGAGACAGCCAGCCATTGGGCTGAAACTAGAACTGATGAAAGATGGAATAGGAAATAGTATTTCTAGTTGTCTTTTGGTCTCCTCTCAGAAGAGGGGAATATTTTTAACAGTTCCTTCCCATCTGCTTGCTTTGCTGTCTAATAACTACATAGAATTAATCAGGTTGGAAGAGACCTCCAACCTGAGGGGTGGTTGTGGCCAGGAGGAGGTTGCTCTCTTCTCTCAGGTGGCCAGCACCAGAACGAGAGGACACAGCCTCAGGCTGCGCCAGGGGAGATTTAGGCTCGAGGTGAGGAGAAAGTTCTTCACTGAGAGAGTCATTGGACACTGGAATGGGCTGCCCGGGGAGGTGGTGGAGTTGCCGTCCCTGGAGCTGTTCAAGGCAGGACTGGACGTGGCACTTGGTGCCATGGTCTAGCCTTGAGCTCTGTGGTAAAGGGTTGGACTTGATGATCTGTGAGGTCTCTTCCAACCCTGATGATACTGTGATACTGTGATCATCCAGTCCAACCTAGCACCCAGCCCTAGCCAGTCAACTAGACCATGGCACTAAGTGCCTCAGCCAGGCTTTGCTTGAACACCTCCAGGGATGGTGAGTCCACCACCTCCCTGTGCAGCCCACTCCAATGCCAAACACTCTCTCTGGCAACAACTTCCTCCTAACATCCAGCCTAGACCTCCCCTGCCACAACTTGAGACTGTGTCCCCTTATTCTGTTGCTTCTTGCCTGACAGAAGAGACCAACCTCCACCTGGCTACAGCCTCCCTTCAGGTAGTTGTAGACAGCAGTGAGGTCAGCCCTGAGCCTCCTCCTCTCCAGGCTGCACACCCCCAGCTCCCTCAGCCTCTCCTCACAGGGCTGTGCTCCAGGCCCCTCACCAGCTTTGTCACCCTCCTCTGGACACGTTCCAGTATCTCAACATCTCTCTTGAGTTGAGGAGCCTAGAACTGGACACAGCACTCAATTACTCTTGCACCCATGCTCCAGTCTATCTCTGCTGAGGGCACTAACATGTCTAGCTTTTCTCTATTCATGTTTGTTGCTTGAAAATTGTAGACTCTTAATAGTTATCAGGTTGAATAGTTACCAGGTTTAAGGCCAGGCTGGATGGGGTTCTGGCCAGCCTGATCTAGGGCAGGGTGTCCCTGGCCTTGGCAGAGGTGTTGGAACTAGATGATCCTTGTGGTCCCTTCCATCCCTGACTGATTCTGTGGTTCTAGTCTGTGTGATTTCATAAGGCTGGGGTGGGGGGGTGGGGGGGTGAGGGGGGCAGGTAATACCCAAACCATCACAGTGATATAATATCCAAATGTTTTACACAATGAATCTCATATGCACCTAAGTAATTTCTAAACAGTGTGGGTGCTTCTGTCAGAATGAAAATGGGGGGTTGTGCTATAAAGTATTGTTCCTGCTTATATAGGAATTATCAATAGGTCCTGCATCAAGTTTTGACAAATCTGATCTGGAGAGTGTCAGACTTGTGTGATGGTCCTAAAGATGCTTGCACATGTCCTGTCTGTTTGGAAAGTCATCAGTGTGAATATAATTCCCGTTTCAGATGCGTGATGTGCTGATGCTGTCTGCTGGTTTGAGGCTAATTTTTACTGAGAGAAAGTAAATCCTTAGCTGTGAGAAGAAAGAAAAAAAACAACAGTGCCCTGTATCACCACTCTTCTGCTGAGAACTAGTCAAAATATAGGTAAGAGGAACACTTCACACACACACACTGCTCAGCTCTCACTTTGAGCTGTGCCTTCTTTCTGGTGGTCTGCTCTCTGGCTGATTCTGCCTTTAGCTCTCTAATCCACCTAACCCCTTTTCCCTCTAACCTCCTTGCCATCTTTTTTTGACATCTCCCCTCAGATCTCCAGATTTGTCATGTGAGCTATATGTGGGTTGATCTGGTTATTTCTGAAGGGAGGAAAAGGGGATGGGGAGAAAGGGAGTTTGGGTCAGGAGCCCTCCTGGGGACTTTGATTGTTTCTGGGAGGGGTATTTTCTGTCTGTTACTTTCACTTCTGTTTTTTAAAATTTGTATATAACAGTATATATTTGCACATATAAACTTGTATATTGTGCTAAACTGTAAATATTTGTGTATATGTACTTGTGCTAAGCTGTAGCTATAGCTTAGTTCCTTAACTTCCAGCCATCTGACTCTAGTCTGGGTGATTTTCGTAAGTGTGTGGGGGTGGATAATACCCAAACCATCACATGCTACTAGAAATGTCTATGTATGTGAGTTTCAACACTCAAAAGTTTAAAAAAAAAGGAAAATTAATCATCCCCTTAAAAAAGAATAAATTCAGAATTGATACCATATGCTAGTCTACATTTGTAACTGGTTTTTGTAAGCCCATGTGCAAATAGATATTCCACTTAAAAAACACCCCAAACAAATACATCTTTGTGATTATATATCTGGAGGGTGTTTGTTTGCTCTTGTTTTGTTTTGTTTGCTTGGGGGGGGGGTTTGTTTGTTAGGTTTTTTCTAACCTATAGGTAGGCTGTACAGCCATGGTAAGAGTCCCTGTCAAACTTGGATGGAATTTCTGTGAGTCCGTGGGATCCTGGCTCAGAAAGTCAGTGTTGAAATTCTGCTTATGGCTGTGTGCTGCCATCTGTCTGCTTTGCAGCTGGCAGTCAAGAGTGCACCATTAGCTTGATGCACCAAACTGCAGCTGTTTGGCATCTTTCTGAAGAGCTGTCCAGGCTCCTGTTGTGTTATTTACCACATTTCAAAGCAGTTTCTCTTGATCTGCTTTGCTTCTCTATTGGAAAGAAGATTGGAAGGCTGAAAGGTTTGATATCTATAAACAGGTTGTTATTTAATTTGCTCCTGAAGAAAGCCACACCTGTCATTTGGGTTGGACTAGATGACCTTTAAAGATCATTTACCAACCCAATGCTTTCTGTGATTTAAGTTTTATAGACTACAAGAACCACATTAGTGCTGCTGTTATATCTATCATTCTCACAACCATGATTATGGCCAGGTACCACCATAGGGCAACATACCATATGAGATTTCAAAATGCTAATTCAAGCCAAAGCCATATTGAGAGCTTTTTCTTACCTCATTTTTTACAGGTGCCTCTCAAATCAATTTGGGATTTACTACCATCCTACCAATGTTGTATCTTAAAATCTATTACACCTTATTACTGTGACAAAGATTGTAAGGAGAGAATAAAGAAATGAGAGAATAATAAGTCATTCTTTTCTTAGACTATAGAATCACAGGGTTGGAAGGGACCACAAGGATCATCTAGTTCCAACCCACCTGCCATGGCCATGGACACCCTACCCTACATCAGGCTGGCCACAGCCTCATCCAGCCTGGCCTTAAACACCTTCAGGTTAAAACTGTAGTTTTGTATATCCATTAACTGGGTCTCAGCTGTCAATTTTAGGGCTTTGGTTTTTTTCAACTAACAGTAGTTCTGTGAAAATGAACTGTGATCACCTTTCCTGTTTTAGAAATCCATACATTTTGAAAGGACTATTTATTTCATTACACCAGTGTTCCAGTGAGCTCTTCAGGACCAGGGAATCATAGAATCAGCCAGGGTTGGAAGGGACCACAAGGATCAGCTAGTTCCAACCCCCCGCTATGCCCAGAGACACCCTACCCTAGAGCAGGCTGGCCAGAGCCTCATCCAGCCTGGCCTTAAGCATCTCCAGGGATGGGGCCTCAACCACCTCCCTGGGCAACCCATTCCAGGCTCTCACCACTCTCATGCTCAACAACTTCCTCCTCACGTCCAGCCTGAATCTCCCCACCTCCAGCTTCTCTCCATTCCCCCTAGTCCTGTCACTCCCTGATAGCCTAAAAAGTCTTTCCCCAGCTTTTTAGTAGGCTCCCTTCACATACTGGAAGGTTACTTGAGAGACTCCTCTTCTCCAGACTGAACAGCTCCAACTCTTTCAGTCTGTCCTCATAGCAGAGCTTCTCCAGCCCTCTGATCAATATGAGACTTGCAGTCTAAGTTTTATAAATGTGTTCCATTTCATTGAAGATCTTAATATTTTGGTCTCCTCAAGGTGCCATTTTCTCATTTGAAGTTATGGTTTATTTACAATATATACAGCTATAGACAGAAATATACAAGTTAAAAGTAATACAGAAACCAAAGTCCCCAGGAGGGGCTCCCAACCACCCTTCCACCTCCTTTCTACCCCTCTATCTTATCCCAGACTTTGCCTTAAATTCAAGGTGAGTTTGGAGGATTGGCCAGGGGGGGTTAGAAAGTAGAAGGATTAGTTACCCAGACAGCAGGTCAGGGAGAAAAGTGCAGACAGACAGAGACACACAGCAACTGTCATATCTATGTTTGTGTTCTTGATTTTATACATCTCAGCAAGCCTATGAGTGAAGCAGACATCACCATTATTTCCTTCCCATAGCCTATAATCTATTTTCTCTCACTAAAATATCCTAGTTAGCCTCACACTAGCACAGTTCCAAACTCTTATAATAATCTAGCATTATTCAAATACTGAACAATTATGAAGCTGCTCCAGAAAGCTGATTTCTATGTGCTCATTTATTGCCCTCATAGCTGAGCTCTAGATAACTCTTTGTGATTAAGGGCAAAGATATTTGTTACTGCAATGATCAGAAAGAATAACAATTAGAATTTTTATAATGGGAAAGCAGTTTGACAAACTGTATGTATATTTTCCACTTAGCAATTTTATGGTAATGAACCAAATCAAGATAATATATAATGTATAAAATGCCATTTCATTATTATTTCAACTATCATTTTCCCAGAGAAACAGCATTATGCAGCTTACCCATATGCAAAAAGACTTGTAAAACAGAGTGATTAATGGAAAGTCATCCTTCATATCAGAGAGCAGGGAAATTAATTCTGTATCATTAGGTTCCTGTGAGAAATAGGAAGGTAATAAAACCAGCATTTGTTCTGAGTTGCTGTCAAGGGTTAGGGCTGGTCTGGCTGCTAAATGAGTGACAGATACTCTCTATTAACGCCTCTGCCTTCCCAAGGGTGACAGAAAGAGAATAAGGGAGAGACTCATGAATTGAAAAAGAAAATTAAATAAATAATTGAAAAAGGGAAAAAAATTAAAAAGAAGATTAAATAATAATAAAATTAAATACATTTACAGTTATGTACAAAACCAGTATCGAAACCAGCATCCCTGATGGCAATTATATCACTGTCACCACTGACGCTGCAGGCAGGCACTTGGGAAGTCTCAGACTGCACTCAGCAGCAGATTCAGATGAGATTGAGGAGCTGGGTTCAGGAATAAATGAATAAGGATTGAAGGCAGAATGGCCATGGCCTAGTTGATTGGATAGGGCTGGGTGATAGGTTGGGCTGGATGATCTTGGAGGTCTCTTCCAACCTGGTTGATTCTATGATTCTGTGACAGACGTCTCCTTGGACACTTGCCATTGAAAAAGAGCTAGTCCCTTGTGTTGCCTCAGCTGACATATATATGGCATATATGGAATGGATTATGACATAGATGGAATGGAATACCTTGCTGATCAGTTCAGGGTCACCTGTCCATTCCTACCCACAGGTGCAGCCTTTTATTTTCTGCACCCCCAAGGCAATGGCCTTAGTTTACACAGAAACAATGATGAGCAAGAGCCTTTCTGCATACCAGCCCTTGGTATTGATTATAAACATGGAGCATTAACACTAGTAGAGTCAGACTCTGTCTGCAGAAATGTGCTGTTAACTTCAGAAAGTGCAATTAATTAGAAGAGATTAAGCTTAAAAATAAAATCACTGAACAGAACTAGTTCTGCTCTACATCAAACCAGCACTCTTGTTTTAAGTAATGTGCTGTTAATAGTAATATTAAACTTACCCACAGGTTATTTTATTAGCTGGCTGTGAGTTTAGTCCTGACTTCAAAGGATAAGACTGGTTTTCCTAGTCTACACCATCTTTTGCAAGATACCCTTCTCAGATTATTTAACTACAACGTGTTGTGGTAGACCTAAGCAGGCCAAATTAGGCTTATACATGTCTTGGCTTGCCCAGACATGTTTTTCTGCTCTCCCTCCTTCTGCTATGGGGAGGAGCAACCACAAGAAAGGGGACAAAGAACCTGTAGCCACTGAGTCTAAGGAACCTGGCTTGCCCAGACTTGTTTTGCTCCTGTTTGCATCCTATGGTGAACAAGGTACATACACTTGGCTTGTGCCTGCCTCATGCAAGGCCTGTTTTCCCAAATTTGGGTAAAGCAAGTCTATGGTTTCACCTAATATGGTGAAACTCATCACAACAAAGCTATTCAGACCAACGGAACTGGGCTTCTGCAGCAAGCACAGTGGTAAAGGGACAGGCTGCAGCATGCAATCTTCACAGGATACTATCAAAAGCTGTGGTACTCTTCCCAGATGGGCTGAACCCTGTCAGTTTCCAGCAACAGTTATGTCTATGTGAAGGAGGCAGGAGGTAGAGTGTTTTGGTTGTTTGTTTTGTTCCCAATGGACTTGTGCTAATTTGAAGCTAGCTAGAATGTTTTGATGAGAAGAATTAGATTACAGGCTGTGAAAGAGAAACAAGGGTGATGTCTACTTCACTCATAGGCTTGCTGAGATGTATAAGAACTAGAGTGTAAATATAGATAAGGGAGTTGCTCTCTGGGCTTCGTGGGCTGCATTTCTCTCTCTAACTTAACCTGCCATCTCTATGATTAATCCACCTGCTTCCTAACCCCCCTGGCCAACCCTCCGATCTTCCTTGGGCGTAAGGCAATGTCTGGGGTAAGGTAGAGAGAGATGGGAGAAGGTGGAAAGGTGGTTGAGAGCTCCTCCTGGGGACTCAGGTTTCTGGGAGGGGAATTGTGATTCTGTGTTACCCTTTAATTTGTCCATTTCTGTCTATAACTGTATATATTGTAAATATCTGCTTGTATATTGTGCTGATCTGTAAAGCTTCATTCCATTTCCAGAGCTGCTGAGTCTAGTCTGGGTTACTTTCCAAAGTGGGGGGGGGCAGGGAGCACCCAAGTCATCACAGGAGTTTTAAATTGACTAAATATGATTTTTCCCATTGAGGTGTGGTCATAGCAGAGGTAGTTTGAACAGACCTTTTAAGCAGGCATTGTAGGCTCTTCCAGAATAAAAGTTTCTTCATGTGCTTGTGTGATGGTTACCTAAAAGAGACAAAATATACAATCTAAGCTCATTTTTCTACAAAGCATGCTTATATAGGTACCCACTTTATAAGTCTATTTAAGGGAAGTCAAAGTTTGATTCAGAATGAAGCACCTCTAGCAATAATGGCTTAAGCAGTCGCTTGAGTACATTCAGTGTTTAAACAGCTGCACAGTCAATTTAACTCAGTTTAAAAGTATCCATCATCGGTAGCCCATTTTGGTTAAGTGAATGGTGGATGTGATACAGAATGAATTGCAGGGAGAGGAGATTTATAATCAAAATGTGATGTAAATACTATGGCTAGCAGGAAACTCATGAATCCTGTCTTCTGGGGTAAATGTAACAAAGCTGATGATTATATTTTGTTTATAGGAGCCACTGACAGTGAATTAAGTTGTACTACTTTCTGCACATATTGGGTGCTTTTTCTTTGTTCCAGGTCTTCTTTGATAAACTATAAGTAGACTCACATTCTGTCTGCTCAATAGACTCTGGATGTACAACTTCTTGAGTTTCTGTGGTAACTTTAAGAACTTTTCTAGCATAGAAGCTTGAACCAGAGTTTTTGGTGCTTGGAAGACTCCTGCTGCTGAGATCTTAGAGTGAAGAGTTGCATCCTTTGCCTTATTCTGGTTTTTTTTTCTTTCTCCATTTATAGGCTGTGCTGTTCACAGTGAGTGTCTTAGCACTCTAGCTTGTGACAAGTTTGTAACTGTAGATGTAGTATTCTGCAGATTAGGAATCACAGCCATACTAGAGCTCAACAGTGTGGTGTTTTTTCCAGAATGAGAAAAATTGACAGCAGATTTTCATGGGTGCCAGGAATAGTATCAGTAAAAGAATCATTAAAAGAATGCAGATTGGATGTGAGGAGGAAGTTGTTCAGTGTGAGAGGGGTGAGAGCCTGGAATGGATTGCCCAGAGAGGCAGTTGAGGCCCCACTGCTGGAGGTGTTTAAGGCCAGGCTGAATGAGGCTGTGGCCAGCCTGATCTAGGGCAGGGTGTCCCTGCCCATGGCAGAGGGGCTGGATCCTTGTGGTCCCTTCCAACCCTGACTGATTATATGATTTTATAGGGATGGTTGAAGTCTCTTCCTAAAAGTTAGCTACAGTGCATAAATCAGTAGAGTTACCACATATTCTTCAGTGACTCTACATCTGTAATTACAATCAGAATCTGAGTACAAGTTGGTATTCAAGACACTGACTACAGGTTAGACTTTCAGGAAAGAAACACAGATGCAGTGGACACAGAGCAAAGCACATAAGCTCTCTGGTATATAGTTTTATATAGTTACATATTGCCCAGGGAGCTGATGGAGTCGCCATCCCTGGAGGTGTTTAAAAGGAGAGTGGATGTGGCACTTGAGTGATTAAGGATGCTGGGATGAAGGTTGGAGTGGATGATCCTGGTGGTCCTTTCCAACCATAGTGATTAGATGTTGTGCTGAGGGATTTGGTTCAGTCAAGGACTTGTTTGTGTGGAAGTAGTGATTGGACTCAATGATCTTGAAGGTGTTTTCCAATCTAAGATTCTGTGATACTATATAACTATGTAAAACAAAGAGGAAAGAGTGTATGCTTCTGTGTAACACTGGATATGCAGTGGGTTTGGCAATGTGTTTACTAGTTTGGTAATGAAGGAATGGTACAGCTTATGTTGCTCCAGTGTAATGTATAGGAAACATACTCATCAGTCAGTAGAAATGTGTAATAATTTCTCATGTCAGAACAAGGCATGTCTTTGGGAAGGATGCTGGGGACATTTTTACCTTGCCTTCTACCTTTCTTTCTGAAAGGTCATCCAACTTATCCACTCTCTCTAGAGTGGTTTTTGATCTTCTAAATATGAATGAGAGATGTTTTTTTAACCAGTAAGGTAAGCCATCAGAGTTGTCTGCTTTGTGTGTCTCTGCATATGCCACAGGTCTCAAAGAGGGAGTAAGTCCCCTCAGAGGAGGGCAACTTCAGACTCAAGGAGTAGTTCTGAGACCATAATCTGAGAAAAATGGAAGAAAAGCTCATCTGGCTGGAAGAAATTGCAATAGTCAGAAGGAAGCTGTAGCTAATCTTCTCCTATTAACAATTCATGTTCTCCTGGTGCTAACTATGTGCCTGTCCCAGGGATTCTTCCCATTTACATTACTGTACTTAGGAGAAGATAGCAACAAATGATGTCTCATCTTAAAGATATTAACTCTGGGGACAGAAAATGTAATGGGATGAGATTTAACAAGGCTAAATGCAGGGTTCTACACTTTAGCCTCAACAATCCCAAGCAGTGCTACAGGCTGGGGACAGAGTGGATGGACAGCAGCCAGGCAGAAAGGGACCTGGGAGTACTGGTAGATAGTAGCTGAAGATGAGCCAGCAGTGTGCCCAGGTGGCCAAGAAAGCCAATGGCATCCTGGCCTGGATCAGAAACAGTGTGGCCAGCAGGACAAGGGAGGTTATTCTGCCCCTGGACTCAAATTTGCACTGTGTCAAATTCTGTGCTCCTCAATTCAAAAGAGATATTGAAGTGCTTGAACATGTCCAGAGAAGGATGATGAAGCGGGTGAGGGGCCTGGAACACAGCCCTGTGAGGAGAGGCTGAGGGAGCTGGGGGTGTTTAGCCAGGAGAAGAAGCAGCTCAGGGCTAACCTCATTGCTGTCTACCTGAAAGGAGGCTGTAGCCAGGTGGAGTTGGTCTCTTCTGCCAGGCAACCAGCAACAGAACAAGGGGACACAGTCTCAAGTTGTGGCAGGGGAGGTCTAGGCTGAATGTTAGGAGGAAGTTGTTGGCAGAGAGAGTGATTGGCATTGGAATGGGCTGCCCAGGGAGGTGGTGGAGTTGCCGTCCCTGGAGGTGTTCAAGCAAAGCCTGGATGAGGCTCTTAGTGTCATGGTCTAGTTGACTGGATAGGGCTGGGTGCTAGGTTGGATTGGATGATCCTGGAGGTCTGTTCCAATCTGATTGATTCTATGTGGTGTGGAGGATGCCAGGTATTGCAGGAAGAGGGAAAAGTCTTTTGCTGAGAGTAGCTGAATGCTACCCTTGAGAACTGATTTTTTTGTCTGACACTAGCACAATTTTCTGGTCCAATGCCTAGCAAATTGCTAAGGCTCTCAGTTCCAGGGAACAGTTTCCTTTGCTTTTTCTTCAGTATCTGAATGGACAAAATGAGACCTACACTCTGCTTTGAAAAAATGCAGGGAAGATACAGCTATATTTTTCAGTGGCCACATACAAAGTATGCAGAGCTACTACTAGAAAGTGCTGCTGTTCCTGTAATTTTTGTGGAGTTTGACAGGCAAAGTCTGCTCTGCCTAAATTAAAATTTCCTCTTCAAACTGACTTACAGAAAACGAGGCCTCACAACATGCAGAGTGTTATCAGGAAAGACATGTTTAGTCAGCGCTGGGTGACAGGGGGAGGTCATCCTCCAAAGCCCTTGCACACCTTCACCTTGTTCAGATGAAATGTTTATACTACACAATCATACACATTCAGCACAGGGGCAGGGTTCTTACAGTTAGTTCTGGGAATAGGTGGAGTTATTACAGTCACCTCCTGGAACTCATTTCCATACTGCCTCACCTCTTCATGCATGCTTATTGCCACCTGGTGGTCACCTTTTGGGGTCTTTGGGAGGAAGGCTGACATCTTCCTCAGTCTGACCTTTCTAGTTTTTGTCCACCTGGCATCAGTTGTGGGTCACATTCTTGGCTGGAGTCTCCATGTTCTCATCTTTGAATACAGTATTTTTCTCCCTGAGAGTGTTTCAAGACCCTCTCAAGCTTAACCTACCTCTTTTGTGTTTATCTGATTGATGATGCTTTATATCAGGGCTCAGACAGTTCATGATTTAACTAGGTTCCTACACTCTATGTTCTCTATCCTTTCTCCCATATCAAACCCATGGGGGCTGTGGAAAGAGATGCAGCCAGACTGTACTGACATTTCAAATCCTAGCAAACACATAGACATCTTGATGGTGATTTAAAGACAACAGTTTCTAACTGAAATGCTTTCATCCACTGTTTACAGACTTTTTACCATGCAAATATTATCACTGAAATAATTGTAGATATGTCAGCAGTAAATCAACTAGACATAGTCATTAACACTCTTGTCAATATTAACTCCAAATATTAAAACCCTGACCTTGCTATGATAAGGCAGAAGATAAAACAAAGAGGGTGGTGGAATGTTCGTGCTTGAAGAAGTGTTAGCTAGACTCTATTGCTCCTCCCAGCAAGTCTGTCTTGGTTAAATAAACCTCTTTTGTTTGACAATGCTAAAAAAGCCTTCATAATTCTGGTGACTTAATCACATTATTTTAACTTTTAGACTATGAGGAAATTTCAACAGAACTGTTCTGGGTAAACATCAGTGCAGCATTAATAAGTGCTCTAAGTTGTACTTGCCTTACAAGCACTACAAGGGCAAGTCTGATAATCTAATAGCTTTGACTCTCACTAAGCTTTCCATGGGGTTTTCTCCCCTCCTAAAGCTTTTAGAAAGACCTCTCAATGTTTCTTTTAGTTTTATATTTTATTTTTTAAAATAAAATGAATCTATTAGATAAGGTTGCCCTCTTATGGAGATTCTGAGCACAAAGTCTTGCAAAAGTTTTGAAGACATGTTAAGGGCTTTTTAGAGATGGTTTTCTTTGCAAATCATCAGATTTATATATATATATATACAGCAAATGCACTATAGTAGGGATCTTCTCTATTAATGCACAGTAAGCTATTGGTGAGCTATTGAAAGAAGGTGAAAGAATAAAACCAGTACACTAATTTTCTTATTTTCATAGCCATATTTTAACTCATTAGCAGATTTTAAAAGATTTTAATTCTTAATTTCATAGCCATATAGATTTTAACACCTAGAATCAGTCAGGGTTGGAAGGGACCACTAGGATCATCTAGTTCCAGCCCCCCTACCATGGGCAGGGACACCATACCCTAGATCAGGCTGACCACAGCCTCATCCAGCCTGGCCTTAAACTCCTCCAGGGATGGGTCTTCAACCACCTTCCTGGGCAACCCATTCCATGCTCTCACCACTCCCATGCTCAACAACGTCCTCCTCACATCCAGTCTGAATCTGCCCACCTCCAGCTTTGCTCCATTCCCCCTAGTCCTGTCACTACCTGGTAGCCTTAAAAAGTCCCTCCCCAGCATTTTTGTAGGCCTCCTTCAGATCCTGGAAGGCTACAAGGAGGTCACCTGGGAGCCTCCTCTTCTCCCAACTGAACAGCCTCAACTCTTTCAGTCTGTCCTCACAGGAGAGGTGCTTCAGTCCTCTGATTATCCTTGTGGCCCTTCTCTGGGCACGCTCCAGCATGTTCACATCCCTCTTGTAATAGGGGCTCCAGAACTAGATCACCTCAGTGATTGTAGTTCAGTGGTTCTCTGGCACATGCCAATGGCAGATACACTGTGAAAGAGCAGAGGAATCAGAGGCAGCAACCTACTGCTTGCTACAATTAGTAAGCAGCAGCACTTCAGAATCAGCTGAGGCTAGACTTGTATTTCACAGGGCTGCTACAGCAGTGTTGCATGACATGATACTTCTGGCTTTCCTAGTATTTATTTACATACAGCATATTTTAGCATGTTTATTTTCTATGCTAATATTGAGTCAAACATCATCTTGCACTGAATTAGATGTTGACTTCTTAGGCCACTGTCACAGCAGAATGAGTTCACACACACATGACAATTCTTCTGGAGGGTGCCATCTGAAAAGCTTATCTTAAAACACAGGAGGAGCTGTGATAAAGACAGGAGAATATAGGCAGTACAATGCCAGAATGTAGCACCTAACCAGTCAGTGTAAATAATGAAGCCTGATGGTACCACGTTTTAGATAACAATGACAACTGTTGACTAAGAGGAAGGGAGGATTAATGTTAAGTACCTGTTAGCAAAAAAATCCAATGAAAAATTGTCTCTTACTGTCACCAGGCATTGAGGAAGTTGCTGATCTTGCCTTAGTGCAGAGACATCGGTGAAGCAGTTTCTGAGACAGCAATATTTCATGACTGACAGAAACAAGGATTGCTGGAAAGGAAAACAGGACCATTTTAATCTCACATATATCTAATCCCTGTGAGGAAGGTGTCACGTTAACAAAAGCATTCTGGCTGTAACATGGCTCCATGCCAAGCTGGAAATATGATGCTAGAGGCTAGGCTTTCCAAAGCCAACTATCGATTGTCTCCTTGCTAATCATGTCCATGAATGAGAAGTTAGGATGGTAATGCATTGCATGGCATAATGTTGTTTGGCAGGAAGAGTGGGCAGAGTGTTCTGTTCTTTAGGAGGATGATCTATTGTAAGCAGGAAAGTACATAAGGAGCAAAAGGACTAAATGGGTAAAAATTGTTTATTTGGAGAAAAGCTTTTGGAGAAAAGGTGGTGGCAAGAAACTATAGCAAGTTTGATTCCATTAATGCTTCCATTGGGGTTATTTCTATCAGGATAGCTACTAGACATGTTTCTTCCAATACATTTATATTTAGCACATGTCTGTAACCATGGTTTAGCTCTCTCATGGCACACCTGAAGTAAGCTGCACATTGCAGTTTGTATAGGACTAACGAGACTATGTAGTACAATCCCTGTGTTTCTTCAGGTGGCAGTGGAGATGCTAAGAAATGCAGTGATTATAAAGCTATATCCAGTTTGAACACTGAGTGGTGCTACCATATTACCTATTGCAATTCACTCTAGCTTCTCTCTTGGAAACAGGCTTTTTAGCATCTGATAAACTCCAGGACCTTTCACTCATTAATCATCAACTACAGTTCTATTACTTGTCTTACATAGTAATAATGCCTTTGTTATCATTATGAGTTGTGACTTAAGACACCATGTGAAAGCAAGGACCAAGAAAATAAATTAGTTGTAGTTTGTACTCTTTGTCATTGTGACAATGAATTAAAGAATCCAAATCCCACTGCAGTAGATGTTACACAAACAGATGAAAACCACCACAGTTGAGTGGAGAGACTTCTAAACGATTTTAATTTCATGTACCATTACTTACTTAATGTTAATTTAGCATTCTGCATCACAAGGAAATGTATAGGTTGTATAATGCACTTGAAGTATGGCACATTTCTACAGGGGCATAACACTCAGAAACATCAGCACTAAAATGTCAAAAATTGTAAGGAAAAATTGAAAATTGGAAACTTACAATAGTAAAAAGGAGGAAACCCCCTTTAGCTGGGTTGCATTTTAAGAGAAAAGCAGGAAAAGTACAATTACAACTCTCCCTCTGCATATGAGCTCTTCCAGTTTGACATGCAACTTTAAACAGATACGGATGTCTAAAGCATTTAACTTGTAGTCACCAAAGTCAGGGATGCCATCCAGAGGGACCTGGACAGGCTGGAGAGGTGGGCACAAACCAACCTCATGAGGTTCAACAAGACCAAGCGCAAGGTCTTGCACCTGGGTCGAGCACAAACACAGGCTGGGCAGGGAGTGGCTGGAGAGCAGCCCTGAGGAGAGGGACTTAGGGGTGCTGGTGGATGAGAAGCTCAACATGAGCCAGCAGTGTGCACTTGCAGCCCAGAGAGTCAACCAGAGCCTAGGCTGTATCAGAAGTGTGGCCAGCAGAGTGAGGGAGGTGATTCGCCCCTTCTACTCCGCTCTGGTGAGACCTCACCTGGAGTACTGCATCCAGTTCTGGAGCCCCCATTACAAGAGAGATGTGGACATGATAGAGTGTGTCCAGAGAAGGGCCATGAGGATGATCAGAGGGCTGCAGCAGTTCTGCTATGAGGAGAGACTGAGGGAGTTTGGTCTGTTCATTCTGGAGAAGAGAAGGCTCTGAGATGACCTTCTTGTGGTCTTCCAGTATCTGAAGGGGGCCTACAAAAAAAGCTGGGGAGGGACTTTTTAGGCTATCAGGGAGTGACAGAACTAGGGGGAATGGAGCAAAGCTGGAGGTGGGGAGATTCAGACTGGCTGTGAGGAGGAAGTTGTTGAGCATGAGAGTGGTGAGAGCCTGGAATGGGTTACCCAAGGAGGTGGTTGAGGCCCTATCCCTGGAAGTGTTTAAGGCCAGGCTGGATGAGTCTCTGGCCAGCCTGACCTAGGATAGGGTGTCCCACCCCATGACAGAGGGGTTGGAACTGGCTGATCCTTGTGGTCCCTTCCAACCCTGACTGATTCTATGATTCATCTGTGCTAAATGACAGTTTCTTAGGGTCTATGTTGTCCAGAGCCACCAGACTGAAGCTATCAAAGACTGTTACTAGACTGCAGGGAGTAAATGCCATTTTAAATTTCTTTAATATGAAGACAGAATGAAATAGTCAAGCAGCTGGTTTCTGGCAGTTAGGCAGTACAGCCCCATGTATGCTCTGCATGGCTGAGTTTGGTACTAAATGTAGCACAACTTCAGGGAACAACTAAGTGTGCTGCAGAAACATGTCACCTGCTACCTATGCTAAAATGATAAAAGTGATGAGGTAAATGCTCTCACCACCTCTTGTTGCCTGCCATAGTATGCTGATGCTACATCTGGAAAAGGGATGGGTAGGAGGATCACACATGAACATTTTCAAATATATGCTTTTGAATTTCTGAAATGTATTTTTCTTTTTTCTAGAGAAGGTGAGGATTTATTTGTAATCATGAAGGAAATAGTTGCTATTATTAGGATGATTATTCTGTTGTGACAGGTATATACCAAATTTTCATACTCTGACATGAAAGCTATCCTAAGTTGTCCTACCCTGCTTTGAAGCTGCAGGGAATGCAAAGTACTTAGGTGGCTTTTCAAAGAATAATAGAATGAACTATGCTGGAAGAAACCTCCAAGATCATCCAGTCCAACCTAGCATCCAGCCCTAGCTAATCAACTAGATTATGGCACTAAGTGCCTCATCCAGTCTTCTCTTGAACACCTCTAGGGACAGCAACTCCACCACCTCCCTGGGCAGCCCATTTTGGTGGTCTCATACTGTGACTACCAATAAAAACCACAGATGTGACTAACTTACAAAGTCTTTTAAATCCACTGAGTTTCTAAGAATAGGGAATTTGTGCAGGCAACGCTCCCAGGTCCTAGCAGGAGGGCTTCAGAAATAGGAAGCGCAGATGGCAAAAGCGCCAAGGAGGTTAAGTGGGCTGGGCATTTGAAGGTGGGGATGAAGCATTTTAACTTAGGCTTAGCCGTGGTTTTGATTGCAGGTAGCTATCCATAACAGCTTTAGGCAGACAGTGAAAGAAACGAAGCTCCACAGCTCTAATGCACTGTGCTCTTCAGGTGCCAATTTCCCCTTAAAAATCTGTACCAAATGACTGTCTGCTGTCTACGCCTGAAAGCATAGAGGATATTTTTATTGTCCAAACCAGACACAACTCCGAGGAACTTCCTTTAGTACAGTAACACAAAACACCTTTCCTCACGCCGAGTGTATTTTTCATTCCTTGAAAAGCTGTTACAATTAGCCATCAACCGAAAAAAAACCAAAACCCCACACCTAAATGTTTTTAAGAGCTCATTAAGCAAATGTGTAATGGCACTGCCTTGGATGACAGCCCCAGGACACCATGGAATGACTCCCACTCGGAAACTCATTTAGCATCAAGCTCCCGGCCCGGTGGAGCGCTCACAAGAAGGCTCCACGCCGGCACGGCTGCAGCGACAGGTACCCACCCCATACCCGGTAATCTCAGGTGCCGCTGGACTGCTCCCCGTGCTAATCCCAGGAGCAACGGCCCCAGCCGTCTCAAGCAAGCGGCGGCAGGACGGCTGCCTGAAGCAGCTGCGTCCATCCCGGGAGTTCTACACGCCTGCCTCTCGGTAGCAACATCCCAACCGCGCCACCGAGCTCCGCCGATCCCCTCCGCAACTCACGGCCGGGCAGCCCCCGCCCTTCGGCCCCGCCCTGCTCGCGGCTTCCGACAGGGGGCGCTGCGGCAGCGAGCACTCAGCCGCTCCCCTGGGCGAGGCCGGGCGAGGCTGCAGGGAGGTGACGGCGGCGGCTGCAGCGCCGGGTGGGGCGCGGTAAAGGTGGCTGGGAGGCGGTAGCCACTCTGCAGCGCCGTGACGAGACCTACCTGCGGCATGGGGGAAGTGAGTATTTTGTTTTCTCCGTCGCGTTTGCGGGTTTTGCCCAGACTTTGCTCTTGGCCGACACTCGTGAGTCTCTCTCTGCCTCTCCTCGCCTGACGTCGCCCCGGAGGATGGCTGGCGTATATTGTCTTGTGTAGTCTCTTCTCTCGCTTTTTTCTTCTCCATCACCCTGGCATTTGGCTTTTTGGTTTTGGTAGGGTTTCTTTTATTTTTGTTTTGGTTTGTTTTAATTAGTATTAACATTTAGGGAGCAGGTTCTCCTAGTCTCCAGCTTGCTAAACTCTCCCCCATACACCCACTGAGGAAAGAAAATTCAGCTCTCCCCAAGCTACTCCTGAGGTCCCACTTGGTATCTCTGAGGCAGCAAAGAAAACGCATCTTCTTAATTTGCCGTAAAAGATAGTTTGTAGCCATGGAAGTGGGGCAGGGCAAGCCCTAGATGGGGGATTTTCCGCTGCGCCGTCATGTCCTCTTGGTTGGTTGCTAAGCAGTGGTAATCACGCCTGTAGAAAGATGGAAGAAGCACTCGAGCGGAAAGAGTGCAACAGGAAAGCTTGGGAGAAGAGTGTGCTCTCCTCTCGAGCAGCTTCATCTGCTGGGTATGGGGAGAATAGTGTGCTCTCCTCTCGGGCAGCTTCATCTGCTGGGTATGGAGAGAATAGTGTGCTCTCCTCTCGGGCAGCTCTATCTGCTGGGTATTGGGAGAAGAGTGTGCTCTCCTCTCGGGCAGCTTCATCTGCTGGGTATGGAGAGAATAGTGTGCTCTCCTCTCGGGCAGCTTTATCTGCTGGGTATGGGGAGAATAGTGTGCTCTCCTCTCGGGCAGCTTTATCTGCTGGGTATGGGGAGAATAGTGTGCTCTCCTCTCGGGCAGCTTCATCTGCTGGGTATGGGGAGAAGAGTGTGCTCTCCTCTCGGGCAGCTTTATCTGCTGGGTATGGGGAGAATAGTGTGCTCTCCTCTTGGGCGGCTTTATCTGCTGGGTATGGGGAGAATAGTGTGCTCTCCTCTTGGGCAGCTTTATCTGCTGGGTATGGGGAGAAGAGTGTGCTCTCTTCTCGGGCAGCTCTATCTGCTGGGTATTGGGAGAATAGTGTGCTCTCCTCTCGGGCAGCTCTATCTGCTGGGTATGGGGAGAATAGTGTGCTCTCCTCTCGGGCAGCTTCATCTGCTGGGTATTTGCATAGAGAGTAAAAGAAACCAATGCATTAATTTTTCTTGTTCACTTTGTTACTTTAAACCTTGTGAACCCTGTCTTCTATTCTGGTTAAAGCAAAGTTATTTTGTTTATCCCAGCTGGTATGTCTTGTGTTTTATATGAAAAGTATTAACTTGGAGAAGCCTACTTTGTGTTTTCCACAAGTGGTACTGCCTCAACCTCAGAAGAGGCTTGGCAGGAAAACGGATGATGAGAGCAGCCTGCATACAAAAGTACGTGGTTGATGTTATGAACAGTTATGCAGGGGGGAGTTTTTCAGCATGCTTTTATGATAGTTATGTAAATTCAGATTTTGTTGTTTAACTTGAGGACTTTACTCTAGAAGATATTTCTTTGTGACCAAAAGATCTCTGGAATATATTAAAGGGACTTCATGTTCAAGTGGGATACAAAAAGCAAAATCAAGTAGTGAAAGGGGGAAAACTATATTTTAAATTAATTACACACACACAGACAATGTTGGACTTGGTTTTGAGCAAATATGTATGTGTGAGTTTGCAACAAAACCGTCCCAGAACTTTAGTGTTTTGTAAGATTGATTACAGTGCTGACGTGTTTACCACTTGATGCATAGCACCATAGCACTATTAAGGTGTGAATTTGTGTGTGGAATGAAACAGAATGGAGTTCTGACACTGCATTTCCATGTCAGTACGCAGAATTCTAGGGAGCAAATTGATCTTTAAGCTTTTCAGTGGACTGAAAATCTACTTTTTGTTATACTCTGATCAGTTGCTCTGTCCTCAATGTTTGCTAAGCACAGCTGTTGCAAATGGAAAGTATCCATCCTTTATGTTGTCTCTTATCTCTCTCTGAAAAACACAGTGACTCCTTGGCCAGTCATGATGGAAAAGGGTGTGCCAGGGTGGGAAGGCAGAGCTCTGTTGTCTATGTTGCATACTGAGGTTCAGGGCAGTTGAAAGTGTGCACAAGATGCTGCAAGATGTGCAAAGAATCAGGCTGGCCATCAGGTAGCCCAAGGGATTTAGTGTCATCTTCACCCACACTCCACCATCCCTGTCACTTGCCTGTGTTAGAGATTCAGGAGGACAGGCTTTTGGTTTGATTTGTTTTTATCTTCTTACATATTTTTTTTTAGACTGTTGTGTATTTAAATGGTTTTCTAAAGCTGTGTTTAGCTGAAATTTATAGCAATGCAGAATTGATGAAAATACAAGATTTGCAGAGATCATAGCTACTGCTGGATGGTTCTATATTATTCCTGAGACACACATAACCAAATTGTGCTAGTTTGAGCCTAGCTGGGATATTTTAGTGAGAGGAATTAGATTGTAGGCTGTGAAAAGGAAACAGTGGTGATGTCTTCTTCACTTATAGGCTTGCTGAGATGGATAAAAACAAGAACACAAACACAAATAACAGAGTTGCACTTTGGCTGCCTCCCTTCTCTTTCTAACCTGCTGTCTGGGTAACTAATCCTTCTTTCTAACCCCTCTGGCCGATTCTCCAGACCCACCTTGAACATAAAGCAAAGTCTGGGATAAGGTAGAGGGGTAGAAAGGAGGTGGAAGTGTGGTTTAGAGCCCCTCCTGGGGACTCTGGTTTCTGAGAGGGCTTTAGTGTGTCTGTATTACTTTTTACCTTGTATATTTCTGTCTCTGGCTATATAGATTGTAAATATCTGCTTGTCTATTGCGCTAAGCTGTAAATACAGCTTCATTCTTTAATTTCCAGCTCAGCTGAGTCTAGTCTGGATTATTTTCTTAAGTGTGTAGGTGGCAGGTAACACCCAAACCATCACACAGATGTTGCCCCTTTCCTAAATGAACCATCTTTCAGTATTTGCAGTGAAGCTCAACAGAAAGAAATGGAAATGACCAAAGCAGGTTGATAGCTTTAAAGCTACACCCGTTAAAAGAAATGCACAGTGCAGTGTGAAATGTGAACAAATTCCTGGGCTTTTAAATAGATTTTTGTTAATCTAAGGGTTTATTAGCATTGATGTTGATATGGACAGGTTTCACCTTCAATATTTTATTTTAGAACTCATTTCTCTCTTTTGAGGCAAAGAGGAAGCTTTGAGGTAATGCTGAAAAGATACTTAGTTTTCCTTCATATAAGCAAACATAACCATTGTTGATATGTACACACCTCCTAGTAACAAACATGTAGAAGGCGCTCTGCCTTGTTCTGATCCAAGGAAGCATTCTATCTCTGGATCCAATCCTTTAAGTACATAATGTCCCTGTGGAAAAAATGAGGACATTAAGTTGGATGACTTCTGCTCCAGGTCCTTGGGGATCACATGTGTGCATACAGTCCACAACACATGGAGAGAGAAATCTAATAAAATTTAATCTTCAGAAAGCTTTTTCCCTCCTGTTGCAATAAATTATGAACTCAGCCCAGGACAAGAATGTATTCATCAATAATAATCACAGCTGTCACCCTTGTCTGAGGTAGTTGAGTCATTCTTAATGTTGAGTGATTGTGCTGGGTGAATCCCTTGTGACCAAAGCACATTGATCTGTTACTTAAGGAGATTTCCCATTAGTTGTCTCATTCCTCTGCTTATTTTTTTTTTTTTGTTACTATTAACCAGCTGATTTAGGAAATAAATATTTGTTCACATTTGTAAATGCAGTTGCATTTTCTTATGCAATGTAGTAAGTTCAGTATAAATATTTTTTTAAAGGTCTTCATAGAGTCATACAATCAACCACGTTGGAGACCTCCAAGATTATCCAGTCCAACTTAGCACCCAGCCCTGTCCAATCAACTAAACCATGGCACTAAATGCCTCATCCAGGCTTTTCTTGAGCTTAGGAAGAAATCCACTGCAGAAATTCAATAGCAAAGCAGAAGCATAAAAGAAAAATTAAACTAACTTGCATGCACTAGTTACATTTTTGATAAATAACCAGAAAGCCATACAATAGAAACTTGAATATCTTCTCATATGTGAGCAGGTCAGTTTAATACAGTTATTTCTGTAGCTGTTCTGTCAAATTCTCTGGCAAGATTGGACTCCTCCTTTGAATGTCACACCATGGCATTTTCCTGACTGGAGTTAGATCTAGTTTGTTTTTCTTTTAGCAAGAAATGATATCTTTCTCATCCGAGGTATTTGCAGAATCACTGTCTACTGTGGTCCTGAAATTTTGGGTATAAAATTGTTGTTTAAAAATGATGTAGAATCATAGAATCAAACAGGTCGGAAGAGACCTCTAAGATCATCCAGTCCAACCTATCACCCAGCCCTGTCCAATCAACTAGACCATAGAATTGTAGAATCAACCAGCTTGGAAGAGACCTCCAAGATCATCCAGTCCAACCTATCATCCAGCGCTGTCCAATCAACTAGACCATAGAATCAAGCAGGTTGGAAAAGACCTCCAAGCTGATCCAGTCCAACTTAGCAGCTAGCCCTATCCAAGCACCTAGACCATGAAACTAAGTGCTCCATCCAGTCTTTTCTTGATGTCATGGAGGAAAAATAACCAAGTAACAAACACAATCTTAAACCCCACTTTGATGTAATTTTAAGGCACACACAATTGCAGTCCTTCTATGGATACTGATTTACTTTGTTGCAATGTCATTAATAAGATGTTTTGTTGAGTATATAGTTTAAAATCTTACTGTGTTCAGGTTTCCTAAATGTATAATGTATGTCTTGGAATATTTAGGACATCTCTAAGAAGTGTTTAGTGGAAAAAAAAATGTTTCAGTGTATATGTAACTTCTGTATCAGTGGGTGGACTGCCACAGATTGTATAAAGGCTTCCTCTTCCCTGCTGGGTTAGAGCGGATCCCTCCCCCAGTAAAGTGAATTCATTGCAACTCAGAACTTTGGAAAGTCAGAGAAAAAATGAAATTGTATGTTTTGTAAGTTTCAATATAATAGTACAAGAAGAATAAACTACTGCAGAAATATAATAACCTTAAGGAAGATGGGGAAGGGGTCAAGCAGCAGCAAAGCAGCATGGTGGGAAGATAGCAGCGGGTGCAGCAGAAGCAGCAAGGGAAAGATACAAGCTGTGCTTCCAGAAGTAAGCTTTTGATGCTCCAGTGAAATTATATTAACTTATCCATTGTTTCCATTTTCTGGCCTATCCCTGTAATGTTCACATCTCTACTCAGAGACTCCAATATTCTTCCACTCCTAAGTTTTTCTGTTCCAAAGTTTTTAATGTCTGAGCTACAAATCTAGCTCAAACAGCCACACTCCCTTTCCTACTGCATTTGCTGCTTTTATCTTGCCATTAGTAATTCTTGACTATTTCATACCTTGTCTTTCTTATCACAGCTACTCTTGTGTCTACCCTCCACCCATAACCCCCACACCTTGAGTACTGTGTCCAGTTCTGGGCTTCTCACAAACCCTATGAGGAGAGGCTAAGGGAGCTAGGCGTGTGAAGCCTGGCGAAGAGGCTCAGGGGTGACCTCATTGCTGTCTACAACTACCTGAAGGGAGGTTGTAGCCGGATGGGGGTTGGTCTCTTCTGCCAGGCAACCAGCAACAGAACAAGGGGACACAGTCTCAAGTTGTGTCGGGGGAGGTCTAGGCTGGATGGTAGGAGGAAGTTGTTGCCAGGGAGAGTGATTGGCATTGGAATGGGCTGCCCAGGGAGGTGGTGGAGTCGCTGTCCCTGGAGGTGTTGAAACAAAGCCTGGATAAGGCACTTGGTGCCATGGTCTAGTTGACTGGCTATGGCTGGGTGCTAGGTTGGACTGGATGGTGTTGTAGGTCTCTTCCAACCTGGTTGATTCTATGACTGACTGACACTTCTACCTCCACATGCTGTGATGATTGTGCTCTCAGTATAGACAGAGTTATGCATCTCTCAAGCTGGCAGCATAACTGCACATGTAGAGGATGTGTTTGATATTTGATCAGATAGCAGCCAGGAGGAAGATTTTTGATTCTGGTACTCAACTGCTGAATTAATGTACGTATACTTCTTGGCCATCTGGCTTCATCATCTAGCATGCAGATACTTTATAATACTGAGAAATGTACCTTCTGGGCACCAGGCCAGCACGTGAGGAAATGTTTTGTTTGGAGATCTGCCACCTAGTAGGGACTCTCTGCTCTAAATCCATCAGTGGCTTCTCTGATACCTGCTGTCTTGCACATTTCTTCAGGGCTGAGATGGTGGTTGGCCAGCAAGTGGCGTGTTTTTCTGTGCTGGCTCAACTCTCTTAGCTCCATCTTCATTCTGTTATATAGCAAGGTTTACATTCAAGCAGAAAACCTCAAAGGAATTGAAATAAATGTAATTATTTCATGATATGTGGTATCTTTAGAATTTTTAATGTTGGCATCCAGAACAATCAGTGGTCAGAGGCAGAGGGACAGCAGCTATAACAAGCTATGTAACTGCAGTGCATTTATAAAGGCTTTGCAACACGTTGTTGAAAAAGAAACCCTTCTGTTTTGCTACATATTTTACTGTTTTTTTAAATTTAATTTTTCCCAACTAGATATTTGGTGGCAGAGAGGAAAGGTCATTCTTCAAAGTCTGAAATTATTGGATAGAATGCTTTGAATACACACATATGTGCCAGCCGAGGCAAGAGGGAAGAGAGATTTGAGCTCTGAAGCTAGTCACAAATGAGGTGATACTGAGAATAACACTGAGTGGGAGCATGTCTGTAGCAAGAGCAGTGGGGATGCTGTGAAGGTGACCGCTGCCTTTACCAATCCATCAAAACCTGAAAGATCTTTATTTCAAGTAGAGAGTTCAAGTTCAGCACAGTCAGAGGGATCTTGTCTAGAAACAGAACCATTTACTGAATGGAGGCTGTAGCCATGTGGGGATTGGTCTCTTCTGCCAGGCAGTCAGCAACAGAAGAAGGGTGGACAGTCTCAAGTTGTGGTGAGGGGAGGCATAGGCTGGATGTTAGGAGGAAGTTATTCACAGGGAGAGTGATTTGGCATTGGAATGGGCTGCCCAGGGAGTCACTGTCCCTGGAGGTGTTCAAGAAAGGCCTGGATGAGGCACTTGGTGCCATGGTCTAGTTGACTGGATAGGGCTGGGTGCTAGTTTGGAATGGATATTCTTGGAGGTGGCTTCCAACGTGGTTGATTCTATGATTTGCATGGTGTAATATATATTTTTTTTCTTCCATCCCAGTAAAAATGCAATTCCTTTTCTGTTACAGTGTTTTTTTTGTCTTGGGACTTGAACTCCAGCTTTTGTGTACCGCAGTGAAGGTGACAGGCTCTACTGATCTCATGCTTTCTCTTAGAGGATAGAAGCTATACTGGATGAGGCACTTAGTGCCATGGTCTAGTTGATTTGGCTAGGGCTGGGTGATAGGTTGGAGTGGATGATCTTGGAGGTCTCTTCCAACCTGGTTGATTCTGCGATTCTGTTAGTTTATGTAATCTCTACCTGCAGTCAGCCCTGCTGCTGCTGTGTTGATAATTCTTGATCAACACATCCTGTATTTTGTCTGTATCCTGTGCATAAACTTTCAAAGGATGTAACTGTATGTGATGTAGTGGACCACTGTGTTAGATAATTTTAAGCTTTATATTTTATATCACATTTATGAAGAAAAATACATCAATTGACTCATTCAATGACAGATCCTAATTATTGAAAGCTTTTTTTTTTTTTTCCTGTTTGCAGGCTGGCTGATGTATTTTTAAGAAGGTTTTACTGTTTTCTCAGATTAAAAAGAGCATAGCTCACTTTACAGAAAGAGCTCTCAACTCTCAAGTTACTCACTTCATTAAATACATAACCCTCATTTTTAGGTGCATGAGGCCAGGCTGGATGAGGCTGTGGTCAGCCTGCTCTAGGGTAGGGTGTCCCTGCCCATGGCAGGTGGGTTGAAACTACATGATCCTCGTGGTCCCTTCAACCCTGACTGATTCTATGATGCCTAAATTTCAGTTCCTTTTTGTTAAAGAAAGACTGTCACAGCAAAGATGTGATTTAAAGCTTTCAGGGTACAGGCACTGTGGTTAATACTTAGTAATATTCACAAGATGATATTTAATGATATTTTGCAGCAGTTTCTGTGGCTTAAAAGAGATGTTTTGTTAATTAGATTTAATAAATTGAATGAAAGAAGAATCCATTTGTCTGGAGAGCAAAAAAACATGGTCACTTGTTTTGCTTTTTCTTTCCCTTTGCTCTCCTTCCATCTCTTGATCTCTGGAGGAGTCTTTTATTTTCATCTTACTGTCTCTTTGTCCTTTCATTGAATTCAAGCAGAGTTCTTTCCTCCCATGTAGTGACACCCAAACCATCACAGAGTTATAAAACCCACCACCTTTGTTATGCTTTTGTGTTATAGATATGCATGCTCTTAGGTATCTTCTAGAAGGAGATGAGTGTTGTGATGGTGTGATGGTTTGGGTGTTCCCTCCCCCATTGGAAATTACCCAGACTAGACTCAGTTGCTCTGGAAAGTTGAATGAAGCTTTATATTTACAGCTCAGCACAATATACAAGCAGGTAGTTACAATACTTACATCTAGAGACAGAAATATACAAGGTAAAGGTAATACAGAAACAGAACAGCCCTCTCAGAAACCTGAATCCCCAGGAAGGGCTCCCAATCACCCTTCCACCTCCTTTCCGCTCCTCTATCTTATCCCAGACTTTGCCTTAAGTTCAAGGTGAGTTTGGAGAAGCAGAGGGATTTGTTATACAGACAGCAGGTGAGGGAGAGAGAGGAGGCAGCCAGAGAGAGAGCAACTCTGTTATCTCTATTTGTGTTCTTTTTGTATCCATCTCAGCAAGCCTATGAGTGCAGCAGACATCACCATTGTTTCCTTTTCACAGCCTATGATCTAATTCTTGTCACTGAAATATTCCAGCTAGCTCCACACTAGCACAAGTGTTTAGTTTTGGGGATTGAAGAAGCCCCTGGTAATTGATTTTTCTAAAGGTAGCATTGTTTTAGTGCCATTTTCTGTGGCTTCTGGCATAGTGTGAATTTTCTGTTTCAGAAAATGGTAACATTCTGTTTATGCTTGTGCTTTACTCACTTTTAATTTCAGAAAGCTGCACAGGAATTTGAAGATAGTCACAAATGTCTTTATTTTTTTTTCCTGAACTTCTAGAGGTGTTTTCTGGCTTAGCCATGAAATACACAAATAAAAAGAAAGACATACACTTCCACTCGATCTGGAGTTGTAAGAGATGGCAGGAAGTGAGGGGGAAGGAATGCAGGCACAGACTAATAGGCTGCTGCCCTCTCCTGATGAACACTTGATTAAATTATTTATTCCTACTGTATGACTAGGGAAGAAGCAACATGGAAGGTTTTGAAGCTGAGTGTCATTCCACAGTGCTGATTAAGTACAGCAGCTCTGGCGATCTGGTCTGAAACAGCTACTTTCTTTTTGCCTGAAAAATATAATGGCTGTGCATTATGTGGGGAAAAAAAAACCCTCTTTAAAACCCAACTGCTGTACTTTATGTAGTGCTTTTTCAATTTATGTTTTCTGTCTTGCAATTCTCTTTTAGTTATGTTGCAGTTGTGCAGTACAATCACTATTCTTGGCAGCAAGACAGCACGTTGGGGCAAAGAACCTATTGTGTCTAGGGAACTCTCTGCTGCTGCACGCCTGTTGAGAAAAGCTGTGTGCCAGTGTACCAAAGGGGAGATTGGTTGTTGTGTTGTTAGATTGGGTGTTTATTTGGGTTGGGTTTTTGGTAGTGTGGTGTTTGCTTGTTTAGGCTTGTTTGGTTTGTTTGTTTCACGTGTGTGGCCCTTTGCCCTGCTGCTCTCTTTCCTCATGTGCTAATTTGAGCCTAGCTAGAACATTTTGGTGAGGAGAATTAGATTACAGGCTGTGAAAAGGAAACAATGGTGATGTCTACTTCACTCATGGGCTTGCTGAGATGTATAAGAACAAGAATGTAAATATAGATAACACAGTGTGGCTCTCTGGGCTTCGTGGGCTGCACTTCTCTCCCTAACCTAACCTGCCATCTCTGTGACTAATCCATCTGCTTCCTAACTCACCTGACCAACCCTCCAATCTTCCTTGGGTGTAAGGCAAAGTCTTAGGTAAGGTAGAGAGGGGTGGGAGAAGGTGGAAGGGTGGTAGAGAGCCCCTCCTGGGGCCTCAGGTTTCTGGGAGGAGTGTTGTGTTTTCTGTATTACCTTTTGACTTGTATATTTTATACTTTAAAAGAAGTTACATGGTTTAAAGACCTCATAGTGCAGAGGTGGGAATTAGCATGCAGGCTGTAAATTCCTCTCTCTTGTATGTTGTCAATTTTTGTTCCTACACATTTGTGAATATCTCTTTTCTTCTTCAACTCTGGAACAGTTCTTGTCTTCTGTTTCATAAATGATGCAATTGCTTAATTACTAAATTACAACAGGGGCTAGGTTGCAGTTTCTGGAGAAAAAGCTACCTGACAACCATTTCTGTTTTGAAATAAGCTATCTAAATAGACACCCAGGAGAAAATGACAGGTAATGTTCTTTTCAGATGCTGCCAAAATCCCAGAAACTTTAAAGTCTAGGTCATGTTCAACGTTAAGTTGGAATGCAAGTATTTAAACTGTAAGCAGAACAAAATCATAGAATTCTAGAATCATAAAATCAGTCAGGGTTGGAAGGGACCACAAGGATCATCTAGTTCCAGCCCCCCTGCCATTGCTAGAGACACGCTACCTTAGAGCAAGCTGGTCACAGCCTCATCCAGCCTGTGCTTAAACGCCTCCAGAGATGGGGCCTTGCTGGGGTTTGAGCAGAACTAAAGTGAAAAGAACAGGCAGGGTAAGGCTAGGGTCACTCTGATAAGAGGCACAGCTGCAGGGAAGTGCCCTTGGGTAGAAACTGAGAAAGTAGCTGCTGTTAGCTGAGCTGTGCAAGGGGGCCTTGAAGGGGGCAGGCTGGTCAGCCCTGGGAAGAGCTGATGACGGTGCCTATCAAAAGTACATGCCCGTGTACCTAACCCACAATAGAAGCATCACTCCTAGCTTCAATAAATGGATTGACCTTCTATGTATCCTACTGATATAAGTTCATGTCTTTCTGGTCTCTCTCACGGCCTTTAAACAACCCAGCAGGGCCTCAACCACCTCCCTGGGCAACCCAATCCAGGCTCTCACCACTCTCATGCTGAAGAACTTCCTCCTCACGTCCAATCTGAATCTACTCAGATCTTTCTACTAAGAGATTAGCAATCATGTCTGTGTTTGTCCAGTACTCTTGCTATTTGGTAATTTTGATGGGGACTGCTTGACAAGCTTAGGGAATCAAGAATACTTGTATTTCCATAGTTCATAAATACACCTACTTACACATGTTTATTCAGGGATGCATTCTTTATACCACCTTGGTGTATAAGGGGAAAGGTAAAAGGGTAACCAAGATTGCCAAATAAGAGCAATCCAGCCCTTTCTAAGACCTCACATTGTCAAGATGCTGCAGGCTTTGGTGGCAATCACTCTTCTGTTCCCATAACTGAGTTAGCTCCAGGCAAGGCATGGGGAAACCTGTCATCTGTGACAGAGATCTGTCCAGCTTCTGTGTTCTGGCTGTACTTAGGAGGCAGGGTTTTTTCAGGTCACTCCTCTGTGAAGAGCTGGTTATGACACTGAAAGTAAGCTGGTATTTTCTTGCTCTTGCTTTGTTTTAAAATAGTATTAAAAATTCCACCTTAGTGCCATGGTCTAGTTGATTGGCCAGGGCTGGGTACTAGGTTGGACTGAATGATCTTGCAGGTCTCTTCCAACCTGGTTGATTCTATTCTGTTATTCTATTCTATATATATGTGTGTGTGTGTGTGTGTATATCTAGTGCAGATTGAAGTATTTAGAAAGTAATGTTTTATATATATGGACTGAAACATCTGTTTTCTAGGGAAAGGCTGAGAGACCTGCATGAACCTGTGTTAGCAGGGTGGCTGGACTAGATGGCTAGACCACCCCTGAGCCTCCTCTTCAGCCTGGAGAAGAGTAGATTCAGGGGTGATCTCACTGCTGTCTACAACTACCTGAAGGGAGACTGTAGCCAGGTGGGAGCTGGTCTCTTCTGCCAGGCAACCAGCAACAGAAGAAGGGGACACAGTCTCAAGTTGTGCTGCGGGAGGTCTAGGCTGGATGTTAGGAGGAAGTTGTTGCCAGAGAGAGTGATTGGCATTGGAATGGGCTGCCCAGGGAGGTGGTGGAGTCGCCATTCCTGGAGGTGTTCAAGAAAAGACTGGATGAGGCACTTAGTGCCATGGTCTAGTTGATTGGATAGGGCTGGGTGCTAGGTTGGACTGGATGATCTTGGAGGTCTCTTCCAACCTGACTGATTCTTCAAAACCTGCCTGGATGCGTTCCTGTGAGGCCTGCTCTACTAAGTGATCTTGCTTTGACAGGGAGGTTGTACTTGGTGATCTCCAGAGGTCACTTCCAATCCCTGCCACTCTATGATGGGATGCACAGTGGCATTAGTGTCACTTGTTACTGTGGACAGAACTTTTAGCAGAAGTAGATTGGCAAGGCTTTTTCATGAAAATTAATTTCCTCTTGTATGTCTGCTTTGGTCTTTGTCTCCTGTCACTTGTGCCCTGGTGAGATCCCATCTTGAATAATGTGTTCAGTTTCAGGCTCCCCAGTTTAAGATGGGCAGAGAGTCTCTCTGCTGTAGACAGTCTAGCAGAGGTCTGTGAGGATGATGAGGGGACTGGGGGGCATGGCCTATGAGGAGAGGCTGAGGAACCTGGGGCTGTTTAGTTTGGAAAAGAGAAGACTTAGAGTGGATTTGAAAAATGTTTATAAATGTCTGAGGGCTGGCCAGGATGGGGGCAGGCAGGCTCTGCTTGCTTCTTCTGTGATAGGACAAGGAGCAATGGGTGTAAGTTGCAGAGGTTCTACCTCAACACAAGGGGGAATTTCTTTACTGTAAGGGTCCCAGAGCACTGGAATAGGCTTCCCAGAGTGGCTGTGGAGTCTCCTTCCCTGGAGCCTTTCAAGGATGTGTTCCTCTGTGATCTGTGTTAGATAGTATTGTCCTGCTCTGGCAGGGAGGTTGGACTTGATGATCTTCTTGGGTGCCTTCCAGCAGCTAACATCCTTTGACTTCCTATTGTGCTGTCAAGTATTCTAGCATATTTCCTCCTAATCACAGAATCAGCCAGGTTGGAAGAGGCCTCCAAGATCAGCCAGTTGATTGGGAAACAAAAACTGAATTTTGTCAGCTTGGCTGTCAGCCTCAAAATCTCTTGTAGCAGCACAGTGCTGTATTTTAGGCTGTCGAATTGCAAGAAATAATTGGTATTGAATTATTCTGCTTCTGTGGCTTTTTAATGGATGCCATGAGTATACAATTTTCTCTTGCACATATAAAAATTCAGTAATATATCAGAGGTGCTAAATTCTTTTTGAACCTGACAAGTGAATGTTTTCAAGAAGAGCATCCTGCCATATATCTCTGCAACGATGTATGCTGATGCAGTGTGGTTTGGGTGTTCCCTGCCCCCCGCCCCCACTTGTGAAAATCATCCAGACTAGACTCAGTGGCTTTGAAAAATTGAATGAAGCTTTGTATTTACAGCTTAGTACAATAGACAAGCAGGTATTTACAGTATATGCAGCTGCAGACAGAAATAGACAAGTTAAAAAGTAATACAGAAAATTGAAGAATGAAGCTGTATTTATAGTTTAGCACAATATATAAGGAGATATTTCCAATATATACAGAAAAATACAAGTTAAATAGTAATGCAGAAACACAACAGCCCTCCCAAAAACCCAAGTCCCCGGGAGGGGTTCCCAACCACCCTTCCACCTTCTTCCCACCCCTCCACCTTACCAGAGACTTTGCCTTATGTTCAAAGGTGAGTTTGGAGAATTGGCTAGGGGAGCTAGGAAGCAGATGGATTAGTCACACAGATGGCAGGTTAGGTTAGAGAAAAGTTCATGCAGCCCCAGACCCAGAGAGAGACTCTGTTATCTGTGTTTGTGTTCTTGTTCTTATCCATCTCAGCAAGCCTATGAGTGCAGCAGACATCCCCATTGTTTCCTTTTCACAGCCTATCATCTAATTCTTCTCACCAGAATGTCCCAGCTAGGCTCAAACTAGCACATGCAGTTTCCTGCTTTCAGGGTGTCTGCACAAAGTCAGAATGGATTTGTGAGCTTGCCTCTGCATCACTATAACCCCAGCCAGGTTTTACCGATCACCGCCAGCCTGCGTCCATTTGCAGAACAGCAGCTGAGCCTTACTAGGAAATTAGACAGGCACAGAAAGCAGACTCAGATTACACTAATGAACCCATTAAGTGAGGTATAGGGAGCCTGTCTGGCCAGAATGGGGAAGTGAACAAGGTCTGGCTGTATTACTCGCTTGGTCTTTCACATTCTATGCTCGTTTTTCACCCTCTGTAGGTTTACTTGGGGGTGAGGGAATGTAGGTCTTTCTCATCCTCTTGTATGACTTGCAAAAGGAAAACGTATCTTACTCTTTCCCAGCATTTTAGGGGACAAAAATGTTGGTGCAACTGGTGTTTGCAGGCTGTAAAGCTTGTGACAGAGCACCACCAAAGCACATTTTCTTTCTAAACTCTTTCAAGTGATATGTGTGTTCTAGTTATGCTCTCTGACTACTTTATAGAATTCCTCATTTACTGCAGGAAAAATCAAAGCAGAACAAAACTACTAATTTTAAAATAGTCACTAGAAACACCTAATTAAAATCTCATTATTTGTTATGTCATGATTATTATGGTATTAAAAGATAGAAGCTAGTTGATATTAAATTGGTGACATGGTGTAAGAAAGTTGTTGTTTCTGAAGAAGACCAGATTGAGGAGAGGCTGAGGGAGCTGGAGCTGTTTAGCCTGGAGAAGAGAAGGCTCAGGGCTGACCTCATTGCTGTCTACAACTGCCTGTAACCAGGTGGGGGTTGGTCTCTTCTCCTAGGCAACCACAACAGAGCAAGGGACACAGTCTCAAGTTGTGGCAGGGGAGGTCTGGGCTGGATGTTAGGAGAAAGTTGTTGCCAGAGAGAGTGATTGGCATTGGAATGGGCTGCCCAGGGAGGTGGAGGAGTCGCCGTCCCTGGAGGTGTTGAAGCAAAGCCTGGCTGAGGCACTTAGTGCCATGGTCTGGTTGATTGGATAGGACTGGGTGCTAGGTTGGACTGGATGAGCTTGGATGTCTCTTCCAACATGGTTGATTCTATGACAATATTGTCCATGACAACAAATAAAGATTTAATCCAAATTTTATCACTTTTCAGTTAATGAACAAATGTAGGTTTGTATTATAGCTAGATGTGTTTGGCTGCTGTATACCAAAAGAAGCAATAATATTTTGAGCTTTCTGATAGATGGCAAAACAGTGTCCTTAACATTTTTGAAGGGCTTGAAAATCTTATCTTTTATTGTTTCAAAGCTAGTGAAACACACATTTGGGCTCTGCACTGTTAGCTTGTATTTTCCCAGGTTTTGTTACATTTTTCCTCTATTTTTTAAAATAAAGAGGAGTTTCCTACTATTTTTTATATATATAAAAATCTATTTTTCAAATCTTTATTTGGGGTAGCTTAGAGGAGCTCATTCTCATTTACTTCCTAATTAACGTTTGTTTTTCAGAAGGACACTTTCAGCTGCAGTTTTTTTGGTAGCTGTTCTAGTTGGAAGTTTATTGCTGTTGCTTTGCAGTAGTGATTTGTGCTACTGATGGCTCAATATTGCTAACAGAGGAGCAAAAGCCTACAGCAAATATTCATAGAATCTTAGAATAGTTTAGGTTGGAAGTGACCTCAAAGATCACCTAATTTCAACCCTCTGCCATAGGCAGAGACACATCCCACTAGAACAGGTCACACAAGGGCTCATCTAACCTAGTCTTGAACACCTACAGGGAGGGAGCAGCCACAACCTCCTTGAGCAACCTGTTCCAGTGTTTCACCACCCTCACTGTAAAGAACGTTTTCCTAACATCTAGTTTAAATCTCCCCTCTTCCACTTTAAACCCATTATTCCTTGTTCTGTCATTACAAGACCTTTTAAACTGTCCCTCAGCCCTCCTGCAGGTCCCTTTCAGATACTGGAAGGCTACAACAAGGTCTCCTTGCAGCCTTCTCTTCTCCAGGCTGCACCTGGTAGAATGTAAGCCAGAAAGCTGGAGAGGCAAATGGTGCCAAGGACTGAGAGAGAGCTGGAAAAATAAGCCTGGGTTTGCACAAGAGGCAGATGGGGATATGGTGAGTGAAGGGCTAAGGAACCATGGGCATGGGCAAGAAACCTGGAACAGACCTTTTAAACCAATGGAGTTTTTGGTGTGAGTGATGAAAGAGTTGTAACCTTAGACTTGTTCTGAGCTGGAATTTGGACGATCTGACATAGATTTACATAACTGGCTACAAACACAATACCAAAAAAAATTATCACAATTTGATTTTTTTCTTTGTTTTTTTTTTTTTTTTCACTCTACCTGCAATTGAAATTAACTAAATCTTCTATGTCAGACACAGCATACATATTCCCTGTGTGGAAAGAATTAAACCCACTCTTTTCTTCTAACTTTCATTAAATTGATTGCAATTTCTGCATTAATGAGGGTTTTACTGATGTGAAGACTATGTTGGCACAGTCAGTCAGAGAGATCACGTGGCATTGATTTAAATCTGACAGGGGTTAAGACATTCAAGATAATTTTAGCTTGTAATCAATTTTGTTGTAAAGTTGTGAGAATGATGGTAAAACTGAGCCATGTAACAGTAGATAAAAAAATGTCAAGTGCCACACCTGCATGGATTGAAATACATAAATTATAATAAATAAAGGAGACTTTGGAGTGGCCTTCCAGTATCTGAAGGAGGCTACAGGAGGGCTGGGGAGGGCCTGCTGACAAGGTCTTGTGGTGACAGGATGAGGGGTAATGGGTTTAAACTGGAAGAGGGGAGATTCTAACTAGATGTTAGGAAAGGGTTCTTGACAGTGAGGGTGGTGAGACACTGGCACAGGTTGCCCAGGGAAGTTGTGGATGGTTCCTTCTTCCCTGGAGGTGTTCAAGGCCAGGTTGAATGAATCCTTGAGTGACCTGTTCTAGTAGGAGGTGTCCTTACCTGTGGTGGGGGGTTGGATCTGGATGATCTTTGAGGTCCCTCCTAACCTAAACCATTCTATGATTCCTGTTAAATTCCAAGTGGGGTTTAATAGGAGAAATATTTTCTCTATAATGTAATTATTTGGCCTGCAAACCATAACCATATCTGATAATTCCTCTTATAATATATATCTGAAGGGGGTCTACAGGAAGGCTGGGGAGGGACTATTGACAATGTCTTGTAATGACAGGACAAGGGGTAATGGGTTTAAACTGGAAGAGGGGAGATTTAAGCTAGATATTAGGAGGAAATTCTTTACAGTGAGGGTGGTGAGACACTGGCACAGGTTGCCCAGGGAAGTTGTGGCTGCTTCCTCCCTCCTTGGAGGTGTTCAAGGCCAGGTTGGACGAGGCTTTGAGCAACCTGTTCTAGTGGGAGATGTCCCCACCTCTATGGTAGGGGGTTGGATCTGGATAATCTTCGGGGTCCCTTCCAACCTAAGCCATTCTATGATTCTGTGATTACTTTGAAATGCTTTGGCCATGTCTTAATGTTATGTTCAAACTTTGAGTGAATTACACAGAGCATTCTGATACACATAGCTCAACAGATGGCTGCTTCATTCCATGTTCATAAGAGGAAAACGTCCATGTACATGGATGTATGCAGTGTCTTTGCTGTGCACAGTGTTTTTGTGCCCTTTCATATTGTTTGTCTGTAAGTTATTTATTACTGCATTAATATTTCATTAATACTAAATGATGAGGTCTGAAGAAATCATGGAGCAGTTCTGATTTGCTGCTGTGGCAGTCTCTCTGGATAGTAAATGAACTTTGAGATTGATTTTAATGGATCAGCAGGGGGTTTGCTGTGAAAACTCCAGCACCTAACTATGAAAAAAGTGGAAGTAGCTCTGACATTCCTTCTTCTCAGCCTAAAATCTTTAACTTGTAGCAAGAACATCTTTAAAGAGAGGCTTATCTATTTATTTTTATGAGAGAACTGAACCTGAAATTGTTGTTGGGTTAATTTTTATACCAAGGTTTTTATAGAATCATAGAATCAACCAGGTTGGAAGAGATCTCCAAGATCATCCAGCCCAACCTAGCACCCAGCCCTATCCAGTCATCTAGACCATGGCACTAAGTGCCTCATCCAGTCTTCTCTTGAACACCTCCAGGGACGGTGACTCCACCACCTCCCTGGGCAGCCCATTGCAGCAGCAAAAAAAAAGCTGTTTCTTTAGTAAGTGTTTTGTGTCTGTTGTAGCTGTGACAGATTCCAAGAATTATTCTTCTTCTAAAAACTGATACAAAATCCTGTGAGTCTCCTTGAAAAACACAGAGGTTCATCTTGGTGTATCCTTAGTGACTACTGACAGCAGTTCTGTCAGACAGGGAGTACCCTCAGGTGCCATCGCAGAGGCTCCGCCACAAGCCTGCAAGAATTGTGTCTCATATAGCATCCTAATGGAACAAGTCATCTATCTAAGGTATTTTGCTTCTACCTCAGCTCCTCCACTGTAATGTTGTCTTATCTGGTAAGAATCCGTAAATTTAGATTGTCTTCCAAGGTCATGGGCAGAGCTCTATAGGCAATAGAATCATAGACTCAGTTAGGGTTGGAAGGGACCACAAAGATCATCTAGTTCCAACCCCCCTGCCATGCCCAGGGACACTCTACCTTAGATCAGGCTGGCCACATCCTCATCCAGCCTGGCCGTAAACACCTCCAGGGACGGAGCCTCAACCACCCATTCCAGCCTCTCACCACTCTCATGCTCAACAACTTCCTCCTCACGTCCAGCCTGAATCTCCCCACCTCCAGCTTTGCTCCATTCTCCCTAGTCCTGTCACTCCCTAGTAGCCTAAAAAGTCCCTCCCCATCTTTTCTGTAGGCCCCCTTCAGATCCTGGAAGGCCACAAGAAGGTCACCTGGGAGCCTCCTCTTCTGCAGACTGAACAGCCCCAACTCTTTCAGTCTGTCCTGGTAGGAGAGGTGCTGCAGTGCTCTGGTCATCCTCATAGCCTTCCTCTGGACATGCTCCATCACGTCCACATCCCTCTTGTAATAGGGCCTCCAGTACTACGATAGTAATACATTGCCAAAAATGTGGGAAACGTGGCTTTTATAAACAAACCCAAGAAGCTATATTGTTGTTTCAGTCAGCTAACTGGACCTCAGTAAACTTTTGATGAGTAGTGGAAAAATATGTTTGATCACAAAAGGGCATGACCCTTAGCAGTACCATTGTGTAACAAGGGAAACCAAAAATGGTTAATCAACAGAATGGGTTATTGACAACTCCTGCTGTGTTTGATGTAATGGTCTTGCCAGGCTTTAGTTAGATTGGTGTGTCATGGTGTGCTACTTTCAGGCTAGCTGGAATATTTTAGTGAGTGGAATTAGATTATAGGCTGTGAAAAGGAAACAGTGGTGATGTCTGCTGCACTCATAGGCTTGCTGAGATGGATAAAAACAAGAACACAAACATAGATAAGACAGCGTAGGAGAGTCAGTGTGTGTGTCTCTGTTGCAGGGGGTGCCCTGGGCTGCTTCTCTGTAACTAATCCTTCTGCTTTCTAACCTCCCCTGCTGATCCTCCAAACTCACATGTAAGGCAAACTCTGGGAAAAGGTAGACAGATGGAAAGAAGGTGGAAGAGTGATTGTGAGCCCCTCCTGGGCACTCTGGTTTCTGGGAGGGCTGTTGTGTTTCTGTATTGCTTTTTAGCTTGTATATTTCTATCTCTAACTGTACATATTGTAAATACCTGCTTGTATATTGTACTAATCTGTAAATATAAAGCTTCATTCCTTAATTTAGAGCTTGGCTGAGTCTAGTCTGGGTGATTTCATAAGAGTGGGGGTACAGATAACTTCTAGAATGTCACACATGTGAAATAACTTCAAATGTCTTTTTGTTTAAGAAGTGAATGTAGATAAGTTGAGATGGGCATCTGCTGCCATGGTGTGCAGTATGTTCTAACTCTTCTTCCTAAATTTACTTAATGTTGAGTTCTGTTGCAAGGGAAACTGATTTAGAACTCGAAGTGGTTTAAAAAGTGATGTAGGTCATATGAATTTCTTGCTTGCTTGCATTATATACACACAAAATTCCAACTGCTGGAGGCAAGAAATTCTGTGTTTGTCCCTCTGAAGGAAAGCAGAATATGAGTAATTTAGACAAATGATGTGTTTGGGGGGAAATAATATCGTGAAGTGGGAAGTCATAAACCTTTTATGTAATGATAATAATTGTTTGGATGCAGAGATCATTGGATTTCTTATTTCACCAACTGCTGCTTTTTACTGTGACATCAGAAAATTTGTAGCTATAGAAATGTACAGAAATCTCTGCAGGCAAGGAAAAAACACATGTTCCTTTTGTCTAAGCTGTTTAAAACAATCCAAGCTGTCCAAACAATCCACTGCTTGAAGACAGACTTGACTAGAATTGAAGCACTCAGTGAAGTGCAGATATTTCAGAACTTCTTTGGTTGGATGAAATGTTGCCTCTGATTGCAGTATAACTGTGACCTTCTCTGTGTGACTTTCTTAACAGTGGTCTAGTTGATTGGATAGGGCTGGGTGCTAGGTTGGACTGGATGATCTTGGAGGTCTCTTCCAACCTGGTTGATTCTATGAATTTGATATATGGTTGGCTCATGCCTGGATGTTTCTGATGCTCAGTTTGTTTCAGACATTTTTTTGAAAGATCCTCTGAATTATTCAGTAATGTCTTGGTCTTTAACAGAGTGCTTTCAATTCATCACCTTTATTCACAGGCCTGAGTTTTGAGAGGTTTAACTGAAACTTTCTCTTATAATGTAGTGCTGGACATAGGAATCGTAGAGTGTTTGTGTTGCATAGAGAAAAAGTAATCTCTGTGGTTTTGCAGTGAAGTTTCTTGCAACAGAAAATAGATGTTGGTCTAAATGTTCATAGAATCAACCAGGTTGGAGGAGACCTCCAACATCATCCAGTCCAACCAAGCACCCAGCCCTAGATCATGGCACTAAGTGCCTCAGCCAGGGTTTGCTTGAACAACTCAAGAGACAGTGACTCCACCACCTCCCTGGGCAGCCCATTCCAATGCCAATCACTCTCTCTGCCAACAACTTCCTCCTAACATCCAGCCTAGGCCTTCCCTGGCACAACTTGAGACTGTGTTCCCTTGTTCTGTTGCTGCTTGCCTGGCAGAAGAGTCCAACCCCCACCTGGCTACAATGTCCCTTCAGGTAGTTGTAGGCAGCAATGAGGTCACCCCTGAGCCTCCTCTTCTCCAGGCTGCACCCCCCCAGCTCCCTCAGCCTCTCCTCACAGGGCTGTGTTCCAGGCCCCTCACCAGCTTTGTCACCCTTTTCTGGACACGTTCCAGCACCTCAACATCTCTCTTGAATTGAGGGGCCCAGAACTGGACACAGGACTCAAGGTGTGGCCTGCCAGTGTTGACTACAGGGGCAGAAGAACCTCCCTTGTCCTACAGCCCACACTATTCTTTTCTCCATATCTATTATATTTTGCAGGAAGTTTGCCTTCTATGCATGGAAAAATGCCACTGCCTTTCCTTTAATGTGTACTTCTCCATTCACTTAATATGTTGCAATACATTATCTTGGCTTTATATGCAACAATAATACATAGAAAACAAATTCACTTCTTGTGAAAGTTTTCATTCTCCTATTAACTCAGAAAAGTAGTATTGTTTGTTGTTTCTGAGTTTATAAATTTCAAATATAATTTCTTTGTAAATCTTTGCTCTTGGTAACAGAAACTGTTTGGGAGAAGTTAACCAATTCAAACATAACTGAGGGTTTTAAAAATCTCCTCCATATATTAATAGAAGTCGAGAGAGGATTTGGCTAAAACTAACTTAATTTGAGTCATGAGGCATAATGCTGTATACAATTGTGCTTATTCTTCTGCTATGGGAGAAAGCAGAGTAGCTGAGCACCTTCCAACAAATGGTCCATTACACAAAGAGAATCTGCATAGTTAGTTTTAGATATTATGTTAAAAGCTTCAGTTGTCATATATATGCTAAATCAAATCAGAATTCTTGACTGGAGGCTGGAGCACTTGCAGGTTCAGGAGCAGGACTGCAAGGGAAGTGTGTCTTCCATAAAGGTTGAGGTGGGTGATTCTCCCCCTCTACTCTGCTCTGGTGAGACACCACCTGGAGTACTGCATGCAGTTCTGCAGCCACTATTATAAGAGGGAGTGACAGGACTAGGGGGAGTGGAGTGATGCTGGAGGTGAGGAGGAAGTTGTTGAGCATGAGAGTGGTGTGAGCCTGGAATGGGAACTTCCTCCTTATATCCACTCTGAATCTCCCCACCTCCAGCTTTGCTCCATTCCCCCTAGTCTTGTCACTCCCTAATTGCCTAAAAAGTCCTTCCCCAGCTCTTTTGTAGGCCTCCTTCAGAACTTGGAAGGCCTCAAGAAGGTCACCTGGGAGCCTCCTCTTCTCCAGACTGAACAGTCCCAACTCTTTCAGTCTGTCCTCATAGCAGAGCTGCTCCAGCCCTCTGAGCATCCCAGTGGTCCTTCTCTGGACATGCTCCAGCATCTCCACATCCTGATAGTAATAGGGGCTCTAGAGCTGGTTGCAGTACTCCAGGTGGGGTCTCACCAGAGTAGAGGGGGAGAATCACCTCCCTCGACCTGCTGGCCACACTTCTCCTGATGCAGCCCAGGATCTGATTTTAAGCTGACATTCATTCAGTGATGGGGAAATCTGAGCCAGAGACCTTCTGAAAATTAAATTTAGAAGCACTGTACTACTTTGTTCCTTTCTGCAAGTGTTATTTATTGGCTTCTTGGAAACACCGAGGAAAAGTTCACAGTATTATCAGGGTTGGAAGAGACCTCACAGATCATCAAGTCCAACCCTTTACCACAGAGCTCAAGGCTAGACCATGGCACCAAGTGCCACGTCCAATCCTGCCTTGAACAGCCCCAGGGACGGCGACTCCACCACCTCCCCGGGCAGCCCATTCCAGTGTCCAATGACTCTCTCAGTGAAGAACTTTCTCCTCACCTCAAGCCTAAATCTCCCCTGGCGCAGCCTGAGGCTGTGTCCTCTTGTTCTGGTGCTGGCCACCTGAGAGAAGAGAGCAACCTCCTCCTGGCCACAACCACCCTTAAGGTAGTTGTAGACAGCAATAAGGTCTCCCCTGAGCCTCCTCTTCTCCAGGCTAACCAATCCCAGCTCCCTCAGCCTCTCCTCGTAGGGCTGTGCTCAAGGCCTCTCCCCAGCCTCGTCGCCCTTCTCTGGACACGCTCAAGCATCTCAATGTCCCTCCTAAACTGGGGGGCCCAGAACTGAACACAAGTTTTGTCTTTTTAAAAAAATATCTCTATTCCTTTAATTCAAACCTCCTCCTGGAGAACTGTGGTTCAGTTTCCTGCTAAAGCTGCCTTGTCTAAAACTGTTTTCTCCATTGTATAAGAATAAAAATTCTTTCCCCACAGTGTTTTCACTAATATCTCATGATGCAAAACCTTACAGCATTTAAATGCTACAAGATGAAGTCCTTACAATTCCTGTATAAAATACAGTTTGTGTTATCATTTGGGGAATGTGTCAATTACATCCTAAAGAGTTCATGTAGCTAAAGTGAATGCACTCATTTTTCATAGAATCAGCCAGGTTGGAAGAGACTTCCAAGATCATTGAGTCCAACCTAGCACCCAGCCCTGGCTAATCAACAAGACTCAGTGCCTCAGCCAGTCTTTTCTTGAACACCTCCAGGGATGGCAACTCCACCACCTCCCTGGGCAGCCCATTCCAATGCCAATCACTCTCTCTGCCAACAACTTCCTCCTAACATCCAGCCTAGACCTCCCTCGCCACAACCTGAGACTGTGTCCTCTTGTTCTGTTGCTGGTTGCCTGGCAGAAGAGACCAACCCCCACCTGGCTACAACCTCCCTTCGGTAGTTGTAGGCAGCAGTGAGGTCACCCCTGAGCCTCCTCTTCTGCAGGCTGCACGCCCCCAGCTCCCTCAGCCTTTCCTCATAGGGCTGTGTTCCAGGCCCCTCACCAGCTTCATCGCTCTTCTCTGGACACATTCCACTATCTCAACATCTCTCTTGAATGGAGGAGCCCAGAGATGGACACAGTAACTAACCATAAATTTTGGGTAATATGTACTGTGTGTAAAGGCAATAAATGCATCCTGTATGATTGCATTTCTTTCATACTATCAGCTACCAAAGACAAGAAAACTAAATACAGTGCAAGTGCCATGATTACTTGAAAATACATATAGAGAGTATTGTTTCATAATTGAATTTCTAGCAATTATACTATGTCATGATGTGGTATCCATGAAACAGAGACTTGCCAGTGGCTGGTGTAGTAGTGAAGTGAAGGAAAGCTTTAGTGGAGAGGCAAATCTTTTGTAAACTAGTCTTTAGATTGTTAAATGAATCAACAGTTCAAAGAGACTCATTGTAGCCTTCTGATACCTGATGTGGAGATGCTGGAGTGTGTCCAGAGAAGGGCCACAAGAATTCTCAGAGGACTGGAGCACCTCCCCCATGAGGACAGACTGAAAGAGTTCAGTCTGGAGAAGAGGGGGCTTCCAGGTGACCTTCTTGTGGCCTTCCAGGGTCTGAAGGGGTCCTACAAAAGAGCTGGGGAGGGACATTTTAGGCCATCAGGGAGTGACAGGACTAGGAGGAATGGAGCAAAGCTGAAGGTGGGGAGATTCAGAGTGGATGTGAGGAGGAAGTTGTTGAGCATGAGAGTGGTGAGAGCCTGGAATGGGTTGCCCAGGGAGGTGGTTGAAGACCCATCCCTGGAGTTTAAGTCCAGGCTGGATGAGGCTGTGGTCAGCCTGATCTAGGGTATGGTGTCCCTGTCCATGGTAGGGGGGTTGGAACTGGCTGATCCTTGTGGCCCCAACCCTGACTGATTCTGTCATTCTAAACTTAGATTAATATGCAGGTGCTGGGGTTGCCTACATGGTGCAGGGACCGGAACGATGCTGAGACACCAATGTGATGCATGAGTTGAACCTTTATTGCAGCTAAAAGCTGCACTTATATAGAGAGCTACTACAACCTGTATAATTCTGATAGGTTGCACAATAGAGTGTGGGCTGTCCACATGCCCTAGGAGCAAGTCTGACTGACCAGCCCCCCTTAGTCTCCTCACACGTCTAACTTTGTGGCTTCTCTGCCAACTTTTCAAGGTTGTTTTCCCTGAAGCTGCACTCCTTATCTCACATCCTTCTCTGTGTCCTAATGTTACCCCTCTTGCGCTCTCATTTCAAATCATTCAGTGCTGCCCAAACCCCAACATTCAGGGATTTGGCTATGTGATTTATTTGGACCTAACAAGAAGCAAGGTCTTTTTTTGACAAGGTTTTCTGTGGTCAGGAAAAAAGTGGTGGTAGCCACTCACATAAATGACTTACTGGACTAAAAATACATGTATGTCATATTTCTGACAATGTAAATCAGAGTTATCCCTGTTGTTCATTGTAAGGAAAAAAAAACCACCCAGTAAACTTTCACTGCTTGGTATTTGCTGTTTGTTAGCTCTAGTACAGATTTTCAGTCTGATACATCAGTGCCTGGATTGCTTGTTTGTAGGGACTGTATTTCCTGGATCTGCTCTGGATGAGGAAATTGTCTCACATAAAGGAAAGAGGCAAATTGACTTGCCTAAGTGGTTGCAAATTCTAAAAATAGGCTTATATTAGAGAAAGTTTCCTGTGTGTTTTATTTTTCTAAAGCCATAGCATCCTCACCCTTTAAAACATTCCTCTTTCCTGAAATATTAGTATTTTTTTTCATCTATCTTCTGAGTATTGCTGTAAATCACTAAATTGAAATCAGAGATGATTGAATTGCAAGTAACAAGTTTGTAATACCTTTGGAAAAGAAACAAAGGTATTGTATAAGATGAGTTGTATGTAAGAACTTGAATCCCTGGAGCCAAACAGAATTCCAGTCTGTTTTTCCTATGCATTTTCTTTAGGCTTGAAAATTATTTGAATGAACAAGCTATAAGGATGTGGCCAAATCTCTTCTTTAGAAGGAGTTGTCCCACTTAGTGTATTGCATTGCCACAGTCTTTTGCCTAGAAGTGTGGGGTGAAATGTACCCTACTTCTAATTTATTCAGTCTCAGAGCAATTAATAATTCAATACTGTTTTAGTTCTCATTGATATTGAATATTTGGAGTGGACAAGTAGTGTATGTACTGTTAGCCTTTACACAGGAAATTGAGAGGAGAAGAATTCATTCTAGATTTTTAATTGTTGATTAGAGCTTTCTAAGCATCTAAGAGCTTTCTGGATTTATAGAATCATAGAATCAACCAGGTTGGAAGAGACCTCCAAGATCATCCAGTCCAACCTATACCCCAGTCCTATGCAGTCAACTAGACCATGGCACTAAGCCTACTTCTTGTTTTGCAGACAATCACAGACTAATAATACTGGGGTAGCAGGAATGAAAGCAGCTCATTTTCTGTAGAAATTGTAACAGTCTCAAGTCTGCATATTTCAATAAAAATAAATAAAATAGGAGCTGCACACATGGTGCAGCCCTGCTAGAGTTAACCCTAACCCTCTGCAGGGCTCTCCTACCTTCCAACAGATCAACACCTGCTGCTAGCTTGGTGTCATCTGCAAACTTACTGATGCTGGACTCAATCCCCTCATCCAGATCATCAATAAAGATATTGAACAGGACTGGGCCCAGCACTGATCCTTGGGGAACACCACTAGTGACAGCTGCCAACTGGATGTGGCACCATTCACCACCACTCTCTGGGCTCTGCCTTCCATCCAGTTCTTGATCCAGCACAGAGTGAATCTGTCCAAACCATGAGCTGCCAGCTTTGCCAGGAGCTTGTTGTGGCAGACGGTGTCAAAGGCTTTGCTGAAGTCCAGGTAGACTAAATCCACAGCCTGCCCCACATTCACCAGGCAGGTAACCTGATCATAAAAGGAGATCAGGTTGGTGAGACAGGACAAGCCCTTCCTAAACCCATGCTGGCTGGGCCTGATCCCTTGGCCATCCTGTAGGTGCTTTGTGGTGGCGCTCAAGGTGAGCTCTTCCATCACCTTGCCTGGCACTGAGGTCAGGCTGACAGGTCTGTAGTTTTCTGGCTCCTCCTTACGACCCTTCTTGTGGATGGGTATCATGCAGATATTTACAATATATACACTTATATACAGAAATACACAAGATAAAAAGGTAATACAGAAACACGACAGACCTCCCACAAACCTGAGTCCCCAGGAGGGGCTCCCAACTGCTCCTTCACCTTCCCCCTACCCCTCTCAACCTTACCCCAGTCCCAAGGAAGAATGGAGGTTTGGCCAGGGGCGTTAGAAAGCAAAGTGGACTAATTAAGGAAAGGGAGGGTGAGGTTAGAGAGAGATGCAGCTCGGAGATCCCCAGCAAAAGTTCCTTTATATTTTGATTTTTGTTTTTATACATCTCAGCAAGCCTATGAGTGAAGTAGACATCACCACTGTTTTCCAATGGCAAATCACTCTCTCTTGAAGAAAAGACAAGTATATACCACAACATTCAGCTAGTTTTTTGGAGGATGTTATCACTACTTGGAGAAAGACTTAAAAAAAACTTGTAAAATTGTTTTCCATTGAACTTTATGAATGTAGACTCAATGGTGATGAATATGCTGCCTACAGAAACTACTGGGAATGGGCTGCCCAGAGAGGTGGTGGAGTGACTGTCCCTGGAGGTGTTGAAGCAAAGCCTGGATGAGGCACTTAGTGCCATGGTCTAGTTGATTGGAGAGGGCTGGGTGTTAGGTTGGCCTGGTTGACCTTGGAGGTCTCTTCCAACCTCGCTGATTCTATGATAAGGCTTTGCTGGGGCCAAACCATTATTGTTTGCTGATCTAACTCCACTCCCAGACCCTCAGCAGGAGGAGGAGAGTGAGGACTAAACCGGCCTGGCAGGATCTGGGCCCTACCAGGGCAGTATACACATTTTCAAATTTGCCTATTTTTTCTCTTTATTCCCACCCCCACCCCCCCTTCATTTTTTTCTTTGCCTTATCTGTATATCTATTTGCCATGTTGGTTTTGGTAGCTGATTTTCTATTAAGTATCTGATGATTAATTTGAATACTTTGTGTTACAGTGCTTTAGCCTTAGGAAAGAGGCAGATGATGACTATGCCAAAAGATTCTATTTGGGGATTTTTGTTGCTGTTGCCCTCTATTTTCCAGTTTTTTCTTTTTTTTTTTCTTTTCCCCTCCTCCTAGGATCTTCTTGTACAAAAGCCTAAAAGCATTTAAAGTTTGCAGAATGAAAAGATGGCACAGGCAATGCTGGTACCACCAGGATCTGACAGCTTCTTCTATTTCACCAAAGAATCTCTTGCAGCTATTGAAAAACGTATTGCTGATGAAAGGTCTCATTGTGACAAAGATGAGCATAAAGATGATGGTGGTCATGAAGAAAATCACCCAAAACCAAGTAATGACTTGGAGGCAGGAAAGACACTGCCATTTATTTATGGTGATATTCCTCCAGGAATGGTTTCTGAGCCCTTGGAGGACCTGGATCCATATTACATCAATAAAAAAGTAAGTGTTCTACATTAAGAGTGTAATTAGAACATTCCTGTTGAACTATACAGTGATAAATGCTCTGGTGTGGAGACAGTCAGAAGCCCTGATTGAAAGTTATTATGCTGTATGAGGTACTTGTTAATTATTTTGAGTAAGCTGTAAATATGACTGCAACACTTCTGCTGCAGTTGCTGCTTAAGAGCTTTTTTTTTTCATGTTTGAGATTTCCTTATGATAATAATATGAGTCAGTGGATTTTGCATTAGATATCCTTCTATCTCTTCAAATCTAATTCAGTGACAAAGCATTTGAAAACCACCTGCCTGGCTGCTCCATTTCTGGGGTTTCTAGGAAACGTAGTGTCTGAGATCTAGTTGAGTAAATGGACTCAGTGGTCATTCAGTCAGCTGCCAGAGCAATCAGTTGTCAAACATTCTTTGAAATCTCTTTAAAGAGCTTTGATCTGAACCACTTTATATAGTTGGATTGATTTTAAATATTATCAGGTCCAAATTTATAATTGAATCTTTAATGTAATTGCATAACCTTGGAAAATGCTGAAATGCAAATTTTGTGTAAGAGCACAATGTGTGGTGGTCAGATTTCACTGCTCATGTGGTAATTTAGAACCTGCTATTTGCTTAAGTCTACTGCCAAACAAATTTGGCTGCTTACACCTATGTAAGCACAGCCTTTATTGCAAAGTTGCTAACATCTATCTTTAATGCAATTCTTTCTCTTTTCTCTTCTCTTTCTTTTTTCTCTCTCTTCTCTTTCTTTTCTCTCTCTCTTCTCTTTCTTTTTTCTCTCTCTTCTCTTTCTTTTTCCTCTCTCTTCTCTTTCTTTTTTCCTCTCTCTTCTTTCTTTTTTCTTTCTCTTCTCTTTTTTCTTTCTCTTCTCTTTCTTTTTTCTTTCTCTTCTCTTTCCTTTTTCTCTCTCTTTTCTTTCCTTTTTCTCTCTCTTTTCTTTCCTTTTTCTCTCTCTTCTCTTTCCTTTTTCTCTCTCTTCTCTTTCCTTTTTCTCTCTCTTCTCTTTCTTTTTTCTCTCTCTTCTCTTTCTTTTTCCTCTCTCTTTTTCTTTTTCTTTCTCTTCTCTTCTCTTTTTTCTCTCTCTTCTCTTACCTTTTTCTCTCTCTTCTCTTTCCTTTTTCTCTATCTTCTCTTTCCTTTTTCTCTATCTTCTCTTTCCTTTTTCTCTCTCTTCTCTTTCCTTTTTCTCTCTCTTCTCTTTCCTTTTTCTCTCTCTTCTCTTTCCTTTTTCTCTCTCTTCTCTTTCCTTTTTCTCTCTCTTCTCTTTCCTTTTTCTCTCTCTTCTCTTTCCTTTTTCTCTCTCTTCTCTTTCCCTTTTCTCTCTCTTCTCTTTCCCTTTTCTCTCTCTTCTCTTTCCCTGTCTCTCTCTCTCCCTCTCCCCTTTCTTCTCCTGTTTTTTTTTTATTTTAAAGACATTTATAGTATTGAATAAAGGAAAGACGATCTTCCGGTTCAGCGCCACACCTGCCTTGTACCTTTTCTCTCCTTTCAATATTATTAGAAGAATAGCTATTAAAATTTTGGTTCATTCATATCCTTTTCAAGTTGTTTATTTAAAGAGACCAGTAATCATTTTCAACACTTAATATTTAGTTCCACTTGGGGTTTTGGTTTAGTGTTTAAATGTATGCTTGTCCTTTAATTTTGAGATAAAGACTCGAGCTAAGATTTGTCACTTTAAGATTCTTGATTAAATTCAGAGGAAGAGACACACAGCATGCATACTAGACTTGATAATGGATCCTGTGACCTTCAAAGGCATCTTCCACCCTAATGCATTTTATACCTAGATTACAGAGTTAGTGTTACAGCCTTCATTACTGAGCAACATTTTTGCCTGATTTGTGACACTGCTAGTGATGGTAAGCTGAATTGTCTCATGCTTATTGTTAGTATTCTATAGCCTGATCAATTCCTCCTGTTTTGTATGATGTGAATTCAGCATCATGAAAGAGTCTGTGCCTTAACTACAGTCAACATTATTCAGCATGCTCATTATGCTCACTATTTTGGCAAACTGTGTATTTATGACCTGGAGTAACCTTCCAGAATGGACAAAGAATGTAGAGTAAGTATGCATAAATTAGGTAAGAATTAAGGGTTAGACTGTGCAGTTAGAATCATAGAATCAACCAGGTTGGAAGAGACCTCCAAGATCATCCAGTCCAACCCAGCCCTATCCATTCAACTTGTGTGGAATATCAGTGGTCTCCTTTTTCTAGCCTGGAGTTTGAACCTGGCTGCAGCTCAAAGCAATGTGGACCAGTGAGCTCTAGGAAGGAAAGTATCTGTGATATTGTTAACCTTTTTCTCTGAACAAATCTCTGATTAAGGCTTCTGTTCAGAATGTTTGTACAAGTAATGTTTTAAATGCTTTTTCCTCCTTGAGCTGTTTCTTTAGTGCTTTTATACTTTTAGTTAAAAAAAATGAAGGAAATAGACATCCATCTTCAACCTACTGCTTGTCAGTGTGGAAAGTGCTCTCTATTGCCCATTAATTTTTGTGTGACAAAATCTGAAACAGGGACACACACAGTGTCATTAAAGAAAATACTTTTGATGAGGATGGTGATTTGATATTTTCAAGTCTTACCTGGTCAGCCATCAGGTAACTTAAGTATCATAGAATCATAGACTCAACCATGTTGGAAGAAACCTCTAAGATCATCCAGTCCAACCTATCACCCAGCCCTACCCATTCAACTTGTGTGGAATATCAGCATTCTCTTTTTTCTAGCCTGGAGTTTGAACCTAGTTGCAGCTCAAAGCAGCATGGACCTATGCCTCTAGGAAGGAAAGAAGCTGTGATATTGTTAACCTTTTTCTCTGAACAAAACTGCTTAAAGCTCCTGTTCAGAATGTTTGTACAAGTAATGTTTTAAATACATTTTCCCTCTTGAGCAGTTTCCTTAGTACTGTTATGGACAAAAAATAAGTTGAAGGAAATATCCATCCAACTTCAACCTACTGCTTGTCAGTGTGGAAAGTGCTCTCTATTGCCCCTTAATTTTTGTGTGACAAAATCTGAAACAGGGACACACACCCTCTCATTAAAGAAAATACTTCTGATAAGGATGGTGGAACGCCAGGGTTTGAGCAGGATTGAGTAGAACTGAGTCTGAGAAATAAGGAGAATAGGCAGGGTAAGGCTAAGGTCACTCTGACAGGAAGCACAGCTGCGGGGGAATGACCTTGGGAGGGTTGGCAGAGAGGCTGTGAAAGTTGTTGTCTGTAGCTATCTGTGCAATGGGGGCAGGCTGGTCAGCCCTGGGAACAGCTAATGATGGAGCCTATCAAAAGTACAAGCCCCTGTACCCAATCCACTATGTAAGTATCAGTCTTAGCTTCAATAAACAGATTGACTTTGTTTGTATCATATTGGTATAAGCTCGTGTCTTTCCGGACTCTTGCTCGCATGGCCTTTGAGCAACCCAGCAGTGGTTTGATATTTTCAAGTCTTACCTGGTCAGCCATCAGGTAACTTTAGTAAACCTCCCTTTCATTTACCCACAAATTTCTTCTGACATGGCAACCATGCTGAAATTTTCCTTTGGAAAAAATAAAAAAGCTTCTTAATTTCATTATTTGTGGTGAACATTCAAAACCTTATATGCCAGAAACGGCAAAAAAACCCAAACATGCAGATAGAAAAGTAGTAGTAATTAAAAAAACAGACAATTATCTATCAGAAGAGTGGTGGGGGGAAAATCATCATTTAAATTGTGGCTGCTGTTCAAGTGCTTGTACTAGTCACTGGGTTTGAGGGGTTTTCCTTTATACCTGTTTTGTGTCCTTGAACGACAATCTAACTTTTGCTTGGATGTATTCTCATAGGTACACCTTTACTGGAATTTATACTTTTGAATTTCTGGTAAAAATCCTTGCAAGAGGCTTCTGTATAAATGATTTTACTTGCCTCCGTGACCCCTGGAACTGGCTTGATTTTATTGTCATTTCCTTTGCGTAAGTATATACTTTCTTCAAAGTCAAATATCAGTTAGGCTGTTTGGACCTGTAATAATTTGTCTGGGTTGTCTTAGTTCATTTAAAATTAATCATAGCTGAATTCTCTTTCAACTTTCTGCATTTGAATGTAAGGCAGTACAGAGCAGAATTAGTGGACTATCCTAAAGTAGAAGAGAGAAGTTACCATTGAGCCATCCACTTTTAATAGCATTTAAACACTAAGACCAGAGAAATCAATTTCATTTTTAATTTGCATCCAGTGGAAATACTGAAGTGTGTGTTTCTTAGGGAAAACTTAATTCAAACAGGAAAGTGTCAGTGCAAGTGTCTCATTGAAAATTTACTCTTCCAAAAAAAATAGAGGCTGGGTTACAGATCCAGGTAAGTAGTTTACACTCTACTTTTATTGTGAGTAACTGTGATTTAATCCTACAGGTATATAACAGAATTTGTAAACCTAGGCAATGTTTCAGCTCTTCGAACTTTCAGAGTATTGAGAGCTTTGAAAACTATTTCTGTAATCCCAGGTAAGAAGTAACTGTGTAAAATGGTAGGCAGTTTCCATCATCTGTGTTTAATTTTGTGTGTGCTGTCATTGTGTTTGTGTGTGGAATCCCTCGCTACAGATATGTGACAGAGTTTGTGGACCTGGGCAATGTCTCAGCGTTGAGAACATTCAGAGTTCTCCGAGCTTTGAAAACAATATCAGTCATTCCAGGTGAGAGCTAGGTTAAACACTGAGGCTGACCAAAATTCCACGGAAGGTGAACTCATATTTTTAAGAGAAGCATCCAGGTTTTGCTCTTAATTTAAATTCTATTCTCTTTTCTGAATCTCTTAAAATCCTCAGCCTCAGAGTTTAATATGTTTTTGCATGAGAAACTGAATGCATAGCCTGTGTATATTTCCATTTCGTGATGTGAAATTTTGTCTCACATGTTAAGGATTCAAATGAGCTCTATTTTTCTCTTACTAATGAAATGTTAATATTTATCAAGACATTTGGGATTGAAAATTTCAGTCTGTTGTAGAAGTTGAATCCTGGACATAGACAAAAGACTAAGATAACACAGAGTAGCATGGAAGTTGCATGGTGTCCCTTAAGATGCCTATCTTCACCAAACCCATCTCCAGTGACAGTTGTGTTCTGTTTGCTGTCATAGATCCAATATCTCACGTGTGGGAATTGAACATTGGCACAGGTTTGGAGCAAGAGGCATCAGGAAGAAAAGAAAATGAACAGTTTTCTTTACATGTATAGAGAGCATGAACAAAAAATTACTGCTTCATTTGAAGAGCAAATGCAGTGGAATGGGAACTGTTTGTGCCCTTTCCCATTTTCAAATTAATTTCTTGGGAATGCTGAGACTTTTTGGTACCTTTTTCCTTTGGAAAATATATTATATTTTTTTGTGAAGCTGTGCATGATACATAACAGTGTGTTGGAGTAGTTCACATTGAGTTTTGGTTAGATAGGTATTTAATAGTATAATAAAGATTTGATTCTCTTTGCAGGCTTGAAGACTATTGTTGGAGCCCTAATCCAGTCAGTGAAGAAGCTCTCAGATGTAATGATTTTGACTGTGTTTTGCCTGAGTGTATTTGCACTAATAGGACTGCAGCTGTTCATGGGGAATCTGAAGAATAAATGCTTGTTTTGGCCAGCAGAAAATTCCTCATCTTTTGAAAAATACCTAGCTCCGTACTTTAATGATACAGTGTTTGATTGGACAGCATACATTGAGAATGAAAGTAAGAAATACTCTTGTGACTTCCTGAAATGTTTGTGTATAAACATAAAGTTACTGTTTAAAACTGTAAGCCAAAGATAAAAATCAATTAAATATGGTGATAAAGAGTAGTGGGTTTTATGTACTGCATCCCAGACTCATGCTTACATGATAGTTCCTTTCTTTAACTGGACTTAAATACATACTTACAGAGTTATGTGGATTGTAGATTAAGAGAGCAATACAGGTTGAACACCTTCTCCACAGTCATAGAATCATAGACTCAGTCAGGGTTGGAAGGGACCACAAGGGTCATCTGGTTCCTAGCCCCCTGCCATAGGCAGGAACACCCTACCCTAGATCAGTCACCCAGACCAATTGCTGCTCAGCTACAGGAAAGGTTAAAGCAGACTGCTTAGTGCTGTGTATTTTTAATATCTCCAAGAACTGAAATACCCCAGCTTCTTGCACAGCCTTTCCCCATGTTTGATCAGTCTCACAGCAGCTTTTCTTATTATCAATTCAAAATTTCCCATGCTCAGAGTTTTGGTATTTGCCTCTTATTCTTCCACTCCGCACTTCTGAGAGGAATCAGACTCCTCATGACAACCTTTCAGATCATATTAATACATAGTATGAAGATTATCCTCCTGCCCTCCAACTTCAGCCTTCTGAAGAAACACAATTCTTTTAGCCTTTTCTTCTACCTTTATGTTATAACTCAGGGAAACAGTAAATAAATAACTGAGATTTCCTCATTAAAATATACTTCTGTTATTAGAATCATAGAATCAACCAGGTTTGAAGAGACCTCCAAGATCATCCAGTCCAACCTAGCACCCAGCCCTATCCAGTCATCTAGACCATGGCACTAAGTGCCTCATCCAGGCTTTTCTTCAACACCTCCAGGGATGACAACTCCACCACCTCCCTGGACAGCCCATTCCAATGCTAATCACTCTCTCTGTGAGGAACTTCCTCCTAACATCCAGCCTACACTTCCCCTGGCACAACTTGAGACTGTGTCCCCTTGTTCTATTGCTGGTTGCCTGGGAGAGGAGACCAACCCCCACCTGGCTACAGCCTCCCTTCAGGTAGTTGTAGACAGCAGTGAGGTCTCCCCTGAGCCTCCAGGCTAAACACCCCCAGCTCCCTCCGCCTCTCCTCAGGGTTTGTGTTCCAGGCCCATCACCAGCTTTGTCGCCCTTCTCTGGACACATTCCAGCACCTCAACATCCTTCTTGAATTGAGGAGCCCAGAACAGGACACAGGACTCAAGGTGTGGCCTGACCAGTGCTGAGTACAGGGGCAGAATAACCTGCCTTGTCCTATTGGCCACACTGTTCGTGATGCAGGCCAGGATGCTATTGGGTCTCTTGGCTACCTGGGTACACTGCTGGGTCAAAAGTTTAGATGGAAGTATCCTGGAAGGGTATTCAGTGATTGCTATGACTCAAGAAGAGATTAAGCCATTTTAACCATGGTTCTATGATTTTGTTCTAATGTTGTGTTTTAATTTTATTGCTTAATTTTGTGACTTCACTTACCAGTATGGATATGGCAGTGTTTGGACCCATTGGTGGGAAAACATGAGTGGAAGATTATGGTCATGCAAGCCTTGAGAACTTGAACATAGGTTCAACCAAGGAAAAACAACTCCTTCCATTTATAATCATATCACTTCTTATTTTTTCTGTTTAGATAATTTCTATCGCATAGAAGGACAAAAGGATTATCTGCTTTGTGGCAATAGCTCAGATGCAGGGTAAGGCATGCTGGAAATCACTTTCTATCTGTCTAAACAAAATGTAAAAATTATCAATCTAAACTTAATAAGCTAATTTAGCTACTTAGCTCAACAATCAGTTATATGTGGCTGTTGTTGGCATGCTTAAGAAAATACTTTGATGTGCATTTCTTTTTAAACTCTTATGTAACTTGACAATTCCATTTCAGCAGGTGCATGTTGCATTATCTATGACTTAAAATACATCTTTATCATGGGTATCATGCCATTTCTCATCCCTAAGGCAAGCATGGCCTGGAGAAGAGGAGGCTCAGGAGTGACCTCATTGCTGTCTACAACTACCTGAAGGGAGGCTGTAGCCAGGTGGGGGTTGGTCTCTTCTGCCAGGCAACCAGCAACAGAACAAGGGGACACAGTCTCAAATTGTGTTGGGGGAAGTATAGGCAGGATGTTAGGAGGAAGTTTTTCCCAGAGAAAGTGATTGGCATTGGAATGTGCAGCCCAGGGAGGTGGTGGATTCACTGTCCCCCGAGGTGTTGGATGAGGCAGTTAGTGTCATGGTCTTATTGACCTGTCCAGTCTACTAGACCATGGCACTAAGTGTCTTATCCAGTCTTTTCTTGAACATCTCCAGGGACAGCGACTCCTCCACCTCCCTGGGCAGCCCATTCCAATGGCAAAAGAAGTTCAAGATAAACCACAAACAGCTGCCCCCTTCCCAGATTATGCATAATATCCTTCATTAGAAGTTCAAGAGACTAAAAATAATTTCAGTCTTACATATTTTTTTAACATTTATTTATTTATTTTATCTCATAGTAAATGTCCAGAACAGTTTATCTGTGTGAAAGCTGGCAGAAACCCCAACTATGGATACACCAGCTTTGACACATTCAGTTGGGCTTTCTTATCGCTCTTTCGGCTGATGACACAGGACTACTGGGAAGATCTTTATCAGCTGGTGAGTCCAGAGTAAACATTTGTGGTTAGTGTCTGGTTTGCCCCAAATCAAACATGAAAAGGCCACTCATATCTGCATTGTTAGGCATTAAAGGAGGTTTGTCTTAAAGCAGCATTGTGGGAAGCAAAAAAAGGAGTCAGCTAAATGCGATGACTGATGTATCTTTGGAGCGCGTCCCTGGCGCAGTAAGATTGAGGATAGAAACATAGTAAATTGGTGTTCTCGCCTTGGGTAACATTTGCATGGAAGTGACATAACTTAGAACAAAGAACTGAAAGGAGCCTGTGTTAAAATAGCTAACATCCCACTATTACATCACTGTTGTCCAAGAAGGATGTTGGGAACGATATTTTATCCAGTCTCTGTATTCTATAACTTGTAGAATGGGATAGAAAAGACTGCGGATATAGCAACGAACGGCTTTTGGGCTTTTTGCCCTTGGCTTTCAGCTGCAGCTGTGTCTGTTGTGTTGCTATTTGGTCTGTCACCAATAAATATATACAGCGACACAGCATAGAGTTTCATAGAATCAACCAGGTTGGAAGAGATCTTCAAGATCATCCAGTCCAACCTAGCACCCAGCCCTATCCAGTCAACTAGACCCTGGCACTAAGTGCCTCATCCAGTCTTTTCTTGAACACATGATCCTTAAAGGTGTTTTTCACATACACAAATGCTCCCTTTATTTCATTGCTTTGTAATCCAGAAAGTTTCTGTGATCTTGTTATGGAAGGAAATAATGTTTTGCAGCACTTCTCAAATTTAGTTAATGCTTAAGAAGTACAGAACTGATGCATGTCTTCACCAGACAGATGATGTCTCTTCTTTTCCTACAGACTCTACGAGCTGCTGGCAAAACATACATGATTTTTTTTGTTCTAGTCATTTTTCTGGGTTCCTTCTATTTGATTAACTTGATTTTGGCCGTGGTTGCTATGGCCTATGAAGAGCAGAATCAAGCAACTATGGTTGAAGCAGAACAGAGGGAAGCAGACTTGCAGCAGATGCTTGAACAGCTGAGGCGGCAGCAAGAAGAAGCTCAGGTATTTTCTACTAGGAGTTGAGCTTTGGTATATTCCTTTGCACACTCTTTGTTCAAATCAAAATGAATAATTAATTTCTAAAAATACATTATTTTACATACTGTGATGAAGGGGAAATTGATGAATGCTATTTCCCCCAAAATTAATTAATGGTATTCTTTCCAAAATTAATATTGTGTATTGATTTTGATATTCAGAACTCTCACACCCCACCCCCCCCCCCCCCCCAAAATGCTAATTTTTAATAATATTTAGGTTCTTACATGGTCATGGAAACATTCTATGGATAATATCTAGAGCTAGTAATAACCAGCAAAATATATAAATGCTAATTAAACTGGCAGAGAAAGATTCCTGTGGTCACATGCAACTAGATGGACACAAGGAGCTCTTTCTGCTTATGGCAGAAGGCAATGGAGAATTACAAAGATGCATTTAAACATTTACTCACAAGTTATTACCTGACTCACGAGGCCAGCCACAGTCCAGACAGTGCCCAAACACTTTCAGGGAACTCTGTCTTGCCAGTTGTTGGGACTTGATTCTTCCCAGGCTTCTGGGGAAAGGAGGCAGACAATCACTGACCTTGTTTCCTGGCTCCTCTGAATGATTTGTGTATGTCCAGAACTTCTAGTCTTAGCAGGAGAGTTTCAGATATGTGCAGGATGTCTTGCCCTGTGCAGTCTCAGCATGATGTCATGCTAGCCACACAGGCCGATTGCACGGAGGCATTTAGAGTCTGCTCCTGGAAGACTGAAGACAGTGGAGTTACCAGGTGAACAATAAGGCAGCAGGCAACGGCAGAGCACAGCAGAGCACGTTGTTTACCTGCATATCTCCTTTTATCAGCGTGGGCTGAGATTAATTTCCCTTTAGACACAATGGCCAATCAAAATGGCAGTTAGCCAAACCTTACCATATTAGACAAAGCCATGGGCTTGCTTTACCCAAATTTGGGGTAAAGCACAGGGCAGGCACAAGCTAAGTGTGTGTACCTTGTTTACCACTCTGGGCAGGCCAGAGTCCTTACACTTAGCGGCTCCAGGTTCTTTTTGTGTTCTTTTCCTATGCTTGACTCTCTTTGAGCAGAAAAACATGCCTGGGCAAGCCAGGATATGGACCTATTTTGGACCTATCCAGCCTGCCATGACACATACCTCATAAGTACTTTGGATGACTTTTTATTGCTTTTTACAAATAAAGCATTAATGGATATCTAAGGTGAGAATAAAAAGCACTCCCCAAGTCAGAATAATAGTTTCAAAATAAATGTTTCTAATCTAGGGGCAGTATCTAGTAATGTGTCATGATGATTCTTCAAATTCTCAGCTTAGAAAGCATTTCAATACTTGTGAAATACTTCTTAGGCTTTGATTACAGCTTGAAATGTTTTTATCCATACATTTCTGACTAACTTTTACTACCTACATTACCACCAGTGAAAGAAAGACTACAAGTATTACAGAATTTGTCCTAAGAGTAGCTTAAGGATGCTGTTACAAGCAATAACAGCTAAAATCAGTTTGCTAAATTAACAAAACCCAAAGTATGACTGATTAGTTCTTTTCTTTGTAATTGCATTCACTGTAATTAGTAGATTTAATAATCTAAATAAATTTTCAAGTATTTTCTACTTTGTGGTTGTACAAAATGCAGGCTGACTCCATGGTATGGACACAAAATACTCTGAACAGCCACCATCTTAACTGCCCTTGCATTTTAACTTGTATTACAGAATACTATTTGAGTTTTGCACAAATCCATCTGGCTTTTGTCACATCTAGAATTAATTTGGTGTAGACCTTAACTGCACGACTGTAACTGTCTTGAAAATACTGTGTGACTTTTAAAGCATCACATTCTATAATTGCTATGGCAGGCAATAGTAGCAGCTGCAGCCGAGATGACCGAGTACAGCGGTGAAAGTGGGATTGGTGGACCTTCAGATAGTTCTTCAGAAGCATCCAAGCTCAGCTCAAAAAGTGCCAAAGAAAGGAGAAACAGAAGGAAGAAAAGAAGGCAAAGGGACCTCTCTGAAGAGGAGGATGACATGAAGGTTGAAAAGCTTCCAAAATCTGAATCGGATAGCAGTATCAGAAGGAAAGGTTTCCGTTTGTCTTTTGATGGGAACAGACTTGGTTATGGGAAGCCTTTCACATCACCCCATCAGGTACTGTGAAGAGTGTTGTTGCTGTTGTGAGATAGCTGTATTATCCAGCAAATTTCCCTGCAACTTTGCAGAGTAATACAAGGAGAAATACTGTTGCATTGCTTAAAATATCAACTTACTGTTGGTATTATTTTCTGGAGTTTACTTAAACAAATATTTTGTCTCTCTCATCGTTTAAGATCTGGCATGGCTTAACATGCATAGCAGCATTATGTTTCACTAGATCAGTTGAAATAGAAATCCCCTTATAATTCATAGAAGTAAAATTTAAGTGTGAAGTATCCCTGTGGAACATTAGGAGTATTGATGGGGGGAGACCTCATTGCTCTTAACGACTTCCTGAAAGGAGCTTGGAACTAGGTAGGTGTTGGTTTCTTCTACCTAGTAACAAGTGATAGGATGAGAGAAAACAGCCTCACCAGGTTGGATACTAGAAGAAACTTGACTGAAAGGGTTCTCAAAGACTGGCACAGGCTGCCCAGTGAGGTGGTTGAATCTCCGTGCCTGGAGGTGTTTCAAAGAGGCAGAGATGTGGTGCCGCGGGACATGGTTTAGCACTGCACCTGGACAAGGGAGAGAATGGTTGGACTGGATGATCTTAAAGGTCTTTTCCAACCCAAACAATCTTGTGACTCTATGAAAAGAAATTTCCAGAGGTCTTGAGTTTTCTCTTTAGTGCAGACATGGAAACTACTATGACCTTAGGCAGCTTCATTTTTTTCTCTCCCATCATTTTTTTTTAGGTATACTGTAAATTTACCTGTTCACATGACTTTAATCTCAAGTCTGACATTTACCTAAGACACTGTATGAAAAATTACACCGATGGATTCCTGGAAAATAGAAGTTATTTAGTTTTTAAATACATAGTAATGCATTTCATGTATTTAAGATCTCCAACTGGTCATTTCATTTATGTTTCCGTTGCAGTCTTTACTGAGTGTTCGTGGCTCCCTGTTTTCTCCCAGGCGTAGCAGCAGAACAAGCCTTTTCAGTTTTAAAGAATATGGGAGAGACATAGGATCTGAAAATGACTTTGCTGATGATGAACACAGCACATTTGAAGACAATGGGAGCAGAAGAGGTTCTTTGTTTCTGCCACGCAGACACTGTGAACGACGCAGTAGTAATATCAGTGAGGCCAGTAGATCGTCAAGAAGGCCAACAATGTTTCCAGTGAATGGGAAGATGCACAGCACTGTGGATTGCAATGGGGTGGTTTCCTTGATGGATGGACCACCAAGTCTGTTGTCGCCTACTGGACAGCTTCTACCAGAGGTGAAAATAGATAAACCAACAACTGATGATAATGTAAGAAAGTTTAAAATTACTCCAGGTCTCATAACCTTTCATTACTGCACCAGACAATGTTTTAATGGAATGTAATGCTTGAAAATTGGTTGAGAGGTTGTGAATGCTTTTGCACATCTTGCTGTAAAGAAATAGATTGGCAGTGATTCGCTCCAAAGCGAGGGACTAAAACATGAGCATGGCAGAGAGCAAAGGAACATGTTTTATATGTGCAGGGCAAGGACTTGCACGTACCTGCATAGCAGATCAAATGATTAATGTTCCATTGCTAAATTTGATTTAGAACCCCAAATAAGTTGTTCAATGTGCATCATGATGTTGTTTAACTTTTCCTTTATTTATGGTTTTAGCCTCCCTTTAAATGTGTTTCCTAATTCTCTATCAGTAATCCACCACCCATATATTTGGTACTGTGCAGATGTAGTGTAGCTTTTAAGGTTATGTTGTTTTACTTTTCCCTTGTTGTTTTAGCCTCCCTTTTGATGTGTTCCCTAATTCTCTATCAGTAATCCACCACCCATATATTTGGTATTGTGCAAATGTAATGTAGCTTTTAAGGTTATGTTGTTTTACTTTTCCCTTGTTGTTTTAGTCTCCCTTTTGATGTGTTTCCTAATTCTCTATCAGTAATCTACCAGCCATATATTTGGTATTGTGCAAATGTAGCATAGCTTTTAAGGTTATCTTGTTTCACTTTTCCTTTACTTATGGTTTTAGCCTCCCTTTAAATGTGTTTCCTAATTCTCTATCAGTAATCTACCAGCCATATATTTGGTATTGTGCAAATGTAGCATAGCTTTTAAGGTTATGTTGTTTCACTTTTCCTTTATTTATTGTTTTAGCCTCCCTTTAAATGTGTTTGCTAATTCTCTATGAGTAATCTACCAGACATATTTGCTATGGTGCAAAGGTTATGTGGACATTTTAGAGTCTCTGGAAGCTGGGGTGTTTTTATTCCTGGTTCTCAGAGATGGTCTGAGCTTCTTACTGCCCAGGATGAAGGTATAATTTAAACCCCCTGAAATGTACATGCAGATTCATCCATTTTTCCCTCTGGTCAGTTTTGTCTATTTCATCCATCTGCTTTCAGAGCAGAGGAATCCATCACATGTTTTTCATAGAAAATGTCTTTAATTTCTTTTTATTTTAAACAAGGGTACCAACATTTAAAAGACATATTTGATGGATTCCTTACATTTTCATGCATTATTTAATGTATTGAAAACTAATCATGATCATTGAGGCATGTGTGGCTAGAATACAGCTTTCATTTTTTTAACAATATACTTGGGAAAAAAACACCCACTCCACTTTTTTAATGTCAGTTCAGTCAGAGTTTGTTTCTGCAGTTGAAATTTCTAAGTCAGAGATGACAGCTGATTTAGTTGGGGCAATGAATGAGGCAGGAATTATAAAACATGTAGTTCATTTTATTTCTGGAAAGCCCCTCCCACAACTATGTACAAATTAGTTAAATGTTGGGAAAATCTTCACAAGGATGCTTATGGGCAATTCCTTCATTCAGGAGAATCAGAAAATTGGAAAAGGTTTGGCCACAAAATGGCTTTGCCTCACTTACAAATAAAAGGCAGCCTGGAGCCCTAGGGAAAGTCTGTGCTACTCACTGCAGTGGAGTGGAAATTTCAAGGTAGTCCCTGGCTCCTTTGTGGCAGTGTTGGAACTGCTCGGCCCTAGAGAGGCTTCCAGATCTTCCCAGGGTGCTGGGAAAGAGGCAGACGATCTCTGACCTGATCCTGGTTCCACTTGGCACAGGTTTGCAGAGGTGCAGGCAGATCTCTTGCAGAGAGCACCATGTCAATGGCACTTCTTGCCACATCATAAGGCACTTAAATTACTTCTGGGAAACTTGAGGCACTTAAGTTTCTAGGTAGTTCAAGCCCAAAGCATCAGGACTAAGCTGGTTTGAAGCATGATGCAGAGCAGAACACGTTGTCCAAGAGCACTGAGGCAGAGGCAGCACAACTGCTTGCAACTTAGCTCAATTGACATTATTTGCCTGAGTGCAAAGGCTCCTTTGGCCACAGAGATTCACCAATCAGAATGGCGTTTGCAAAACGACCATATTAGGTGAGCCCAGCACTTGCTCACTCTTATTTGGGCAAGACACCAACAAGTACCTAAACACCTCTGGGTACCTGCTTATCACTTCAGGAAGGGACATAATGGCCCAAGCCTTTGTTTTCCTCCCACCCTTGCTTTCCCCATCAGCAGAAGTGTGGGGCAAGCCAGGACATCTAATAGGCCTATTAGCCTTCGAGGTCAACAGCTATTAAATGTGAAATATATCATTTAATGAATGAGTATGGAGATCAATACTGATAAAAAATGAATCTTAGAGAATATTTTTTATTGCAGAAACATTTCTAGCATAAATCACTTGCAAGTATCTTGTGAATGAATGATTTTAAAAGTGAAATAGTGGTTGAGAAAGCATGAAACTGGCAAATGGGAATATTTCTCTCCTCCTCTCTCTCTCTCTCCCTCCTCCTCTCTCTCTCTCTCTCTCCCTCCTCCTCTCTTTCTCTCTCTCTCTCTCCCTCCTCCTCTCTCTCTCTCTCTCTCTCCCTCCTCCTCTCTCTCTCTCTCTCTCCCTCCTCCTCTCTCTCTCTCTCTCTCTCCACCTCTCTCTCTCTCTCTCACTCCAACTGTCTCTCTCTCTCTCTCTCTCTCCCTCCTCCTCTCTCTCTCTCTCTCCCTCCTCCTCTCTCTCTCTCTCTCCCTCCTCCTCTCTCTCTCTCTCTCTCTCTCTCCCTCCTCCTCTCTCTCTCTCTCTTCCTCCTCCCCTCTCTCTCTCTCCCTCCTCCTCCCCTCTCTCTCCCTCCTCCTCCCCTCTCTCTCTCTTCCTCCTCCCCTCTCTCTCTCTCTTCCTCCTCCCCTCTCTCTCTCTTCCTCCTCCCCTCTCTCTCTCTCTTCCTCCTCCCCTCTCTCTCTCTCTTCCTCCTCCCCTCTCTCTCTCTCTTCCTCCTCCCCTCTCTCTCTCTCTTCCTCCTCCCCTCTCTCTCTCTCTTCCTCCTACTCTCTCTCTCTCTCTTCCTCCCCCCCTCTCTCTCTCTTCCTCCTCCCCTCTCTCTCTCTCTTCCTCCTCCCCTCTCTCTCTCTTCCTCCTCCCCTCTCTCTCTCTCTTCCTCCTCCCCTCTCTCTCTCTCTTCCTCCTCCCCTCTCTCTCTCTCTTCCTCCTCCCCTCTCTCTCTCTCTCTCTTCCTCCTCCCCTCTCTCTCTCTCTCTCTTTCTCCTCCCCTCTCTCTCTCTCTCTCTTTCTCCTCCCCTCTCTCTCTCTCTCTCTTCCTCCTCCCCTCTCTCTCTCTCTCTCTTCCTCCTCCCCTCTCTCTCTCTCTCTCTTCCTCCTCCCCTCTCTCTCTCTCTCTTCCTCCTCCCCTCTCTCTCTCTCTCTCCCTCCCTCCTCCTCTCTCTCTCCTCCTCTCATGCTGCAACAGTCTCAGATTGTTCCCTCTGCTATGGCCTTCCCCAAACTTTGTGTCTAATGTGGATTTAGTAATTAATTATACTTCAATGGCAGTATGGGAACTAAATACCAAGTTCTCTTTTAGTGTTTTATAAGTATTAGACATTTTCAGAAGTATAACATTAAAATAGCTTTTGACAAAAGAACAACTGAACTTATAAGAATTATTCCCACTACACATATGTAACAGCACTTAAAGCTCTACTGTTATGACTTCATTGAAAGCAGCAAGTCTTTCTAATATCTATTTTGCAGTATTTCTAAAATAAAATTTAGCATATGTTCATTTTGAATTTGCTTTCCTTTTTTTCCCCCCTTGCTAGAGCACTGCTACAGAAATAGAAACAAAAAGGAGGCGTACAAGTTCCTATCAAATACCAGTGGAGCTGCTGGAGGATCCCAGCTTAAGGGAAAGAGCTATGAGTATAGCTGGCATTATCACAAATACAATGGAAGGTGTGTTATAATGGCAGATATGTGAATCTCCTTGACATTGTCTGAGACTTGCTTGAAGGTGTTAAGTCACAGTGAAATTATAGATGATAAAAAGTATGTAGCCATGCATAAACTAAACAATAGGAAAAAGGGTGCACGTAGTGAAAAAAGAAGTGAAGGAATCTGTGTGATGGTTTGGGTGTTACCTGGCCCCCCACTCTTGTGAAATCACCCAGACTAGACTCAGGCTAGCTGGATATTAAAGAATGGAGCTTTATATTTACAGCTTAGCACAATATACAAGCAGGTATTTACAATATATACAGCTAGAGACAGAAATATACAAGTTAAAAAGGTAACACAGAAACACAACAGCCCTCCCAGAAACCTGAGTCACTAGAAGGGGCTCCCAACCACCCTTCCATCTCCTTTCCACTCCTCTAACTTATCCCAGACTTTGCTTTAAGTTCAAGGAGAGTTTGGAGAATCAGCCACGGGGGTTAGAAAGCAGATGGATTAGTCACACAGACAGCAGGTTAGAGAGAGAGAGAAGAGAGGCAGCCAAAGCCAGAGACCAACTCTGTTATCTATGTTTGTGTTCTTAGAATCATAGAATCAGACAGGGTTGGAAGGGACCACAAGGATCATCTAGTTCCAACCTCCCTGCTATGGTCAGGGACACCCTACCCTAGAGCAGGCTGACCACAGCCTCATCCAGCCTGGCCTTAAACACCTCCAGGGATGAGGCCCCAGCTGCCTCCCTGAGCAACCCATTCCAGGCTCTCGCCACTCTCATGCTGAACAACTTCCTCCTCACATCCAGTCTGAACCTGCTCACCTCCAGCTTCGCTCCATTCCCCCTGGTCCTGTCACTACCTTGTTTTTATCCATCTCAGCAAGCCTATGAGTGCAGCAGACATCACCATTGTTTCCTTTTCACAGCCTGTCATCTAATTCTTCTCAACAAAACATCCCAGCTAGGCTCAAACTAGCACAATCTAACAAATGCACTAGATGAAAGAAGATTCTAATTGAAATAAATAATGTGTATGTGTTTTTTAGTGGTTACTATTTTACTAGTTTATCAATTGAGATATTGGAAGAAATGCCTTGTGATAAATTTCACTGTAAAACTATTACAGATGCTTAAAGGGTAATCAGGAAGGAATTTGTAGTGGAATTATTTGAAATAGTGAAATTATTACTAGTGAAATTCTCAAAGATGCTTGAATAGTTTTCAGAAATTTATTAATGGTGAAATTAATGTTTTTTCTTCTGAAAAAAAAAAGCAGTTTAACCTTTGAGAGGACTGTGAAGTGGGAAATCATACTGAGAAAACTATCCCTAAACATATGCACAAATAATTGTGGGTTTTTTTTTCTTAAACAAAATTGTGTGGTATAAGAAAAAGATAAACAGATTGTTCAGTTATTAGTGTAAACTTCTTCAGGTTCTTCCATGCTTCTAAAAGTTTTTCAATCAATAACAGTGATAAGTTCCAAGAAATCTGAGGAGGTGTGCACTTGCAGCCTGGAGGGCCAACCAGAGCCTGGGCTGCATCAGGAGAAGTGTGGCCAGCAGGGCGAGGGAGGTGATTCTGCCCTTCTACTCCGCTCTGGTGGGACCCCACCTGGAGTACTGCAGCCAGTTCTGGAGCCCCCATTACAAGAAGGATGTGGACATGATGGAGCATGTCCAGAGAAGAGCCATGAGGATAATCAGAGGGTTGAAGCACCTCTCTTGCGAGGCCAGACTGAAAGAGTTGGGGCTATTCAGTCTGGAGAAGAGGAGGCTCTGAGGTGACCACCTTGTGGCCTTTCAGTACCTGAAGGGGGCCTACAAAATAGCTGGGGAGGGACTTTTTAGGCTCTCACGGAGAGACAGGACTCTAGGGGGAATGGAGCAAAGCTGGAGGTGAGCAGGTTCAGAGTGGAGGTGAGGAGGAAGTTGTTGAGCATGAGAGTGGTGACTGGAATGGGTTGCCCAGGGAGGTGGTTGAGGCCCCATGGCTGGATGAGGCTGTGGGCAGCCTGCTCTAGGGTAGGGTGTCCCTGCCCATGGCAGGGGGGTTGGAACTACATGATCCTTGTGGTCCCTTCCAACCCTGACTGACTCTGTGTTTCCTCCCAAACATCATTAATGGTTTCAGTGAGAAATGGTTAAAACCTGAAAAAGTGCATTAAAAAAAATATCTTTACGTTCTCCAAAATCTATTCACTATTCTGTGGTTTGTTTGTTTCTTTTTGCTTTTGTTTTTGTGTTCTTTTTTGTTCCCAGAACTTGAAGAATCCAGGCAAAAATGTCCACCTTGCTGGTATAAGTTTGCCCACACTTTTTTAATTTGGGATTGTTGGGAGCCCTGGTTAAAAGTAAAGGCTGTGGTTGAATTGATTGTAATGGATCCCTTTGTTGATCTGGCTGTCACTGTCTGCATAATTTTAAATACCTTGTTTATGGCCATGGAACATTATCCAATGACTGACAATTTCAGTAATGTACTCAAAATAGGAAATCAGGTAAGTCTATCAAACTTTATAACTTGATGCAGTTAGAACCTGATTTCTCTATGAAATAGATGTATTGTTTCTATTATCAACCCATAAAATAAAGGTTAAAGCTATTAATTGTAGTAAAAAGTCTAAAAATACTCTTTTGAGGTAGGTGGTACATAAGAGTTTGATGTCTGTATTAATACAAATTGATTTTTCAGCAACCAGAGTTTGAATTACATGAATTGAAAAGAGATCTGATTTGATTTTGTGTAGTATCACCCAAAAAACAAAAAGTAGGAGCTGTTTGGTTATTAAAATATATTAAATACTAGTACCTGTTGGGCAAGTATTCACCTTGAAATTAATAGCTGTTAATCTGTTCATGTTGAAATTGTAGTCTGGTTATTAAAATACATGAAATTCTGGTACATGTTGGGCATGAACTCACCTTGAAATTCAGAGCTGTTAATCTGTTAACATTGAAAGTGTAGGCTGGTTATTAAAATACATGACATTCTACTACATGTTGGGCAAGAACTCACCCTGAAATTCAGAGCTGTTAATCTGTTAACATTGAAAGTGTAGGCTGGTTATAAAAACAGATTAAATTCTAGTACTTGTTGGGCAAGTATTCACCTTGAAATGCAGAGCTGTTAATCTGTTAACATTGAAAGTGTAGGCTGCTTATTAAAATACATGACATTCTAGTACCTGTTGGGCGAGTAGTCACCCTGAAATTCAGGGCTGTTAATCTGTTAACATTGAAAGTGTAGGCTGCTTATTAAAATACATGACATTCTAGTACCTGTTGGGCAAGTAGTCACCCTGAAATTCAGGGCTGTTAGTCTGTTAACATTGAAAGTGTAGGCTGGTTATTAAAATACATGATTTTCTAGTACAGGTTGGGCAAGAACTCACCCTGAAATTCAGAGCTGTTAACACTGAAAGTGTAGGCTGGTTATTAAAATATATGACATTCTATTACATGTTGGGCAAGTAGTCACCTTGAAATGCAGAGCTGTTAATCTGTTAACATTGAAAGTGTAGGCTGGTTATTAAAATACATGATATTCTAGTACATGTTGGGCAAGTATTCACCTTGAAATTAATAGCTGTTAATCTGTTCATGTTGAAATTGTAGTCTGGTTATTAAAATACATGAAATTCTGGTACATGTTGGGCAAGAACTCACCCTGAAATTCAGAGCTGTTAATCTGTTAACATTGAAATTGTAGGCTGGTATTTTTAGTCCATATAGGCATAACTCAATGTTTTCACCATTACCTGAAGTCAGAGATGATTTTTTGTGGAAGATGATCATATCATGTTGGTTTTTAGCAACAGATTTTTGGTCCATACAGGCATAGCTCAATGTTTTCACCATTACCTGAAGTCAGAGATGATTTTCTGTTGAAGATAATCATATCATGTTGGTTTTTAGCCATAAATTTAACAATAAATAAGGATCAGTAACTATTGCAGGGGGTTGTCCTATGATCATGCTTGCATGTTTTACCCAAGAAACACAACCATTTTTTTCCCCTTTCATATATAGGGAAAATCTTACTCTAATTTTGAGCTGTGCAAGGGTTCCTTCACGCTGAGAAGTGTTTATTCCCAGTCAACTGGCATGGCTCTATAATACAGATGTCGTTGTGGCAGTTTATTTCTTGCTTTTTGAATTGCACAGCACTGTTTTAAAGACTGATTTTTTTTAAACACTTTTTTCATATCTCTAGTAAAAGATGGTAATTTATGCACTTCTCTAAATACTGGTGCAATGACAGGGGATTTCCTTCAGAGTCATCATTTCTGTTGTTCAGAAGGCTTCAGAGGCAGGAAGGAGTTTTATTTCAAACATGACCTACGACATAATTTGCCTTTATTTTTTGGCAGTGAGAGAAAATATGCTTACTGTACCTGAGATCTCATTGTGATGGTTTGGGTGTTAACCACCCCCCCCTACACTTTGGAAATCACCCAGACTAGTCTCAGCAGCTCTGGAAACTGAATGAAGCTTTGTATTTACAGCTTAGCACAATATACAAGCAGATATTTACAATATATACAGAAATATACAAGTTAAAAGGTAATACAGAAACACAACAACCCTCCCAGAAACCAGAGTCCCCAGGAGGAGCTCTCAACCACCCTTTCACTTTCCTCCCACCCTCTGTCTTACCCAAGATCTTGCCTTATGCCCAAGGTAGATTGGAGGGTCAGCCAGGGGGTTTAGGAAGCAGATGGATTACTCACCAAGATGGCAGGTTAGGTTAGGTTAGAGAGATGAAGCCCAAAGCCCAGAGAGCAACTGTATTATCTATATTTACATTCTTGTTCTTATACCTCTCAGCAAGCCTATGAGTGAAGTAGACATCACCATTGTTTTCCTTTCACAGCCTGTAATCTAGTTCTTCTAGCTAGCTTCAAACTAGCACACTCACAAAGACTTCATTTTATAGCACATCAATCACCCATTTATGACCAGTTTGTATTTGTCCACACACCTCTGTTAAAACAGCTACTGTTGTGGTGAGAGCAACTGATTGCTGCCTTGCTGAAAAAAGTTACTTGAATTAGATGAATGGCAGATATGAGCAGCAAACAGGAGGCCTGGTAGGAAGACTTTATTCTTCAGTGAATGTGTCTGGTGTTTAACTACAGATAAGAGAGTTAGGCTACATATCATTTTTATGTAGCCACTTCACTTTCTCTGTGAGGTTTGGGCTAGTCATAATTCTCCCTACTGACCTCCTGTAAGAGAGTTGTTGCTTATTCTTTTACTGCTGGTTCAACTTACTCATCCTCAACTATATAGTCACCATAAATATTCTTCCTTCAGGTTTTTACTGGAATTTTTGCAGCAGAAATGGTTCTGAAGATAATTGCCATGCATCCTTTTTATTATTTCCAAGTTGGATGGAATATCTTCGATAGTTTTATAGTTACCCTTAGTTTGGTGGAACTTTTCCTGTCCAATGTGGATGGATTATCCGTTCTCCGATCATTCAGACTGGTAAATAAGTGATAATAATGTATCTGCATTAACTTGGTAAATAAGTGATAATAATGTATCTGCATCAGATTGGTAAATAAGTGATAATAATGTATCTGCATCAGATTGGTAAATAAGTGATAATAATGTATCTGCATCAGATTGGTAAATAAATGATAATAATGTATCTGCATTAACTTGGTAAATAAGTGATAATAATGTATCTGCATTAACTTGGTAAATAAGTGATGATAATGTATCTGCATTAACTAATGCATTATATTTGTATCTTAACTGTCCTCATGTAAATAAGACACTTTTTAGTAATACTATGTGATGCTTATCATAGAATGGTTTAGGTTGGAAGGGACCTCAAGGATCATCCAGTTCCAACACCCTGCCACAGGCAAGGACATCTCTCACTAGAACAGGCCTCATTCAACCTGGCCTTGAACACCTCCAGGGAGGGAGCAGCCCCAACCTCCCTGAGCAACCTGTTCCAGTGTTTCACCGCCCTCACTGTAACCCTGCACTCATATGAAATCACCCAGGCTAGACTTAGCCGAGCTGGGAATTAAGAATGAAGCTCTCTTTACAGCTTAGCACAATATACAAGCAGATACACACAAATATATACAGTTACATACAAATTAAAAGTAACACAGAAACACAATACCCCTCCCAGAAACAGAGTCCTTAGAGGGCTCCCAACCCCCCTTCCCCCTCCCTCTTTCCCTGCCTTCAGAAATAACCAGATCAACCCACGTGTATCTCATGTGATAAATCTGGAGATCTGAGGTGAGATGTAAAAAGATGACAAAGAGGTTAGAGGAAGAAAAAAGAAAGGGCTTAGGTGGATTGGTGAATTCAAGGCAGAGTCAGCCACAGAGACCAGACCGCTAGAAAGAAGGCACAGCCAGAAGTGAGAGCTAAGAAATGTATGAGGAGTGCCTGTCTTATCTATATTTTGACTTGTTGCATTTTTCATCAGAAAATTGAGAGACATAGATTACTGTTGGGCTTTTACTTTCTTCTCACAGCTAAGGATACAATTTCTCTCAGTGAAAAATTAGCCTCAAACCTGCACACTCTTGGGGGAAAAATATTATTAGAAAAATGTTTCTATTTAAAAAATAGAAATTAATTCTGAGACATTCTTTCTCTGTGGTCTCTTTCCATTTTGCACTTAATTTTTGCTTATATCTGAAAATAAAAAGTATGTAATACCATGGGGTTGTGCAGCCTGGAGAAGAGGAGGCTCAGAGGTGACCTCATTGCTGTCTACAACTACCTGAAGGGAGGCTGTAGCCAGGTGGGGGTTGGTCTCTTCTGCCAGGCAACCAGCAACAGAAGAAGGGGACACAGTCTCAAGTTATGCTGGGGGATGTCTAGGCTGGATGTTAGGAGGAAGTTCTTCACAGAGAGAGTGAATTGGCATTGGAATGAGCTGCCCAGGGAGGTGGTTGGAGGTGTTCTAGAAAAGGCTGGATGAGGCACTTGATGACATGGTCTAGTTGACTGGGCAGGGCTGGGTGATAGTTTGGACTGGATGATCTTGGAGGTGTCTTCCAACCTGGTTGATTCTATTATTCTATTCTGGGTTATGGCATAAGAAAAAGTATGAATTATACTTTCTCCCTTCTAAAGTTGAAATGTTTGTCTTACAGTGTTTGGCTTTTATTTCCAGACTGTGGGATTCTCGTTTTGTTTGTTGGAGCCAATATTCTTTTGGAAGAGCCTTTTCTTTGAGGATTTCAGAGTTCATTATTTTCCTTCAGTGGAAGCCTGTTGATTGAATCTTGTGGGTTTTTTTGTTGTTTGTTTTATTTTTAATTCACTTCCACACATAATGTTTGAGATGTTCAGAATTCACTATCCAAACAATTCTGTTGTGTATTTCTACAGTGTATTTTGTAACTACTGCAAATAATATCTCTGTGTTTTTCTTTTTCAGTTGCGAGTTTTCAAGCTGGCAAAATCTTGGCCGACATTAAATATGCTGATAAAAATCATTGGCAACTCAGTGGGAGCTCTGGGGAATCTGACCCTGGTGCTGGCCATCATCGTGTTCATTTTTGCTGTGGTTGGGATGCAGCTGTTTGGGAAAAGCTACAAGGATTGTGTCTGCAGGATCTCTGCAAACTGCAAACTTCCACGCTGGCACATGCATGACTTTTTCCACTCTTTCTTGATTGTGTTTCGAGTGCTGTGTGGAGAATGGATAGAGACAATGTGGGACTGCATGGAGGTTGCTGGCCAACCCATGTGCCTTACTGTCTTCATGATGGTCATGGTGATAGGAAACTTAGTGGTAGGTAGTCAAAAATAAGTTGAGAGTTCTTATAGAGAAAGAATGACTCCAGAACAGATTTTAAGTTTTATTAAATGTGATGTTTATTACTTGGCATTGATTAGGAGTGTAAGTTGTGAAATGGAGATTTCCTTGTCTTAGCTTTGTGGTCTTATACCCTATCCCCTGCTTAGTGGATGGCCACCTTCAGGGGTCTGGAGTGCAGTTCAGAGCATGCTGGTGTGTGATGGTTTGGGTGTTACCCACCCCCCACACTTGTGAAAATCACCCAGACCAGATTCAGTGGCTCTGGAAAATTGAATGAAGTTTTATACTTACAGCTTAGCACAATATACAAGCAGATGTTTACATTCTATACAGAGATAGACAAGTTAAAAAGTAACACAGAAACACAACAGCCCTCCCAGAAACCTGAGTCCCCAGGAGGGGCTCCCAACCACCCTTCCACCTTCTCCCACCCCCTCTACCTTATCCCAGATTTTGCCTTACGTTTAAGGTAGTTTGGAGGGTTGACCAGTGGGGTTAGGAAGCAGATGGATTAGTCAGGCAAGTTGAGAGAGAAGTGCAGCCCAAAAAGCCCAGAAAGAGACTCTCTTATCTTTGTTTGTGTTCTAACCTCAGCAAGCCTATGAGTGCAGTAGACATCACCATTGTTTACAGCCTGTAATCTAATTCTCACCAAAATATCCCAGCTAGGCTCAAACTAGCACATGGTGAGAGAGAGGCAAGAGTTGTCTGTTCAGGTTTTTTTGTGGGCCATTCCTATTCTCTCCCTCTACTCAGTCAAGCTGAGTGTTTGCAAAAGAGGATGTAGCAGGGTGTTTTTCCCCTAAGTGACTGAGGCATCCCTTCCAGTCACACATAGTCAGGTGGCTTTGTTTGCTGTTAGTTTTCTTTTTACTTTGTCTTCCTATTTATTTTTTCTGCTTTCTAAAACACTGCTTTAACTCTGTGAACTTGAAGCCATTTTGAGCCTTGTTTGCTGCACGATCAACTTTTTACACAAACAGGGTAAGAAAACTGGAATTAGAAGGCAGCAGAAAGAAAACCCTAATGGTTCAAATACTTCATGTTTCCTTTCACCTCTTCACCCGTTTCTGTTTCTTAAGTCCATATTACAGGTACTTTTAAAGTGGTCTTTATTATATTCTTCTACTCTTTCAGAGGAAAGCATCTGATCTGCACCAGTTTGTCCATTATGGTGTACTGATTTGTCTTTTTTGATATGGTTGTTTTGCTGGGGGGGGTGGGGTGGGTATTTGTTTTGGTTTTTATTAACTAGCCAGTAAATGAAGCCCTCTTTGCTCCATTTTTTTCTATGCTTTTCTCATTGCCAACCCAGTCTTCCTCTATTCCAAGTCTTTTCTTTGAGCACCTCTTAGCAGCAAAAGAGATTTTAAATTTGCTGTCATGGAGGATTTTGCTAGTAATAAGACAGCTATCTTTAAACCAGTCATGAGTTATTACTAGTAGCACAGAATCATAGAATCAACCAGGTTGGAAGAGACCTTCAAGATCATCCAGTCCAACCTGTCCCCCAGCCCTAGCCAGTCAAGTAGACCATGGCACTAAGTGCCTCATTCAGTCTTTTCTTGAATACCTCCACGGATGGCGACTCCACCACTTCCCTTGGCAGCCCATTCCAATGTCAGTCACCCTCTCTGGGAAGAACTTCCTCCTATTATCCAGCCTAGACCTCCCCCTCCCCCTGGCACAACTTGAGACTGTGTCCCCTTGTTCTGCTGCTGGTTGTCTGGCAGAAGAGACCAACTCCCACCTGGCTACAGCCTCCCTTCAGGTAGTTGTAGACAGCAATGAGGTCACCTCTGAGCCTCCTCTTCTCCAGGCTGCACACCTCCAGCTCCCTCAGCCTCTACTCACAGGGCTATGTTCCAGGCCTCTCTCCAGCTTCATTACCCTTCTCTGGACATGTTCCAGTATCTCAACATCTCTCTTGAATTGAAGGGCCCAGAACTGGACGTAGCACTCAAGGTGTGGCCTGACCAGTGTTGAGTACAGGGGCAGAATAACCTCCCTGTGCTATTGGCCACACTGTTCCTGATCCAGGCCAGGATGCCATTGGCTCGCTTGGCCACCTGGGCACACTGCTGGCTCATATTAGCTCTATCTTAGCTGAACCCTGAACAGTATCAACTTTTACAAACATGAGCAGAACAATGATTTGCATCTTCATAGTCATGTAGCAATGCTGCTACATTGGGATATAGGGCAGGTGTTGTGCTTAAGCTGCCTTTACTGTGCAATTTTGAGCATCATGTGCAGCAAAGGAAAACACAAAGCCTGTGTACAGAACGTGTGATAGAAGAAAAATGCGATTGAAAAGTTGAGAAAATTCAGCTGCTAACTTTTTGTTCCTTTTTTAGGTGTTGAATCTTTTTTTGGCCTTGCTGCTGAGTTCATTCAGTTCAGACAGCCTTTCTCGTACAGAGGATGATAATGAAATGAACAACTTACAGATTGCTCTCGCAAGAATTCAGAAGGGAATAGATAATTTGAAGAAAAAAGCAGGTGAATGTATCCAAAGGTCTTGTTGGGGGAAGCAAGCTGTTGTAAATCAAAGAACAGCAACAGATCAGTTGAATGATGAGAAAGACCATTGCATTTCCAACCATGCCATCACTGAAATAAGGATAGATACCAATCATCACAAAAATGAGAATGGAATGGCTACTGTGATAGGTGGCAGTGATTACACATCCTTCATAAACAACCCAAGTCTTACTGTCACAGTCCCAATAGCTGTTGGAGAATCTGATTTTGAGCATCTAAATACAGAAGAGTTTAGCAGTGACTCAGATTTGGAGGAAAGCAAAGAGGTAACATGGAAATATTTTATATTTTGTATGAATTGTGTTCTTTTGTAGTGTGGCTCTTCCTGCTTGGAAAGAGAAAGTGATTGTGATTTGAGCTTGTTGGACTGTATGGGAAATGAATACACTGAAGTGGGAAAGTGGAGCTAAAGACAGTAGGAAGTCTAGGCGGTGATGTATAAGCATATCATAGACTCAATCAGGTTGGAAGAGACCTCCAAGATCATCCAGGCCAACCTAGCACCCAGCCCTGTCCAGTAACTAGACCATGGCACTAAATGCCTCATCCAGGCTTTGCTTGAACACCTCCAGGGAACTGTGACTCCACTGTCTCCCTGAGCAGTCCATTCCAATGCCAGTCACTCTCTCTGGAAACAACTTCCTCCTAACATCCAGCCTAGACCTGCCCTGGCACAACTTAAGACTGTGTCCCCTTGTTCTGTTGCTGGTTGCCTGGCAGAAGAGACCAACCCCCACCTGGCTACAGCCTCCCTTCAGGTAGCTGTAGACAGCAATGAGGTCATCTCTGAGCCTCCTCTTTTCCAGGCTGCACACCCCTAGCTCCCCCAGCCTCTCCTCACAGGACCTATTTATAAAATGAACCTATTTATAGGTTCATAGGTTATTTATAGGGCCTATTTATAAAAGGGTTTTGAAAACCAAAGCTTTCCAAATTTCTAGTTGAATAGACAAGCCAGGTATCTATGTATAAAATAAACAGAGAAAGAATATTTTTTATGTATATAGTCATAATATTTCCATGAATTAAGCATGAAAGTCAACTATTTAAAAATATGAGAGGATATATTAATTACTACCATTTGCACTGAATTCTACAGAAATCAGCCTTAGTTGTACTGGATAATCTAAATGAGCTGCTAACTCAGGCTAATTAGATCAATCACAATGCTTTTCAAGTTCAAGAATTGAAAGCCAAGGGAACAATTCAGTTCTAGACAGTGAATATGTCATAGAGTCATAGAATCAATCAGGTTGGAAGCGACCTACAACGTCATCCAGTTCAGCCTATCCCCCAGCCCTGTCCAATCAACTAGACCATGGCACTAAGTGCCTCAGCCAGACTTTTCTTGAACATCTCCAGGGATGGTGACTCCACCACCTCCCTGGGCAGCCCATTCCAATGCCAATCACTCTCTCTGGGAAGAACTTCCTCCTAACATCCAGCCTATACTTCCCACTGCACAACTTGAGACTGTGTCCCCTTGTTCTGTTGCTGGTTGCCTGGCAGAAGATCCCAACCCCCACCTGGCTACAGCCTCCCTTGTCAAGTAAACATGATGAAAAAGAATTGAATTACTAATTAAATGAAATTACTGCTTCTTTGTGGAAGATTTGAACCAATCACTGTAAAGACAAAGGTCTGTCCTTAAAATGGGACAGCTTTAGGAAAGTAGTCACTTAGCAGCAGCTGCAGAATGAGAGGGGAAGTGAAATAATGGATTTCAGCATGATCCTGAGAGAGGTTGCTATGCTGTGTCTTGAGTACAGCTTGAGTCTGGTATCAACTCCCCTGGCACCTGAAGACATAAGGACATTAATGAATTATCACTGGTTGTGCAGACATCTGTACTCCAGTCTGGATTGCTTAGTCTGCATTGTATTGTTCTCATTTGGGGTTTGGTTGTGCTGTTAGGCTTCTTTATTATTGGAATGGTTGTGAGTAGGTTTTTGGTTGTTTTGTTTCAAACTGGCAGTGCATCTGCTCATATTCTTTCCAAATTTTAGAAAGTAAGTTTGTTCTAGCAAGGTTTATTTGAATTAGATTTGGTTAGATGTAACGAGGTGACTCTTCAGGTGTTGTGCTTAATTGTAGAGTGCAGTGTTCAGTGCTGTAAGATTCATTTGTTATTTCAGCAGCTGATTTTTCCAGCACTCAATTTGTCCCATCTCCTTTTTGTAGCTTCTGTTAGATTACTGAGAGGCCTCTTAAAATCGAAGCAAATAATATTCATAGGTTGTTTTGAAGTATTAACTTGACTTTGTAAAGAACATGTGTCAGCTGGAGAGCTGCTACATACTATTAATCTGAATAAACGATACTGACCTTTGCTTTTTGGAAGGAATATCTAATTGAATCCAAGTAATTTTGTTCTTGCTCTGATAACTATGTTAAATCTAACTCTTATCTGGAAATGACCCAGAACTTGAAGATCTTAGAATCAGGCAGAGTTGGAAGGGATCACAAGGATCATCTAGTTCCAACCACCTTCTGCCATGGGCAGGTACCCCCCACCCTGGATCAGACTGGCCACAGCCTCAGCCAGCCTGGCCTTAAACTCCTCCAGCCATGGGGCCTCAACCACCTCCCTGGGCAACCCATTCCAGGCTCTCATCACTCTCATGCTGAACAACTTCCTCTTCATGTCCAGTCTGAATCTCCCCATCTCCAGCTTTGCTCCATCCCCCCTAATCTTGTCACTCCCTGAGAGCCTAAAAAGTCCCTCCCCAGCTTTTTTGGAGGCCCCCTTCAGATCCTGGAAGGCCACAAGAAGGTCACCTGGGAGCCTCCTCCTCTGCAGACTGAACAGCCCCAACTCCTTCAGTCTGTCCTCATAGCAGAGGTGCTGCAGCCCTCTGAGCATCCTCAGGGCCCTTCTCTGGACACACTCCAGCATGTTCACATCCTTCTTGTAATGGGGGCTCCAGAACTGGCTGCAGTACTCCAGGTGGAGTCTCCCCAGAACAGAGTAGAGGGGGAGAATCACCTCCCTCGACCTCATTCTTCACTAATTTATATTTAAAACTTGGATAACAAAATCCATGCCCTCTGACCTTTTGATATTCAAGATTGAACATAAGAATTTGCTGTTTACAGGATTATGCTACCTAGTATGAATTTTAAACCACTCAGATCTGGAAAAGCAGCTAAGGATTGGCATAGTTGAAAGGCAACTGTAGGAAATACTTAAATTAACAACAAAAAAACCCCATTTAAGGTAGAACAGTTCATAGGCAGTAAGGAAATATGTCATTCTGTAGATTCTTTCAGGCTTTCCCTTGAAATGGAAGCAGTTTATATTGGAGTTACTAGATAGCTGCAATGTTTAATTAGCCTTTCAGAAGTCATCATTGAGAAGCAAGATTAGATTTATTTTTTTAATGGTAATTTTTGTTGTTGTTGGGTTTTTTATTTAGAATCCATGCAGTTATAAAGTTTAATGGTGGTGACAAAAATTGGTGTTCCAGAAGTTCTTGTGTTTGGCCTGGCACAACTGATTTGTTTTTGATTTTGCCTGTGGCATATTTCTGAAAGCATATTCTAAGTGCATATATATTTAGCATTTAGTGAAGACCAGGGATAATCTTAAAAAGAAAATTAGAAGAGGAGTGTGTTTGTGTTATTTTAATGGCCTAACTAATGTCATGGAGAGGATGCTTGAAGCTGTAATGAATGGGCTGCCCAGGGAGGTGATGGAGTCACCGTTCCTGGACGTGTTCAGGAAAAGACTGGATGTGGCACTTAGTGCCATGGTCTAGATGAATGGATAGGGCTGGGTGCTAGGTTGGACTGCCTGATCTTGGAGGTCTCTTCCAACCTGGTTATTTCTATGATTCTAGTGTGGGTGTAGCTTTGTTTTTTTTCATGTGTGGTTTGATTGAGGTCGTGAGGGTGGAAGACCTTTCTGGGCTGGGTTGGTTGGTTTGGGGTTTCCTGCTGACTTTACTTCTTTCAGTATGTCTTTGGATGTATTTAAAGCTCTAACCAAAGCTGCAAGTTTTGCAAATGTGTGGCCTATGTAGAAAACACATTTTAAAGTAAGTAGGAATACATACTTCTGCTGTTTCCAGAACTCAACCAACCTAAAGGGTAGCGTATGTTAACTTCATTGCGTACCGTTCTTACTTCTCACAGGAGTAAAATCAACCTGGATCAGTCAAGAATGCAGATCTGGTGCTTTTTAACCAGGCAGAGCAACGTGTCACCAGGTTTACACAGGTTACCTAAAAAAAAAATCATACATATCTGATCACTTTGAGATTGGTTGGCCTGCATGCAACTCAGCTGCAATGTATTTTTTCCCCATCTGTTGCAATGTAGTGGAAACATGCACAGCCGCTCTGTAAGCTGAGTCCCATGACTCACATCACAGCATGATTGAGGGCAACTCCAACATGTTTCTCTCTCCTTGTTACATCTTTTGTATTTTCTGCACTACTTCTGTGGCATAACCTGCATGCTTTGTAGGTTGGTTGTTGGTTTTTTTTTGTTGTTAACTGAATTATTGGGCATCAAGACTGTTCAAGTTTAGAAGGGGCTACAGCCTTATGACTGTATGAAAGTGGAAAGGTAATCTTCACTTGACTTTTTCTGTTCATCTGTTGAACCATTTTGTTAGCTTTCGTGTAATTATGAACATTTTCTGATCATGTTCATTTGACCAATGCCTTGGAATATTATATAGATACATTCCAATCTATAATGTTAATTTGACCAGTGCCTTGGAATATTATATAGATATATTCCAATCTATAATGTTCATTTGACCAATGCCTTGCAATATTATATAGATACATTCCAATCTATAATCATTTGACCAATGCCTTGCAATATTATATAGATATATTCCAATCTATTAGGTTCATTTGACCAATGCCTTGCAATATTATATAGATACATTCCAATCTATAATGTTCATTTGACCAATGCCTTGGAATATTATATAGATATATTCCAATCCATAATGTTCATTTGACCAATGCCTTGGAATATTATATAGATACATTCCAATCTATAATGTTCATTTGACCAATGTCTTGAAATATTACATAGATATATTCCAATCCATAATGTTCATTTGACCAATGCCTTGGAATATTATATATATTCCAATCTGTTAGGTTCATTGGACCAATGCCTTGGGATATTTTATTTATATATATATATAAACACATATATGTATATTCCAATCTATAATGTTAATTTGACCAATGCCTTGGAATATTTTATATATATATATTCCAATCTATAATATATATATTGCATATCTAACAATTACTTGTATTACTACAACATTTATGTATTTGATACCAATTGTTTCATGTTTGTTCAGTGTTTTTGTAATTTACATTCCAGTTTTCCATGCAGAGGAGATAAAATACAGGATGAAGTACACACTCCTGGGAACAAAGAGACTTATGTCTTTTTATACATATGCCTAGGATTTTGAATATGGATGTACTAACTTATTTATATTCCACTCATGAAATTTGTGTAAGATTGGAAGTTAGGAAATAAGTTTTGTCAGTTTTGCTCTTTTTTTTTCTTTGTGCACTTAACCTGGTTGCTTTGTTTTTAGAAAGGCAGACATAACATTATTGCAAGCAGAAATTCTTTGTAGGATTCTGTGTAGGTGTCTAAATCTGGATAGTTTAAAATTATATAAAGTGAATATTTAGCTCTCTCTATATAAATAAATATATATATAAATATAAATATATATAATATAAATAGGAAGTTCAAGAAAGAAATACAACAGTTATAAAAATCCAGGTTAAGACTAAAATTACAGCTGTTAAAAGAAAAGACAAAATAAGAACCTCTCAACTCAGGAACTCCAGAAATATGAAAGGAGTGTTAATTGTACCAAGCTATGTGTTATTCCTGATGATCTCTTCTTACTCATAGAATACTTTGGGTTGTAAGGGACATTTAAAGGTCATCTTGTCTAATCTCCCTGCAGTGCACAGGAGACTAAGTCAGGTTGTTTGAAGCCCTGTCTGACTTGACCTTGAATGTTTCCAGGGAGGGGCCATCCACCACCTCCCTGGGCAACCTGCTCCAGTGTTTCACCACCCTCACTGTAAACAAATTTCTTCTTATTTCTACTCTAAGTCATAGAATCAAAGAATCATAGAATGCAGTGCTTGGAAGTGACCTTTAGAAATTGTCTAGTTCAAATACCCTGCAGTAATCAAGGACATCTCCATCTAGATCAGGTTGCTTTACCCTTTTCTACTTTAAAACCATTACCCCTTGTCTGTTCACAACAGAGCCTGCTAAAAAGTCCTCACCTTTCTTATACAGGCCCCCTTTAAATAAGAAAGGCTTTAAGAAGGTTTCCCTGGAGCCATCCCTTCTCCAGACTGAACAGCATCAATAGTTGAGTTTCATCCTTAATATTCAGAGATCATTGAGGCATTTCATTTCCAAATGTGAGTTTTGTTCATGCAGTTTCATTGGAGAAGCCTCCATTGCCTTTCATCTCTTTTACACCATTTTATTTCTGGGCAACATTTGAGACCTGGCTTTTGTGCCCAGATGGCCTGTAAGCTGTTCAGAAAGATAGAACTGAAAAATATCTTTCTAAGGATTTATCCAAACCATTTTTTAAACCCCCATTTAAGGTGGTGCTAAATATGGGAATATGATTCTAGTTTGATAGATATTGTTTATGTGGCTATTCCTGCTTTAGGCTTTTGCTTTTGTACATCTTGACCTGTGCAGAACAGCATGCAGAGTAGTAGACAGGGGACTCCTAATTGTTTGAGTGAAAAACATTTCAATCCTTTTCATTTGGATGACACATTGTCTTACTGTAACCTTCCTCTTTTTTTTCCTGTGTATAATAGAAAAGGTAGAAATAGAAAAGGCCACAGCCTCATCCAGCCTGGCCTTGAACTCCTCCAGGGATGGGGCTTCAACTGCCTCCCTGGGCAATCCCTTTCAGGCTCTCAACACTCTCATGCTGAACAACTTCCTCCTCACGGCCAGTCTGAATCTCCCCACTTCCAGCTTTGCTCCATTGCCCCTAGTCCTGTCACTCCCTGCTAGTCTGAAAAGTCCCTCCCCAGCCTTTTTGGAGGCCCCCTTCAGATACTGAAAGGCCACAATAAGGTGGCCTTAATGTCTCCTTGAGCTGTTAATTCATTTTCCCATCTAAACACTAGTTTATAACAGATGTGCCTCTCCACTAAGGCTCTTCCTCACTCCACTAGTCCACCAGCCACTGGCAAGCTCTTGCTGCATGGATACCACATCACGACGTAGTATAATTAGCCTGATTATATAGAAGTAGTAGAATATAGCCTAAAAAGTCCCTAGTTTTTTATAGACCCCCTTGAAATACTGGAAGGCCATGATGCTTGTATTGGAAAAAAAAAGTGTTCACTTCAGCTTTTCACTGCCAACAGTGAAGAAGAAAAAAATACATGTGGCAGGAAGTTTCTCTGACACAAGTGGCTTAGCTTTTGATTTGCAAACATCAAGGCAGATACTTCACTCTTGAGTGCGTGACCTATTCAATCCAGTGCTAAGTGTAACTACAATGAGGCTTTCTTAATTAGTTGAGTAAACTTTGAAGAGCAGCTGAATGCCCTGGAAGGTGGAGGACAAACAATTCTGTCTTTCTTAAAAGGTCCTGTTCTGAGGATGACTCACAAAATCGTTTACCTCTCTGCAAGCTTTTATACATTGCAAGCAAACTAACTGGCAGGGAATTCTGTGTATATTGCTTTTTATCATGTGCTGATATAATTTTTTCTTTTGTTTGGTACCCTGGTCTTAATGAGAAATAACAAACACTCTGCATAAAAAAGAAAACCAAAGTTTAATTCAATCTGTAACTCTTCAAGCACCTGATTATATCCTGCACTGTCCTTAGGAGAAAAAGGAAACCAAAGTACCTGTCCCTTAGAATCATAGAATCAACCAGTTTGGAAGAGACCTCCAAGATCAGCCAGTCCAACCTAGCACCCAGCCCTAGCCAATCAACTAGACCATGGCACTAAGTGCCTCATCCAAGCTTTGCTTGAACATCTCCAGGGATGGCAACTCCACCACCTCCCTGGGTAGCCCATTCCAATGCCAATCACTCTCTCTGCCAACAACTTCCTCCTAACATCCAGCCTAGACTTCCCTCAGCACAACTTGAGACTGTGTCCCCTTCTGTTGCTGGTTGTCTGTCAGTAGAGACCAACCCCCACCTGGCTACAGCCTCCCTTGAGGTAGTTGTAGACAGCAATGAGGTCAGCCCTGAGCCTCTTCTTCCAAAATAATTTATTTCTAGAGTAAAGAAAGGTAATTTTCTTAAAGTAAAACCAAATAAACCTACTATTAGATTCTTCTACCATGTATTAATTGATACATAACTTCATGTTTTAAGCATATTGATCCTTTTCATTTTGTTTGTGATTGTTCATCTTCTGATGTTGTTAATTCACATAAATCTGTATTCTTTCAGTTGAATTCATGTCATTTGCTCAAACACTGTACTAAGTAGTTATGGTTCAGATAACCCAGGGTACTTCATGTTGTTTTGAATTTTGGCACTAGGCACACAGCTTCCCTACTCTTTAAAAAGCAGTCAATGTAAAACCAGTAATTTGGTTTGTAATTCAGTTCATTATTTAAGTTTACCCACCACTGCTGCAACTTTTTTGCACTATATTTGCTATATCCTGGAATGATGAAAGCAGAGTATGAGTGAAAATGTGGAGGTATAGAGTGCTACCCTCAGGTTTAGTAGGATCAGTGGTAAGAAAAGATGTTTGCTGTGAATAACCATGTTTTAAACTTAATGCTGCTAAAAAACTAAACGAGTTTTGTTGCATCATAAATGAGGAATTTGGGGATTCTATTCCCAAGTAGCAGCAATGCAGACAGTATTACTTAATTGCTTTACCAAAAGTTAATGTAGAATGCTGGGTTACTTTTTCTTGTTAAATTCTCTGTAGCAGATTCTTTCACAAGCCAATGAACAAAACTCTGAAAATTGTTTAATGCCTGAAATAATTTTGTCCTTTCAAATTTCATAACTGTGGTTTAAGGATCATTTGATTAGATAGAGCCTTTATATCTTAAACATCTCTTAATTATGCACATCTAAATTAGTGAAAATGGTGTTAATTCTACAAACCAGAGCCTGTTTTACAAAGTGTGCTTACATCATTCCCTACAGATACTTACTTGTGTGAATTCATCACTGACATTACATACTTGATAATAACATTGTAAAATGTCAGAGAATGCTGTGACCCAAACTACTTTGACTTAGTTTGGTACTCATACTTGGGTTGAGTGTACAGTACACCACATCTGCCTTTAAAATCACCAGGCTATGGATTTTTGCATATGGAAATAAATTAGACTTATTCACAATTCAAAATGAAGACTTATTCTTAATACAGACAAAAAAAAAAAAAAAGCCCCAAACCTAAAACCCATAAAGTTATGTGACTTCTGTAATTTTAATGATTGAAACAAACCTAAATCCTTCCTTTCTAGGTGGTTGCTGTACAGGTATGTGTACCAGAGTAATGGGTAGTTTCAGAATGCACAATGTAATACATGTGTGCATTGGCAAAAATAATGCAAACTAATGCCAGTTGAAATGTATCTATCATACTTCTTCTTTTTCTCCCTTCCTTTTTGAAGCTTACTAATATTAAAAAGCCATAACAAGTGTTGAGGTGATAGTGATAATTGTTGGTTAAAACAGGGTCAGGCTTCATTTGCTTTACGAATGCGTTGAGCGTAATGTTCAAATTCACATCTGAAACAGGGCTTCAGATCAGTCCTGATTTTTTAGCATTTTCATATCAGGAATAATCTTAAAATGGAAAATAACTTAATTATTTGTGGTCAAAGGTAACCAGATTTTAGTGTAAACTCCAATGTGCTTAGCTTGTTTAATATAATACACCAGTGAAAAAGAATTGGTAATTAATTTCTTTTGTTATTATATCATGAATAACAGGAACTAAATTGAAATCCATCCTTAAAAATCAACTACTTTCCCCCTGACAGTTCAGAATGTAGAAGTCTTATGCTGTCAGGATTTGCTGCCATCATGTTGAGGGGACTGCTTCAATCAAACTAACAGACAGCATTTTAAAGCATGCAGCATAACCCTTGCTGGTTTAAAGTGTCTCAAGAGAAATTTATAGTAAAAGAAGAATAGCAGAGAGCAAAATAAACCAAATATTGACCAATAATGCTGTACTATATTTGTACCAGAAATTCTGAAATTCAGTGAAAACTGATGTTGATGCACCTTGCAATCTCTTAAGTGGATGATCTGTGCACATTTCAACAGCATTGACTGCTCTATGTGGATGTTTGTTTGTATTTCTGGTGACAGATATTGTTCTTATTACTACTTGGACACAGTGTTGCATGTTTAAAAGTTAATTACCCTTCTAAAAATGAAAGAAAGTATGATTGTTATGAATTTTATTTTCAATAGGTTAATTTTTCGAGCTCATCTGAAGGAAGCACAGTTAATTTAGCTCTCTTTGGAGAAGAAAAAGCTGAGACAGAACCAGAAAAAGCATCAGAGCTACAGGCTTGCTTTACAGAAGGTATGTTTTACAGAAGATGTGGAAATGGAATTTGGGGTTAGTAATTGCATTTCAATTGTTTGCAACAGTTTAAGAAAGGTATTTGCTAGAGCAGTCCTGGTTTGTCTAGTCTTAGGCTACAGTGAATTCTGCCTGTTCTAGATGCTCGTACTGGAAGTCCACAGAGGCATTTCTGTGATGTGAAATTGTGTATGTCAACATTTCTAGGTCTTTTAAACAAGCATTAAACACTTCTGTAAATTGATTCCTAGCAGTCAGTGAACCTGTTGATTGAAATGCCGATTTCACTGCTCATAACATCCAGACCATGCTGCACCAGGTTCACTTCACTGAGAACTTCAAACCAGAATCATAGAGTTAGCCATGGTCCCTTATAACAGCCCAAAGGGTGAGTCAGGAAAGTCTGATGCAAAACATAGAGTTATTATCTTCACATTACATCATGAATACATGTGTGTGAATAAATATCATGTGGGCTGCAAGAAGTAAAAGAAATCCCATATTTTTATTCAGGTAAAGAAGTCTTAACAGTATACTTGTGTGTCCTTAGAAGTTTTGATTTACTTCAGTTCTGTTTAGCTGTACCCTTTAAGGGACTACTAAAATGTACTGCATAGCAATGTGTTTTCCATTGTTGTGGTACTACAGATTATACTTTCTTTCTAAGTCATGGTGTTATGAAGACACCTTTGGCTTAGGCTAGGACTCTTGTATTTTAAAATATTATGGGTTAATTCCAGCATCTGTAAGTTTGCAGATGACACCAAGCTAGGTGCAGCTGTGGATCTGTTGGAGGGTAGGAGAGCCCTGCAGAGGGACCTGGACAGGCTGGATAGGTGGGCAGAGGCCAATGGGATGACATTTAACAAGGCCAAGTGCAGGGTTCTGCACTTTGGCCACAACAACCCCAAGCAGTGCTACAGGCTGGGGACAGAGTGGCTGGAGAGCAGCCAGGACCTGGGGGTGCTGGTAGACAGTAGCTGAACATCAGCCAGTTGAAATGTATTTATCATACTTTCTTCTTTTTCCTTTTTGAAACTTACTAGTATTACAAAAACAGCAGTGTGCCCAGGTGGCCAGAAAGCCAATGGCATCCTGGCCTGTATCAGGAACAGTGTGGCCAGTAGAACAAGGGAGGTTACTCTTCCCCTGTACTCAACACTGGTCAGGCCACACCTTGAGTCCTATGTCCAGTTCTGGGCTCCTCAATTCAAGAGAGATGTTGAGATACTGGAACGTGTCCAGAGAAGGGCAACAAAGCTGGTGAGGGGCCTGGAACACAGCCCTGTGAGGAGAGGCTGAGGGAGCTGAGGGTGTGCAGCCTGGAGAAGAAGAGGCTCAGGGGTGACCTCATTGCTGTCTACAACTACCTGAAGGGAGGTTGTAGCCAGGTGGGGTCCCCAGCCAGGACAGAGGTCCCCAGCCTGTAGTGCTGCTTGGGGTTGTTGTGGCCAAAGTGTAGAACCCTGCACTTGGCCTTGTTAAATCTCATCCCAGCGTTTAAAAACTTGGTTATGTTCCTGTGTGATTAATAACTGTTAAAGAAATGAGGCAAGCAGATAGTGCACTGAAAATCATGCCCAGAGGCCCCACCCCATGATCAGGGTGGGAGCTCCACAAGGTGAGGCAGAGCTCTGTGTAGGATTGCCACAAATCTGTACCACATGGAAAAGTTCTCACAGTCTCCAGTTAAATTCTTTTTTTGTCATGCAAGAGATACCCTTAGTCAGCCCTTGAGGTCATTCCTCAGTGTGATAAAAGCTGTTTGTCTGTGTGATGTATTTGAACTTAGCTGAGAGACCAAAATACTTTTAAAAGAAGTTGCCGTACTCTTGAACTAGTTTGAATCATAGAATCAGTCAGGGTTGGAAGGGACCACAAAGATCATTCAGTTCCAACCCCAATGCCATGGCCAGGGACACCCTACCCTAGAGCAGGTTGGCCACAGCCTCATCCAGCCTGGCCTTAAATGCCTCCAGGCATGAGGCCTCAGCCACCTCCCTGGGCAACCCATTCCAGCCTCTCACCCCTCTCATGATCAACAACTTCTTCCTCACATCCAGTGTGAATTTCTCCACCTCCAGCTTTGCTCCATTTGCCCTAGTCTTGTCACTCCTGATATCTTAAAAAAATCCCTCCCCAGATTTTTGTAGGCCTCCTGCAAACACTGAGATGCCACAAGAAGGTCACCTGGGAGCCTCCTCTTCTCCAGACTGAACAGCCCCAACTCTTTTAGTCTGGCCTCACAGCAGAGGTGCTGCAGCCCTCTGAGCATCCCAGTAGCCCGTCTCTGGACACACTCCAGCATCTCCACAGCCCTCTTGTAATGGGGGTTCCAGAACTGGATGCAGTACTCCAGATGGAGTCTCCCCAGAGCAGAGTAGAGCGGGAGGATCACCTCCCTCATCCTTCTGGCCACACTTCTCCTGCTGCAGCCCAGACTCTGGTTGGCTTTCTGGGCTGCAAGTGCACACTTCTGGCTCATGTTGAGCTTCTCCTCCACCAGCACCTCCAAGTCCCTCTTCTCAGGGCTGCTCTCCAGCCAGTCCTTGTTCAGCCTGTATCTGTGCTTGGGATTGCCTCACCCCAGCTGCAGGACCTTGCACTTGGTCTTGTTGAACCTCATGAGGTTGGCATGTTTATGTACGAGCTGCTATGTGTTTATCCTCTTTGTTTCTACTCCCTGATGGTTTTCATATGTCCTGTGATTGTCTGTATCTAAATGATAATTAATTACTTCAAAATGTCATTGTAAATGGAAATCAGCTCAGGTGACTCTCTTCTACATCCGAAGTACCTGACTGAGAAGCTTTAAATAGCATGCGGTAATTTGAAACGTAAGTTGAAGTGACTTGAAACTCATGAAACAGAAGCTAGGTAAGAATGATTTTGCTTTTTCAGGATAATGAAAATTCTCCTGGGTAACAGTTTTGTCATTGTTTGTGTCGTTAGGCTGTACACAGAAGTTTAAATGCTGCAGTGGCAGCATGGAAAGCGCAAAAGGAAGAGTCTGGTGGAACCTTCGAAAAACCTGCTACAAGATAGTGGAACACAACTGGTTTGAAACATTCATTGTCTTCATGATTCTTCTCAGCAGTGGAGCCCTTGTAAGCAGAGCTTGCACCCATAGGCACAGTACCAGTGAAAAATGATTGATCAACTCTAGTGTCAGAATGCATCTGTGTTGATAAAGAATAAAAAGCCAAACACCACCACCAAGGAACCCACACAAAGCTGGCTTTAAACAGAGCTTAGAACTAAATCCCCAGAGTATTTTGTGCAGTGCATATGCAGTAAGTCATTAAAATTCTGCAGTCAAATGACATTCAGCAGGTGAATTTTTGAAGAATTCAAGGTGATGTGTGTGTGTGTGTGAATGCTGAGGAAAAGGAACACATAAATCTTGTTTAAGAAATTGTAAATATTACTCAAATTGTATTGTATACAATAACTGGAACAAAGGTACTACTTTAAATTGTCCCCAGAGTCAGTACAGATACTTGATTAATGATGTTCTCAGTTTCTTTCAGGGTGCTTTCCCTCACTTATGCTTTAATCCTCACATTGCCCCGTGGTATTTTGCCCTTAATCTAATAAGTGATTCAGGAGGCATCACAAGCTTCACTGAGGGACTGACCTTCCTGTGGTAGGTCACTGGGAACCTGGCACAAGGTATCCCTTTACCTTCTCACAGTGGCCACCCCTTTAGCCTTATGCAGCTAAAACCTTGCCACCAACACCCATTATTGATCTCGTAGCTGCATAATACTTGGTCAGCGTAGCTCATAATTCTCTGTTGTTAATTGAATCTATTATCATTGGGAGACTGCCTTCTGACTGGGCTTTTCAAGGTGACAAACTCTAATTCTGTGTTGAGAGTTATTGAGGTTTCTAAAAAACCTTTTGACCAGCTTCAGACAATGATAAAATCTAAAATGCATGAAGAATGCAATTGTAATCTCAGCTGATGCTGGCTTCTCACCAGATGTAAAACACCTCAATTTGAAATTGATTTCAATTTGGCATTTTTAATTCAGTTCTTTTGGCTACGGTAGTTTGAAAAGACCTATGGAAATATCTGACTTCCACAGAAGTTGTTCTCTTCTCTCAGGCAACCAGCAACAGAACAAGGGGACACAGTCTCAAGTTGTGGCAGGAGAGGCCTAGGCTGGATGTTAGGAGGAAGTTGTTGGCAGAGAGAGTGATTGGCATTGGAATGGGCTGCCCAGGGAGGTGGTGGAGTCACTGTCCCTGGAGGTGTTCAAGAAAAGCCTGGCTGAGGCACTTAGTGCCATGGCCTAGTTGACTGGATAGGGCTGGGTGCTAGGTTGGCCTGGCTGATCTTGGAGGTCTCTTCCAACCTGGTTGATTCTCTGATTCTAACTCATTCTTCACAGGCTTTTGAAGACATCTATATCGAACAGCGCAAGACTGTAAAAGTCATATTGGAATATGCTGATAAAATCTTCACTTACATCTTTATTCTGGAAATGGTCTTGAAATGGGTGGCCTATGGTTTTCAGACATATTTTACCAATGCTTGGTGCTGGCTGGACTTCCTGATTGTTGATGTAGGTACTATACTTTCCAAGTAGCCTGTTTCTGTTGTTTGGACAGATGTCTTTAACTCCAGTTGAATACATACATATATATATATATATGTAAAAACATATATATATACACATACACATATATATATATAAATATATATATAATATATATATATAATATCAAGATTTATATTTATATATATTTAAATATATATCTATATATATTATTATGTCTATATGTATTTTTAATATATATATATAGAGAGAGAGAGAGAGATGTATATAAATATATGTATGTACACACACAAACACCTATACATGATAGGATGCCCAGGGAGGGGGTAGAATCTGGAAAAGAGCAGGCTCAGGGGTGACCTCATTGCTGTCTACAACTACCTGAAGGGAGTCTGTAGCCAGGTGGGGTTGGTCTCTTCTGCCAGGCAACCAGCAACAGAACAAGGGGACACAGTCTCAAGTTGTGCCAGGGGAGGTCTAGGCTGGATGTTAGGAGGACGTTCTTCCCAGAGAGAGTGATTTGCAATTGGAATGTGGCTGCTCAAGGAGGTGGTGGAGTCTCTGTCCCTGGAGGTGTTCAAGCAAAGCCTGGATGAGGCACTTAGTGCCTTGGTCTGGTTGATTGGTTAGGGCTTGGGTGCTAGGTTGGACTGGCTGATCTTGGAGGTCTCTTCCAACCTGGTTGAATCAGGTAGTGACAGGACTAGAGGGAATGGATTGAAGCTGGAGATGGGTAAGTTCAGACCGGATGTGAGGACAAAGGATAGCCTGGATGTGAGGAGAAAGGTAGGTTAGACTGGATGATCTTGGAGGTCTCTTCCAACCTGGTTGATTCTATTCTGTTCTGTTCTAAAGTTTTTTTCCCTGAAGGCATTATATTTCTATTGTGATGCCATTAAAACTAATAATAACTGAAATTCTTTTGCCTACTCTAGGTCTCCTTGGTTAGTTTAGTAGCTCACGCCCTCGGTTTCTCAGAACTCAGTGCAATTAAATCCCTCCGAACATTGAGAGCTTTGAGACCTCTAAGAGCTTTGTCACGCTTTGAAGGCATGAGGGTAAGAATAAAAGAAATAGTGTGTAAAAAAAATAAATGAAACCATTAAAATATGCCTAATTATAAAACTATGGAGGACCATGTCTTGTTTTCAAGGCTAACAATGTTTGCTTTTGTTATATCTGCTATTTGCTTTCTATTTTAATCACTTCAGTGTGTTTTAATATTTGACATGAAGTCTTTTTTCTGTATTTGAAAAAAAAAAGTAATTATCTATCACTATTTTACACCTTCCTTTTTAAAAGTGTTTTTTTTTTCCTCTGTGTTTATATCCTTTTTTTCCTCTGTGTTTATATACTTTTATTTTTCCTCTGTTTATATACTAGGTGGTTGTCAATGCTCTTACTGGGGCGATCCCATCCATTATGAATGTACTTCTGGTCTGCCTTACATTCTGGCTGATTTTCAGCATCATGGGGGTGAATCTGTTTGCTGGCAAGTTCTATCACTGTGTTAACACCACAACTGGTGAGCAGTTCACACCAGAGGAAGTCAATAATGCAACTATGTGCAAAAGTCTTATGACCTCTGCTGCGGATGTCCGGTGGCAAAATGTAAAAGTAAACTTTGATAATGTTGGAGCTGGTTACCTTTCTCTGCTTCAAGTAGTAAGTGTATACATTTTGATCAGTTCATTCTCCAGCTTTAAGCTTTGTAGCAGTGACAAATAATTCTGTAGTTCTTGGTGTTATTTTACAATCTCTTCATGGATTTGATTTTATAGTTCTGTTCTGTGAAGTTAATTAATACTACAGTAAAATTCTGGTACATTCAATGGCCATTTTGGAGCAGGAGGAATGTCTAATGGTACCCAGTGGTAGAACCATCTCATGTTCTACCAAAATATATTTTTCTAAATACAACTAGGATTCATTTTCTTTTATTTGCCTGCTCTGTTAAGGCATGTTGACTTAGTTTTGACCATGCTAGTTGTTGTGGAGGCAGGGAATTAACATGGCTGAGTCAGGAATTATAAGAAAGAGAATTATTTTGTTTTCCTGGAACCTTGCCCCCAAAAAACTATATACAAAAATTAGTTTAGTTTATTAACAGATTCAGTCTGCTTGAGGATTTCTTCCAAAAGGATATTATAGATAAATTTAGGAAGTCAGGAAATGGCAAAGGCTAAGCTATAAACACAGCTTTACCCCACTATTAATAAGGCTGAGCAGAAGATTAAGGGAACAGCAGGTCCTGCAGGAGCAGCCTTCTGACATTGCAGGCAATATCCAGTAATAGGGATCCATGCCGCAGAAGTCCTTAGGCGAGTCACAGAGCCGCCAAACTCGGAAGGGTCTTAAGCACTTGTTCCCAAGTGAGATGGTCATGGAACGATGCTGCCTTCACAGTGGCAGGGGAGAGCCAAAACTGCTAGGGTGCCCCAGACTGGGAGGCATCCTGGAAGTTGGCTACTGATAGGGTCTGAGAGAGGGAGTGGTCCAGATGCCACCAGCTCTCTCTCAAAGGACCCCAGGGCTTGCCAAGCCAGCCAGTTGGCACAGAAGGGTGCAGAAGAGGGGAGAACTGTCCAAAAGCAGGAACAAGATAAAACTAAGAGCCATACAAAAGGTAAGAGCCGTCCAAAAGTGGTGACAGTCCAGTCGCAACAGGAACCTGTCCTCTGCAGTGTCAGGGGACTCTCAAGACAGGAACTCTCAAGGTGGGAACCCTTAAGGCAGGAACCCATGCTCTGGTTATCCTTTTTCTAGACAAAGTGTCCATTTACCATTTATACTGGGTGCGAAAACCCAGCCAACCACCAGCCCTGTTCCAGTGCGGGCTTATACATGGGTCAGCCCACGTGCAGAAAGGCACCTTTTGCTGCCCCCCTTCAAGCCTGCAGGGCAGGGGGGGAAGGAGATTTTCATGCCTTTCTTCTCCCATTCAAACCCATGGAGTGAGAGGGAGAAGAGAGGAATTTGGGGTACATTTTAGGGCTCATCTGATATTCAAACAAAAAGAGAGACAGTTCCTGATTTAGGAAAACAGTTTAAATTTACTTTTTCTTCCTTTTCATTACCTTTTTACTATTCTTACTAATCTCACTCCAGTCATTATTCAATGTTTTCAAGTGATTTTTTTTTTCTCTGAAATTTTTTTTTCAGCTTGTTATTAAACTCTGGCTGAGCAGGTGCAGAATTTGCTAGTGTTAGGTTTCTAAGCACAAGTCTTTTTTCAGGGGTAGCATCTGTAAATCTCAGCCAACATTACAGGAACATGTATTCCTAATTGAGTTTGCTTGACAAACTGCTTCCAGGGAAAAGGTTTGTCCTCATTAGCACTTGGTAGTTGTTCTATCTTTAAAACACCTTCAGCTGGTAGTATTTAGTAGGTAGAATTGTGCTAGCAAGGTACTGTTGGATTGCTTCAGGGAGTGACAGTAGTTATTGCCAAACAGCACAAGAGAATTGCATGATTTGGTGGTGTGGAGGACAGCAGTGCTTTCAGCATTTGCAAACATATCTTGCATGGAATGGTTAAGCTATGTAATGTTTCCAGTAAACATACCATTCATACTTTGATTTTACTTAGCATCATAGTTTACAGGAGTTGATTTGATGGAAGCCCCCCTAGAAAGATATGGAATTGACTGGATATCTGTGTCCAAAGACTTGCAGCCAGTGACCTGATGTCTAAGTGGAAAGCAGTAATAAATGGTGTCTCTCAAGGGTCTGCACTGGGTCTATTTAATAGATAGTGGGATTGAGTGCACTCTCAGCAGTTTGCAGATGACACCAAGATGAGTGGTAGGGCCAATATGTTTAGAGGGATTGGATGCTATCCTGAGGGTCTTTGGCAGGTTTGGGCAGTGGGCCCATGAGAAGCTCATAAAGTTCAACAAGGATACGTGCAAGGACTTGCATGAGGGCTAGGGCAATCCTCAATTTCAACTGGAGGATGAATGGGTTTAGAACAGCCCTGCAGTGAAGGTCTTCAGAATACTAGTGAACATTCTCTGTTTGAAAAATGGCAACCTACAGTGGCTCATTTTTGGAGTCCTCCTCTGGTCTTTTGGTTGTCTGGAAGAACTGAGAGCCTTGTTATGAATTGCAGTCCTTCTGTCATGCTCAAACATTGACTATAACTCATCTCACACAGTTTATGTGACATTGTCTGAAGATTAGAAGTTCTTCAGTGTTTAAGTATTGAGGAGAAGTATACCACAGTAAATTGGTTCCTGTGCATAGTTCACTTCTGTCTTACCAGACTTTCAGTAGTCATTTGTTGTGAGTGTAAATACCTTGTAGAAGACAGTGTTTTATTTAGAGTGTTTGCAAAATCAGAGATCTGATACAAAATACTAACAAACTTTGTTTTTAGGCAACCTTTAAAGGATGGATGGAGATCATGTATGCTGCAGTTGATTCTAGAGAAGTGAGTTCAATATGAGTGAAAACAAATGTCTGATTCATGTGATGCTTTCCGAATGACAGTTGAAGTAAAATGTCAAGGTTTTACATTATTATTCTTTATGCATTTCCATATAAATCTATGCCTCTAAATGAGTTAAGTGCAATACTTCTAATAAGGAGGGGGAAAAAGTTCTAGCAGTAGAGCTACATAAAGTATCACTAATTTAATAAGCCATATATAAGTAACAAAGCTAATGAAATCTGATTTCCTATTAATGTATGTCATAGTACAGATTAGGAAGTAGAATTGTCCAGATTCTCCAAAATATAACCCGAATAATCAAGTGACTTCACATGCAATAGCTAATCCAAAACTCCAGCAGTGTTGAAAAATAGAATGACTGGATTTTGTCTGTTCTCTTAATACTGGTATTTGCATCTCTGCTCTGTTCAGCTCCTGATTTGCAGGAAGTTCATAGGAACTGAATTGCCTTTCAGATTTGCACATTTCTGTCCTGTTTCATAGGAATTACCTGAAACAGCAAATGTCACTAGAGAGAAATTGGAAGAAAAAAAGGGAAGGGATGCCAAGTCTGTGTGTGCAATTACAGACACCTGTACTGAATGGATTTTAAAGTTCAAAGATAAGGCAGTTGCAGGATATTACAGTATCACAGGATATTAGGGATTGGAAGGGACCCGAAGAGATCAATGAGTCCAACCTCCCTGCCAGAGCAGGACCACGCAATCTAGCACAGAGGAAAGCATCCAGACAGGCCTTGAAAGTCTCCAGGGAAGGAGACTCCACAGCCTCCCTGGGGAGCCTGTTCCAGTGCTCTGGGACCCTTAAAGAAGTTTCCCCTTGTGTTGAGGTGGAACCTCTTGTGCTGCAACTTACACCCATTGTCCTTGTCCTGTCCCAGGGAGCAAGTGAGCAGAGCCTGTCCCCCTGCTCCTGACCAGCCCTTGGATGTTTATAAGCATTTATTAAATCCCTTCTCAGTCTTCTCCAGACTAAAGAGCCCCAGGTCCCTCAGCCTCTCCTCATAAATCATGTCCTCCAGTCCCCTAATCATCTTCATAGCCCTCTGCTGGAGCCTCTCCAGCAGATCCCTGTCCTTCTTAAATTGGGGAGCCCAAAACTGAAGGCAGTATTCAAGAAGAGGTCTCACCAGGGCAGAGTAGATTTGCTTCAAAGCAGCCAGCGTTACCCCCTTTTTCAAGGAACTGCTGTCCAGTTAGGATGCAGCTTCTCCTCCTGTTTGGTATTCTGTCATTTGTCTTAACTGTTAGTTGTGATGTATTGCTGTTTTTCTTTGTTACATAGGCAGGGGAGCAGCCCAAGTACGAGGACAACCTGTACATGTATCTTTACTTTGTTGCCTTTATCATCTTTGGATCCTTTTTCACTCTAAACTTATTTATTGGTGTCATCATAGATAACTTCAACCAACAAAAAAAGAAGATAAGTATCACATGTTTCATTTTCTCAACACTTATATGCATACTATTGGCATTCTGTAGGTAATAAGGTGACTTTACTCAGTAATGAGGTGATTACAAATTCTATTACATTCATTTGACAGGCACTGTCTAGTGCGGTCATTATGAGTCAAGGCAGAGAAGGGTTACTGCTAAAGGGCTTTTTCTCTCAGGGTGGTACATGCCCCTTGTACATTTGTTACTGTCAGAGCTGTCACCAAGAAATTCAGATACTGCAGCTTTCACAAAGGACAAACAATTAATCTGGGGGAAATTGTATGTGCATGCTGTTCTTTAGCTTCACGTAGCAAATTAGCAAGCCTATGAGTGAAGTAGACATAACCATTATTTCCTTTTCACAGCCTATAATCTAATTCCTCTTACTAAAATATCCCAGCTAGCTTCAAACTAGCACAGATACCCTCCTATTCAAATCACTATCCTTCTATTCAGGCAAGAAAACCCAGTGTACAACTGTACTTCTAATGATCACTGTGCAATGCAGAGGGATTCTCAGACATCACATAGACTGCGGAATTATTACTGTGGAGCACTATGCACCCTGAAAAATAACACCAGTTACTTCTTTTTCTTCATGTGGTTCCCCTGAAGGCATCTTTCTGCCTTTGAACCTTTAAGCTTGTTTTTTATTTCTGCTTACTTGACTTACAGTGTGGAGTTTGTGATGTTAGATTTGTAAGTATCAGTGGGATGTGTATTTTACAAGGCATTTTTTTGGCACACATTTAATTGAATTAATCAGGTATGGGTTGTCCTTATTTTTACTACTGGTTACTTCACTTACAGTGTGAAGTTTGTGATGTTAGATTTATAAGTATCAGTGGGATGTGTATTTTACAAGGCATTTTTGGGGCACACATTTAATTGAATTAATCAGGGATGGGTTGTCCTTATTTTTGCCTCTGGTTACTTGACTTACAGTGTGGAGTTTGTGTTATCCACCCCCCCACACTTTGTGAATCACCCAGACTAGACTCAGCAGCTCTGGAAGTTGAATAAGGCTTTATATTTACAGCTTAACACAATACACAAGCAGATATTTACAATATATATACAGTTATATAGAGAAATATACCAGGTAAAAGGTAATACAGAAGCACAACAGCCCTCCCAGAAACCTGAGTCCTCAGGAGGGGTTCTCAATCACCCTTCCACCTTCTCCCACCTCTCAACCTTACCCTAGGCATTGCCTTCTGCCAAAGGAAGAATGGAGGGTTGGCCAGGGGGGTTAGGAAGCAAGTGGATTAATCAGAGAGATGGTAGGTGAGGTTAGAGGAGAAATGCAGCCCACAGCCTACACAAAGAGCGACTTCCTTACCTTTGTTTGGATTCTTGCTCTTATACCTCTCAGCAAGCCTATGAGTGAAGTAGACATCACCATTGTTTCTCTTTCACAGCCTGTAATCTAGTTCTTTTCACTAAAACATTCTAACTAACTTCAAACTAGCACAGAGTATCACTGGAATGTGTATTTTACAAGGCATTTTTTTTGTACATAATTAATCAGGTATGGCTTGTTGGTGTTTTTAATAACAAATTGATAGATTTTTTTTTGGTGGGTTTTACCTGTTCCTTGGGGTTTTAAATGTATTTTAATGATTTTGGACACAATTGTGATATTTTAGGTTTGGTAACAATGTATTAGAATTAGTACAGGATTCATAAAACCCACAGTCTCAATGCTGTGGATTAATGGATTTAAAAGCTTGGCTGTAATCAGTTTTACTTTTGTTATTTTACCTTGGAGGTCAAGACATTTTCATGACAGAAGAGCAGAAGAAATACTACAATGCAATGAAGAAGCTGGGATCCAAGAAACCACAAAAACCTATACCTAGACCAGCGGTATGAAAGTGTGCTGTTGTTGTACCATCTGCTTTTGGGAGGTTGCAGCAGTAGTTTACTATCAAAACATACCTTGCTTAACTCTAAAATGCTTTAAGCCTGATTCACATTAGCTCTTTGCTCTGAGTTGAAACACGCACATACTTCTATTCTGCAGGAGAAATCTCTTGTATTTGTTATGCCTGGAGAAGTAGAGAATCAAAGAATCTGAAGAAGCCTGTTGGGTTTTGAGGGTAACATTTAGATCTGGCAAACAAAGTTACTGGACAGTGGTGTCCTTAGATTTGTCAGCCTTTTGCTTGCTTCTGTATTTTGGTGGAGAAAGGAGGAAATGGGAGGGAGGAATAGGATGTTCACTATGTACAAGATACTATCACCTTTTCTTTTTTCTTCCCTCAGAACAAATTGCAAGGTCTGGTGTTTGATATTGTAACAAAGCAAGCATTTGACATCATCATTATGGTTCTGATCTGTCTTAACATGGTCACCATGATGATAGAAACAGATGACCAGGGTGAACTGATGCGAAATATTTTATACTGGATTAACTTGGTCTTTGTTGTCCTTTTCACTGGAGAATGTGTCTTCAAACTGTTCTCACTCCGTTATTATTACTTCACCATTGGCTGGAATATTTTTGATTTTGTGGTTGTTATTCTTTCAATAGTAGGTAAGAAATTCTTCTGTTAAATGTGGTCAGATATGTGTTATGTGGTTTTCCTCTGTGAAGCTTTAAAGATTAGAGGAAGCAATTTTAATTTCCCCTGATTATTTAGGAAGTGAAAAGGCACTTCAGAGTAGCAACTTTCTGAATAGAATTTCATAGAATGTATGTTTATTTCGTAGAATCAGTCAGGGTTGGAAGGGACCACAAGGATCATCTTGAGGTGCTGGAAAGTGTCCAGAGAAGGGCAACAAGGCTGTTGAAGGGCCTGAAACACAAACCCTATGAGGAGAGGCTGAGGGAGCTGGGGTTGTTTATCCTGAAGAGGAGAAGGCTCAGGGGTGACCTCATTGCTGTCTACAACTACCTGAAGGGAGGCTGTAGCCAGGTGGGGGTTGGTCTCTTCTGCCAGGCAACCAGCAACAGAACGAGGAGACACAGTCTCAAGTTGTGCTGGGGGAAGTCTAGGCTGGATGTTAGGAGGAAGTTGTTGCCGGAGAGAGTGATTGGCATTGGAATGGGCTGCCCAGGGAGGTGGTGGAGTCACCATTCCCTGGAGGTGTTCAAGCAAAGTCTGGCTGAGGCACTTAGTGCCATGGTCTGGTTGATTGGGTAGGGCTGAGTGCTAGGTTGTACTGGCTGATCTTGGAGGTCTCCTCCAAGCTGGTTGATTCCATGATTCTAGTTCCAAACCCCCTGCCATGGGCAGAAACACCCTACCCTAGATCAGGCTGGCCAGGTCTATATCAATTGCAATACTCTTTTTCCCCCCCTCTTTAGGAGTGCTGTGAAAATAGGTAAAATTACCTGTAGCAGATAAAATTTATCTCTAATGATATATGTTTGTTAATTCCACAGGTTTTGTTAATTCCACAGTTCTTTGTTGTGAAAAATGTAATCTGTGATCAATTGTTGCCCTTTTAATTGTATTTTTGTGTTTCACAGGTATGTTTCTAGCTAAAGTGATTGAAAAGTACTTTGTGTCCCCCACTCTCTTCAGAGTCGTGCGACTTGCCAGAATAGGTCGCATCCTGCGCCTCATTAAAGGCGCTAAGGGCATCCGCACTCTGCTGTTTGCCTTGATGATGTCTCTTCCTGCCCTGTTCAACATTGGGCTGCTGCTCTTCCTGGTCATGTTTATCTATGCCATATTTGGCATGTCCAACTTCGCCTATGTTAAGAAGGAAGTTGGGATTGATGACATGTTCAACTTTGAGACGTTTGGCAACAGCATGATCTGCCTGTTCCAGATTACCACATCTGCTGGCTGGAATAGTTTGCTAGCTCCAATTCTTAACAGTGGGGAGCCAGACTGTGACCCTAACAAAGTTCATCCGGGGAGTTCTGTGAAAGGTGACTGTGGCAACCCTTCCGTTGGGATTTTCTTCTTTGTCAGCTACATTATCATATCATTTCTGGTAGTGGTGAACATGTACATTGCTGTGATTTTGGAGAACTTCAGTGTTGCAACTGAAGAAAGTGCTGAGCCCTTGAGCGAGGATGACTTTGAGATGTTCTATGAGGTCTGGGAAAAATATGATCCAGGTGCAACACAATTCATAGAATACAGCAAACTCTCTGATTTTGCAGCTTCTCTGGAACCTCCTCTTAACATACCAAAACCAAATACAATTCAACTTATTGCAATGGATCTGCCCATGGTAAGCGGTGACAGAATTCACTGCCTTGACATCTTGTTTGCTTTCACAAAGCGTGTTCTGGGGGAAAATGATGAGATGGATACCCTTAGAGTTCAGATGGAAGATCGGTTTATGGCAGCCAATCCTTCCAAAGTCTCCTATGAACCAATTACAACCACACTGAAACGGAAGCAGGAGGAATTGTCTGCTACTATCATTCAGCGTGCTTACAGACGTCATCTTCTAAGACAATCGGTCAAGAAACTTTCGTTTATGTATCAGAAAGATGGGGTTGATCTGCTCATGAGAAAAGATATGTTTATTGGTAAGCTAAGTGAAAACTCACCTCCAGAGAAGATGGATGTATCTGCACCCACCACATCTCCACCTTCTTATGACAGTGTAACAAAACCTGAAAAAGAAAAATACGAGGATGACAAATCAGAGAAAGAAGAGAAGGGGAAAGACAGAAAAGGAAATAAAAAGTAGAAGCCAGAGATTGTCTATGGTGGATGTTGACAAGCCTGAAGGTGGCATTTTTATCAATAGCATTCTTATTGGAGGATTATGCCAAAGTCAGTTTTACCTGGTTACCCACTGCTACTGTCAGTGCCTGTACCAAGACAATGACTCTTCACTAGCAGACTTTGTAGCGGGGAAATAACCTTGCAGAATCATTTTTATTATCAGCTGGCACTAATTAAGAGTAGACACAAAATTTCTACTTGGACTGTAGGAATCCTTTAATGGAGTGCAAAATGACCAGTCCTAATAAGTCTTAATTTTTGTGGAATAAGCATATCCATGTTGTATGTTTCCTCTCCTATATATGTTCTGTGTGTTGCAATTCTTTCCCTGATCTCGTTTGTTTTAGTTCACATACTGTTATGTGTCATTCTGCTGTGCTGAGAAAGAAACCTTAATACCCTTGCAGAGGGAACACAACTGTTGTGAATACTTGGTCAGGACATCACAATGTGAACATTAGTTCTCTTTGAGCCACTTCTTAAAGCAGAAAACCAAGACTGCAGATTATTGAACCTCAGGATCTAGATGAAATCAACAACAGCTGATAGCAAAACCCCAGAATATAGGTAGAGAATTTATCAGGAAACAGAGCAAAGGAGTGATTTTCACAGAAAAGAGGTTGGTAGTTTAGCTTCATAGTTTTAATACATTTATTTCATATTTTTCCAGTGATTCTTAATTTATGATGCTGTCCATTTCAGGTCGTTACATTACTGACCCATTTCAGTAAAATAAATAAATGATGCTACACGCACAACTTCTGTCCTGAAAAAACATGGAACTATGAAAAAAAAAAAATAGTTTCAGAGTCCAAAGTATCTCATAATTCCAGAGACATTTAAGCAGTTCTTTCCACTGAAGAGATACAACGCCAAATCCTGCCTGCAGGGAATTACTGAAGTAAAAAAAAAGTGGTGGTGTTTTTTTAACTGTATATCCTGTAATTTCACACGTGGCTTCCATATTTCATTCCAAAGTCTGTTCCTCCACTTCTTATTTCCCATTAATATATCCTATTCAGAAAAATAATCAGCTCTACATGCATAAGTTGATAACAAAGTACCTTTGGGATAAATAGTACCTTAATGTAGACCTCAGAGCTAAATTTGCATGTATTGGAAGGGTGAGGCAGGCCAGAGACTCAAAATACCTGCCCCAAAGGTGTTGTTTGGCATCCTATGGCACTTTAGTCAGGTTTCCACTGTAATACAATCTTCCATAGCAAGCTGAGAGGACCAAAAGGGTGTATTTAAAGCAGCATTGTCTTGCATTGTAGTTGAAATGATTTACTGATTTTTATCATCAAGACTGCCAGCATATTTGTAAGTAAAATATCCTATGTTATTGAATCAATTGTTTTATGCAGTAGTACCTGTTTGAACAGAGATAATGGCCTGAGTACTGTATTTATTGAGTCACACATGTACCCTGGTATGTGTAGATTATAAGATTTCAATAGATAATATATTCTGTAATACTCCAAATAATTGGGAAGCTTTGACTGATGCATGCTTGCTGCTAATTATCCTACTGCTATTAAAGCCTAAGATGGGAAAAATTTGAGTGGTAAAAAAGCAAAGCAACTATTCATTGAGGCCATCATTCCTCAGACCAGGAAGCAACAGTTTGCTGTTCTTACAAATGTTGTTTTGTCTCAGTTTTGTTATCAGCAAATATGCACTAATTAACCAGGCTGCACAGGATAAATATTTTGCATAAATATGGGGCTAGAAAGAAGACTTTTATAACACATATATATATATATTGATCTTGTTATTTTGAAAACAGTTTTATTTTATAACATTTCCTACTTATTATAGGAATCTACACATAACCTTCTCACGAATGACTTTTATTGCTGTCTGTGACACTTTGCCATTGGGAAACCGAAGATCTGGAATGAATTGGTAATTGGTAAGAGGGCTACGAGGATGATGAAGGGACTGGAGGGCATGGCTTGTGAGGAGAGGCTGAGAGACTTGGGACTTTTTAGTCTGGAGAAGAGAAGACTGAGAGGGGATTTGGTAAATGTGAATAAGTATCTGAGGTCTTGTCAGAAGTGGGGAGACAGGTTCTGCTCACTTGCTCCCTGTGATAGGACAAGGAGCAATGGGTGTAAGTTGCAGCACAAGAGGTTCCACCTCAACAGAAGGGGGAACTTCTTTACTGTAAGGGTCCCAGAGCACTGGAACAGGCTCCCCAGAATAGTTATGGAGTCTTTTTCCCTGGAGACTTTCAAGGCCTGTTTGGATGTGTTCCTGTGTGACATGTGCTAGGTTGTGTGGTCCTGCTCTGGCAGAGGGGTTGAACTCGATGATCTCCTTGGGTCCCTTCCAACCCCTAACATCCTGTGAGACTGTAATTGCAGTATGAATTGGTAATTGCAATTTTCTGCTAATTACATGAACCAAGTTTTGATAAGGAATCATTTTCAAAGCAATGGACAGTGCAGTTCTTTTACTGATCAGTAAGCAGATCTTTGTCTGTGAAACAAGATGGAAGGGTTTCTTTTGAAATTAGAATCCCACCTGTCAATTTTCAGGGTAATGTTAGTCACATTTTCTCCCCTCTGTCAGCTTCTCTTGGATTCATGCTGCAGTAGAAGAGCTTTAAATGTAATCTGTTACTCAAAATCTTTCTTCATGAGAATGAACAGGGAACTTGTGCACTGGGCAGTGGAGCACTTCATATCTCTTATAAAAGAAGTAGAATACGGATGGGCTCTTGCTTTTCCAGAAACTATTGGCTCACAGTGTAATGGTGAACTGCATGCAGAAATTTGTTTTACCAAAACTAACTACATTGCTAACAAGCCAAAAGAATAAACTTTTTATGCACATGCTTTAGTCTTTGTGTTGTTATTGTGTGAAACATACACAGATAAGCATGTAATGGCTGCATAAGTTATGGGGGAAAGCACTTGAGTGATGGTGCAATGAGTTTTAGACATCTAGGTCAAAAATGGCTGTATGACTTATCTAGAATGTGACAATGTGATATCAGTGTGAAATGGAGTGCTTATGTTGTCCTGATGAGAGGAGGTTCTCTAGAGTTTGGAAAATTCCAGCTACATGGGGGCTTGTCAGTCTCTTTTGAGTTGCCTGGGCAGATGTTGAGATGCTGGAACATGTCCAGAGAAAGGCAGTGAAGCTGGTCAGAGGCCTGGAATAGAGCCCTGTGAGGACAGGCTGAGGGAGCTGGGGTCATTTAGCCTGGAGAGGAGGAGGCTCAGGGGTGACCTCATTGCTGTCTACAACTACCTGAAGGGAGGCTGAAGCCAGGTGGGGGTTGGTCTCTTCTCCCAGACAACCAGCAACAGAACAAGGGGACACAGTCTCAAGTCGTGCCAGGGGAGGTCTAGGCTGGATGTTAGGAGGAAGTTGTTGCCAGAGAGAGTGATTGGCATTGGAATGGGCTGCCCAGGGAGGTGGTGGAGTCACCATCCCTGGAGCTATTCAAGAAAAGTCTGGATGGGCACTAAGTACCATGGTCTAGTTGATTGGCTCGGGCTGGGTGCTTCCAACCTGGTTGATTCTATGAAATGATCATTGTATGCTTGTATTACTGTGTAAAGAACAAAAGTGCTGGACAGATACATAGTTAACTTAAAAAATTGGCATGGAAGATGCATTAAATGTGTGTGACATTTTTATTTTCCTACAAATTAAGTGATGTACCTTAGTATATGAGCCCATTTATGAAAGAATTTTAAGCTTTAAAATAATCATAATTGTTGAAATTGTTTATTGAAACCATAATTCAACTGAAGTAACTCTTTGGTTTAGTTCAAATTCCAAAATGTTTGGTCCTTTGCAGTAAGAGTAATGTGTTTGCAGATTTCAAGTGTATGTATTTGAATTAACCTGTATGCTTTTATATTTCTCTGAAATACTCTGTTATACCTGAAAGTTACTTAACCTTTATTATAGAATCAGTCAGTGTTGGAGGGGACCACAAGGATCATTTAGGTTTTTTTCTAGATCATCTAGATTTGCCATTGGAATGGGCTGCCCAGGGAGGTGGTGGAGTCACCATCACTGGAGGTGTTAAAAAAAAAAGACTGGATGAGGCACTTAGTGCCATGGTCTGGTTGATGGGATAGGGCTGGATGCTAGGTTAGACTGGATGATCTTGGAGTTTTTTCCAACCTGGTTGATTCTGTGATTCTAGTTCCAAACCCCCTGCTATGGGCAGGGACACCCTACTCTAGAGCAGCCTGGCCACCCACAGCCTCATCCAGCCTGGCCTTAAACACCTCCAGCCATGGGGCCTCAACCACCTCCCTGGGCAACCCAGTCCAGGCTCTCACCATTCTCATGGTGAAGAACTTCCTCCTCACGTCCTGCCTGACTCTCACCACCTCCAGCTTTACTCCATTCCCCCCAGTCCTGTCACTCCCTGAGAGCCTGAAAAGTCCCTCCCCAGATTTTTTGTAGGCCCCCTTCAGATAGTGGAAGGCCACAACAAGGTCACCTGGGAACCTCCTCTTCTCCAGACTGAACAGCCCCAACTCTTTCAGTCTGTCCTCATAGCAGAGCTGCTGCAGCCCTCTGAGCATCCTCGGGGCCCTTCTCTGGACACACTGCAGCATCTCCACATCCTTCTTATAATAGTGGCTGCAGAACTGGCTGCAGTACTCCAGATGGAGTCTCACCAGAGCAGAGTAGAGGGGGAGAATCACCCACCTCAACCTTTATGGAAGACACACTTCCCTTACAGTCCTGCTCCCGAACCTGCAAGTATAAAATATATCTATGTTTGAGCGTAAGACAGATGTTTCAGCATAATGGGTCAGTCATATATCAGTATGCAAGGCATTAAGTGAAATTCCTGGAACAGGAGGACACTGCACTCTCTTGCTGTCCTAGTTCACTGAAGATGAAAAATTAATAAGAAAGACTCTATATTTTGTCAGAAATGAACTTTTTTCATTCTCTCTTATCTGCTCAGGACTGTACATGTCTTTTATGAAGGTGCCATCAACCCTTCTTTCACCTTCACAGACACATCCACCCCCTCAACCTGCACCTCAAAAAAGGAAAAACATGAAAAAACAACCCCCCAAAAAACAACCAATACCATCCCCACCTTCCCTCCAATTATACTTGGACATAAAAGGAGAAATGTTTGAAGTTTTTTTAAATCTCTCTCAACTCCACAACCAATTTCTGTTTGCCTTCTAAGCAGACTTCTGCATCCAACACACAAAACTGCTTGTAAAAACTATAGAAAGATACTCAACGCTGCCTTGGAAGCTGGAGAGATGCTGAGATACTGGAACATCTCCAGAGAAGGGCAACAGAACTGGTGAGTGGCCTGGAACACAGCCCTGTGAGGAGAGGCTGAGGGAGCTGGGGGGGTGCAGCCTGCAGAAGAGGAGGCTCAGGGCAGAGCTCATTGCTGTCTACAACTACCTGAAGGGAGGCTGTAGCCAGGTGGGGGTTGGTCTCTTCTGCCAGGCAACCAGCAACAGAACAAGGGGACACAATCTCAAGTTGTGTCAGGGGAGGTCTAGGCTGGATGTTAGGAGGAAGTTGTTGGCAGAGAGAGTGATTGGCATTGGAATGGGCTGCACAGGGAGGTGGTGGAGTCACCATCCCTGGAGGTGTTCAAGAAAAGACTGGATGAGGCACTTAGTGCCATAGTCTGGTTGATTGGGAAGGGCTGGGTGCTAGGTTGGACTGGCTGATCTTGGAGGTCTCTTCCAACCTGGTTGATTCTGTGATTCTATGGCAGAGGGAAGAGATCAGATATTTGTTTTTTTGTAGTAAAGAAGTGTGTCCTGGAGGTTGTTTGTATTATTTTTCAGAGACAGGTATGCTGTGTGCCATAAATACATCCCATTCAGTAAAAGAGCATCACTTTGACTGTTAGCATAAGATCTGTGGACAGCCTCTAAGCCTGCTCGCACAGAGCAGCGGGCCCAAGCTGCTGCCAGCTGGTGGCAGTGCATGCCTGGTGTCTGCAGCCACAGAGAGCAGCAAGAGATGCGCATTACAGGCACCGGCTGTAGCTTGCAGCACTCCAGAGAATTTATAGACGTTACACTTGTTTCGTCCTACTGAACTAACACAGCTGCCATGTGATCGTTTCGTTTCTTGTCAAGAAGCTTTGTTGGTTATGTTTTGGTGAGCAGACCTGCAGGGTTTGGCTTTCAGTTTCTGTATCCTGTAGGACATGTGGCCCTATATTCAGAGCTGACAGCACATCAGTTAAGAAATGCCACCATTACCTGAGCTTAGTAAAACATAGCTGGAGGGTGCTGATGCGCTGGGGAATTCCACAGATAGCTTTACCTATACTTCTGTTAATAGGTATTATTAGGCCTGGAACACAAACCCTATGAGGAGAGGCTGAGGGAGCTGGGGGTGTGCAGCCTGCAGAAGAGGAGGCTCAGGGGGGACCTCATTGCTGTCTACAACTACCTGAAGGGAGATTGTAGCCAGGTGGGGGTTGGTCTCTTCTCCCAGGCAACCAGCAATGGAACAAGGGGACACAGTCTCAAGTTGTGCTGGGGGAGGTCTAGGATGGATATTAGGAGGAAGTTCTTCACAGAGAGAGTGATTGGCATTGGAATGGGCTGCCCAGGGAGGTGGTGGAGTCACCATCCCTGGAGGTGCTCAAGAAAAGCCTGGATGAGGCATTTAGTGCCATGGTCTAGTTGACTGGCTAGGACTGGTGGATAGGTTGGACTGGATGATCTTGGAAGTTTCTTCCAACCTGGTTGATTCTATGATTCTGTTCACTTAATGACATGGTGCACCCATGGAACCTCCCCAGCCTCCTAAAAGAATCACATAGCAAAGTGTCTGCCTTTTGTTTTCATGGCAAACAGTCATAAATAACATGAAGGGTTAAAATTGCAAGGTGTTGTTGTAGTAGAAAAATTCATATGATGTCCTTTCCATTGTATGTGTTGTGAGTAGAATGCTTTAGGAGAAGCAATCTGAACTATCTGCAGTGTAGGAATATTTAATAGCTCATAAACCTCTGCATTAGTAGCATTGTTTTCAGTGGGGGATGGTACCCACCTTCTTTCATTCTCTGAGCACAGCTAGGTTTTGTCTCTATAATACACCATGCAATCACTGTTACCCAGTGTGCTAGCGGAAATACTTTACTGAGAGAAATCCTTAGCTGTGAAAAGAAAGAACAAAATCAGTATGTGCCCTGTATCACCATTCTTCAGCTGAGAAATGCAACTAGTCAGAATGTAATAAGAGGAGCAGTTCACACACACACACACACACTGCCCAGCTCTCACTTGAGGCTGTGCCTTCTTTCTGGCAGTCTGCTCTCTGGCTGATTCTGCCGTTAACAACCTAATCCACCTAACCCCTTTTTCCTCTAACCTCCTTGTTGGCTCTTCTTGACCTCTCCCCTCAGATCTTCAGATTTATCACATGAGATATACATGGGTTGATCTGGTTATTTCTGAAGGGAGTGAAAGAGGGAGGGGGAAGGGGGTTTAGGTCAGGAGCCTTCCAGGGGACTTTGATTGTTTTTTGGGAGAGGTTTTGTGTTTCTGCGTTGCTTTTAATTTGTATATATATACATATATGCATTTATATACACATATATACACAAAAAATATATACTATATATATGTGTGTGTATACATATATATGTGTGTGTATACATATATATGTGTGTGTATACATATATATGTGTGTGTGTATATATGCACATATATACATATGTATGTGTATATATTGTGTATATATATATACCTGAAGGGGCATTATAGCCAGGTGGGGGGGTGGCCTCTTCTCCCAGGCAACCAGCAATAGAACAAGGGGACACAGTCTCAACTTGTGCCAGGGTAGGTATAAGATGGATGTTAGGATGAAGTTTTTCACAGAGAGAGTGATTGCCATTGGAATGGGCTGCCCAGGGAGGTGGTGGAGGCACCGTCCCTGGAGGTGTTCAAGCAAAGCCTGGATGAGGCACTTAGTGCCATGGTCTGGTTCACTGGCTAGGGCTGGGTGCTAGGTTGGACTGGATGATCTTGGAGGTCTCTTCCAACCTGGTTGATTCTATGCTTCTATATGTATATATGCATATGTATACATATATATGTGTATCTATACACGTATATATTTGTAAATATATGTATATAGTTTTAATTTGTGTGTATATGTGTGTGTATATATATGTGTGTGTGTGTGTGTGTGTATATTTCCATCTCTATCTGTATACATTATAAATACCTCCTTGTATATTGTGCGAAGCTGTAAATATAAAGCTTCATTCCATCATTTCCAGCAGTCTGTGTCTAGTCTGGGTGATTTTCTTAAGCATATAGGAGGCAGGTAACTCCCAAACCATCACACCTAGCATGTTTTCTTTTTTCCTTGCTGATGAGTGTGAGCAGTTGCACAGTGAAGCAGGCAGATCCTAATGCTTGCCTGAAAAAAAAAACCCAACCCTGTACTGCAGTGTAACCCGAGCAAAGTAAACTGCGGCACATTCTCATCCCTCCAGAGAGGGGAAAATTGCATGCTGAAGCACACATCATCTCCACTGCAAGAAAAGCCTTTGATGAAAATAAGGAACGGCACTTCATAAACAATTCATAGCAATCAAAACCAGCAGTGCCAGGCGTGCTCTGCACTTACATTTTCTACCGCCTTAAAAGCATGTTGCTTTCTCTTTAATAGCAGTCTTGATAATCATCTTTGTAGAATCTGGCAGCTGATTAAAAAAACAAACCAAACCAAACCCAAACACAATATGGGATTTTTTTTCAGATAACAGATAGATTAATCAGGATGTGGTAGACAGTTTGCTTTTGCTGAGTAGCAGGCATCTGTAACGTTCATGCTCGGAACTGGTCAGAGATTTACATGCTGTATGGCTCTTTGGAGTACTGCTCTGTGAAAATGTCATGCTGGCAGATACCATAGCAACCCCTCTCACGTGGTGCTCTTTGATTGCTAGGCTTTACAGTAGCTTCGTGCCACTCTCACCATGAGAGTGGTGAGAGCCTGGAATGGGTTGTCCAGGGAGGTGATTGAGGCCAGGATGGATGAGGGTCTGGTCAGCCTGATCTAGGGTAGGGTGTCTGTGCCCATGGCAGGGAGGTTGGAACTAGCTGATCCTTGTAGTCCCTTCCAACCCTGACCAAGTCTATGATTCTATGTTGAGGTGCACAAGGTTCTGCTTAAGGTGCTCCTTCACCCAGATATGTGCATCCCTTACAACCCTGATTCTCTATTCTGCATCAGGACTTGCATTAATGTCTGTAGATAATGTTTAGTGAAAACTGCCTCTGCCACATAAGGCAAACTAGGCTGGTCAAATGATCATCCCACTCATGGTTTCAGGCAGGAAAAAAGTTGAAATACCCTCTCCAATAACAATAGGTGTTGTGAATCCCTGCTCTAAACTTCTTGATGACCTTAATGACTGTCAAGAGTGCTGTATAAAAATGTATTGGGCATTTGTGCAAATACTGCTGTGTTTATTTATACATATGGAATGCAGCTGCTTATGCTCTAATTGTGTAAGGTTGGAAATTGGATGAGATTCACCTAGTCATCAATAGGTGGGCAGAAAAATGCAGGCTACTGAAAGCCTCTTTCTGGAGCTGCATGTTCATCCCAGAGTAGTGCTGAGGAGACATGCGAACTTGCCAGCTTTACTGCTCTTGCTTTTTTGTTTATTTGAAAAGCACTGTTCTGGTAGGCCTGATGGGCCCAAAATAGGCTTATCTATGTCCTGGCTTGCCCAGACATGTTTTTCTGGTCTCCCTCCTTCTGTTATGGGGAGAAGCAACTGCGGGAAAGAAGACAGAAGAACCTGGAGCCACTAAGTCTAAGGACTTTGGCCTGCCCACACTTGGTTTTGTCCTGTGGTAAATAAGGTACACAGGCTTAGCTTGTGCCTGCCTTGTGCAAGGCCTATGCTTCTCCCAAATTTGGGTAAAGCAAAGCCTATGGCTTTGAATAATATGGTAAGGTTTGGCTAACTGCCATTCTGATTGGCTATTCTGTGTCCAAAGCCCCATTAGTCTTGGCCCACATTGATAAAAGAAATATGCAGATAAATGCAGTGTGCTCTGCTGTTGCCTGCTGCCATTGCTTGCTGCCTTATTGTTTGCCTGGAAACTTCACTGTTGTGAGTTTGTCATGGACAGGCTCTAAATGCCTCCACGTGACTGGCCTGCGTAGCCAGGATGACATCATGCTGAGACTGCACATTGCAAGACATTCTGCCTGCACCTGAAGGTCTCCTGCCGAGAGAAGTCCTGGAGCTACTCCAGTCGTCCAGAGGAGCCAGGAGACAAGGTCAGAGATTATCTGCCTCCTTTCCCCAGAAGCCTGGGAACAATCAAGTCTCAGTGGCTGACAAGACAGTAACAGAATTCCTTGAAAGCATTTGGGTACTGTCTGAAGCTGTAGCTAGCCCCACAAGTTGGGAGATAATATTTTGTGACTAAATGCTTAAACTCTCTTTGTGATTCTCCATTGCCTTCTGCCATTAGCAGAAAGAGCTCCTTGAGTCCATCCAGTGGGCAAGCAGTGCACTGACTGCAAGTGGTATTTGGCCACAAGAACCTTCTCTTCCAGTTCAATTAATGTTTATATATTTTGCTGATTATGACTAGATCTGGTCATTATCTGTAAAATATTTCCATGACCATGCAAGAACTGATTATTATTAAAATTAGTGGTTGGAGATGGTGAGAGTTCTGAGTATCAAAATTAATAAACAATATTAATTTTGGAAAATACCATCTCACATTAATTAATTTCCCCTTCATAACAAGCACTTACTTGATGTTTCATTTCTCTGCCATATTACAATAATCCTTTAAAATGTTGATACTTCTGTATGAATCTCTGGAGGTGCTGAAGAAAAGCCTGGATGAGGCACTTAGTGCCATGGTCTAGTTGATTGGGTAGGGCTGGGTGCTAGGTTGGACTGGCTGATCTTGGAGGTCTCTTCCAACCTGGTTGATTCTATGATTGATTCTGAGATTGAAAATTAAACATTCCCCCTTTGAGTTCTTTTTTTCGTGTTGAAAGGATAGTAACCAGTGGCAGGTATGGATGTAACATAATATTGACAGGATTTGTATTTTAGGATTAAAACATTTATTTTGCAATTGAGTTCTACCCTGTATAAGGAGAGCTTCAAGCACAGGAAATTGCAAAGAGGTACATAGAATCACAGAAGCAACCAGGTTGGAAGAGACTTCCAAGATCATCCAGTCCAACCTAGCACCCAGCCCTATCCAGTCAACCAGACCATGGCACTAAGTGACGCATCCAGACTTTTCTTGAACACCTCCAGGGACGGTGCCTCCACCACCTCCCTGGGCAGCCCATTCCAATGCCAATCACTCTCTCTGTGAAGAACTTCCTCCTAACATCCAGCCTAGACCTCCCCCAGCACAACTTGAGACTGTCCCCCCTTGTTCTGTTGCTGGATACCTGGCAGAAGAGACCAACCCCCACCTGGCCACAATGTCCCTTCAGGTAGTTGTAGACAGCAATGAGGTCAGCCCTGAGCCTCCTCTTCTCCAGGCTGCACCCCCCCAGCTCCCTCAGCCTCTCCTCACAGGTTCTAGGCCTCTCACCAGCTTCAGCACCCTGGATTGCCTTGTAAAGCAGGACCAGTACAAGTCATGCCTTCAAAAGTACAATAGTGGGGAAGAGTGTTAATTTTTCTCAAGACAGCTTTGCCAAACAGACTGGCAACATATGCCATGACTGCTTATCTTTGGTATAAGACATGCTGTCCTGGGTTAGCAGAGTCCCCTCTCACAAGCCTCCTCCCTCTCTCCCATACAAATGGCAGGGAAATTAACAGTGGATTGAGCTAAAGAACTGAGGTAAAGTTTTACTGGAATTGCTACAATACACTTAGGCTATTTGCAGAAAAGTGGGGCACAATGAAGCAGCAGCAATGTAAACCAGCAGCCTCTGCTTCACCCTCTGACCTGCAGCCTGCACAGCAGAGAAAAACAGCATCCAAAAACACTGCAAACCAGAAGCAGCAACTAGGAACAGGAAGCCTCTCGTGTTACAGTCTGAACTTCAAGCCTCATGATACTTTGCTCCTGGCAGCCCTTTCATTTTGAAGCTGGCATGACAGCAGCATGGTATTGAATATCAGCAGCAGATTCAACTCCACCCATGATGCATGCAGTAAAGATTACAGATTTAGCATTATTATTTCAAGTAAGCTTTATAATCTCCATGTAAATCATGAAGGGAGAAGATTTTACAAAACTAAGAGGATCTCATGAGATGTGCATCCAAGAGCCAAGTCTCTGGAAAGTTATTTACATATATAACAATAATATTACTTTTTATATTCTTGGAGCTCAAAGCCCTGGAAGGAAACCATGTAAAGGAATGGCCAGAGAAGGGCAACAAAGATGGTGAGGGGCCTGGAACACAGCCCTGTGAGGAGAGGCTGAGGGAGCTGGGGTTGTGCAGCCTGCAGAAGAGGAGGCTCAGGGATTGAACTCATTGCTGTCTACAGCTACCTGAAGGGAGGCTGTAGCCAGGTGGGGATTGTTATCTTCTGCCAGGCAACCAGCAACAGAGCAAGGGGACACAGCCTCAAGTTGTGCCAGAGGAGGTCTAGGCTGGATGTTAGGATGAAGTGATTTGCCATTGGAATGGGCTGCCCAGGGAGGTGGTGGAGTTGCCATCCCTGGAGGTGTTCAAGAAAAGCCTGAGTGAGGCACTTAGTGCCATGGTCTGGTTGACTGGCTAGGGCTGGGTGCTAGGTTGGACTGGCTGATCTTAGAGGTCCCTTCCAACCTGGCTGATTCTATGATTCTGTGACAGGAAGGATTTCAGAGTCCAATAATGAATCCAAATGTCTCTCTTAAAAAATAAATCTCAAAACCCATTACATGCACCTAAGATTAAACAGAAGTCACTATAATTAATTTGTTTACTATTATGTTTGATGACTAATGTTTATAATATATCATTATGTTGGAAGGCAACAGTGAAATAGGAGGAGCATTAATAATATGTAGTTGATTTTTCCTTATGAGAGTGATGTAGATAGGCCTTTCTAACTTCAATCAAGTCCATTCGCAATTAATCAAGAATAGAATCATAGAATCAACCAGGTTGGAAGAGACCTCCAAGATCAGCCAGTCCAACCTAGCACCCAGCCCTAGCCAGTCAACTAGACCATGGCACTGAGTGCCTCATCCAGTCTTTTCTTGAAGACCCCCAGGGACGGTGCCTCCACCACCTCCCTGGGCAGCCCATTCCAATGGGAAATCACTCTCTCTGTGAAGAACTTCTTCCTAACATCCAGCCTAGACCTACCCTGGCACAACTTGAGACTGTGTCCCCTTGTTCTTTGTGATGGTTTGGGTGTTACTCACCCCCCCCACACACACACACTTTGGAGTCACCCAGAGTAGACTCAGCCAGCTCTGGAAATTGAATGAAGCTTATATTTACAGCTAGCACAATATACAAGCAGATATTTACAGTATATACAGTTGTAGACAGAAATATACAAGGTAAAAGGTAATACAGAAACACAACAGCCCTCCCAGAAACCCTGAGACCCCAGAAGGGGATCCCAACCACCCTTCTACCTTATCCTCCCACCTCTACCTTATCCTAGATGTTGCCTTGTGCCCAAGGAATAATGGAGGGTCGGCCAGGGGGTTAGGAAGCAAGTGGATTAATCAGAGAGATGGTAGGTAAGGTTAGAGGGAAATGCAGCCCACAGCCAGGACAGAGACCAACTCCAAATTATGTTTGGATTCTTACTCTTATACCTCTCAGAAGCTTATGAGTGAAGTAGACATCACTATTGTTTCCCTTTCACAGCCTGTAATCTAGTTCTTGTCACCAAAATCATAGAATCAACCAGGTTGGAAGAGACCTCCAAGATCATCCAGTCCAACCTAGCACCCAGCCCTAGCCAATCAACCAGCCCATGGCACTAAGTGCCTCATCCAGGCTTTGCTTGAACACCTCCAGGGATGGTGACTCCACCACCTCCCTGGGCAGCCCATTCCAATGCCAATCACTCTCTCTGAAGAACTTCCTCCTAACATCCAGCCTAGACCTCCCTCAGCACAGCTTGAGACTGTTCCCCCTTGCTCTGCTGCTAGTTGCCTGGCAGAAGAGACCAACCCCCACCTGGCTACAACCTCCCTTCAGGTAGCTACCTTCATTCTAGCTAGCTTCAAACTAGCACAGCCTTCTAACAAGATTAGTTTGCCATGTAATTGGCAGGATAACCTGGGTTATTTAACAATACTGTGGTCATTCTGTGAGCAAATTATAGAAATTCAAAACCACATTTCATTGACAACTGCTAAATATGAAGAGAATTTGCCATGTTTAGCTTAACATAATCCTCTAAAGCACAAAACCAACTCCTCTTTAAAGCTTTTCTTCTACTCAGTCTTCCTGTTCTTGTACATAAAATGTGGATTTCTGCTAGGCTGTGATTAATATCTATAGGTTTCCTGCATAAAATAGAATTTCTAATGGCTTGATTTCAGTTTGCTTTCTTGATGTGTCATTTTTTTCTGACAATTATAAGAGAAATGAGAGCAATTACTTCAAGCACATGAGACTGATCCTTGCAAGGCAGCAATTTAGAACTGTCTCTTACTAAAATAATGAGGAAAGTTAAGGTTTGCAGAAGCTGTACTGTACATTGTCTACTACCTACAGTTGTCACTGTTCAACAGCCTCCCTCAATTCTGATACTACTTCTTTCCACAGGTAAAGAATTACAGAGTTTTAGACATACATCTAGCAGCTGGGAAAAAAAACCTACCAGTTTCAAAATTCAAATAGCATTCATTTTGATATGAAGGCCTGCGGTGCCATGTTGTGCTAGTTTGAAGCTAGCTGAAATATTTTGGTGAGAAGGATTAGATGATAGGCTGTGAAAAGGAAACAATGGGGACGTCTGCTGCACTCATAGGCTTGCTGAGATGGATAAGAACAAGAATACAAATATAGGTAAGAGAGTTGCGGTCTGGCTCCATGCACTTCTCTCCCTAACCTTCTGTGTAACTAATCCATCTGCTTCCTAACCCCCCTGGCTGATTCTCCAAACTCACCTCGAACATAAGGCAAAGTCTGGGATAAGGTAGAGGGGTGGAAAGGAAGTGGAAGGGTGGTTGGGAGCCCCTCCTGGGGACTCTGGTTTCTGGGAGGACTGCTGCGTTTCTGTATTACCTTTTAAACTTGTATATTTCTGCCTTTAGCTGTATATATTGTAAATACCTCTTTGTATGTTGTGCTAAGCTGAAAATATGAAGCTTCATTCTAATTTTCAGCTCAGCTGAGTCTCGTCTGGGTGATTTCATAAGAGTGAGGGGGTGGGTAACACCCAAACCATCGCACATGTTTAAGAGCTTACACCTGTTACTCTATACATTCTGACTTTAACACAGCTTTAACAGAGTGTAATGCAGTCTCCAACTCTTTTTCTTTCTTCTTTCTGCTCTATTCTCAGTCTGGAAGAGAGAAGAGCTACCTTTCAAGCAGGAAAACCAGAAGTCAATTTACAGCAGCAGATGGTTCAAACAGTGAAGCTGAATAGTAATTGGATCAGATGTAGCAGTGCCTTCATATATAACAGCACCAACAAATGCTGGTAAGTAACCTCATTAGCAAATAGACTTCAGCAGCAATTATAATAAATGTTGCCATGAAGAAAGAAGACATGAGTGTCTAGAACAAAAAATATAGAGGCTAGTTGTAATATTTCATAGGTAATTGCATTCCACAAAACTAAAACCCCAAGCCTATATAGCTTTATGTATGTGTTCTTTACAAATCAGATGCGTAGTACTGCTGCCTACCACTGCCTGAAGGGAGGTTGTAGCCAGGTGGGGATCAGCCTCTTCTCTCAGGCAAGCAGCAACAGAACAAGGGGACACAGTCTCAAGTTGTGCCAGGGGAAGTATAGGCTGGATGTTAGGAAGTTCTTCCCAGAGAGAGTGATTGCCATTGGAATGGACTGCCCAGGGAGGTGGTGGAGTCACCATCCCTGGAGGTGTTCAAGAAAAGGCCATGGTCTGGTTGGTTTTGGAGGTGTCTTCCAACCTGGTTGATACTAGGATATTCCAGTATAACTGAAGAATATTACAAGTGGCTGAGAAATCTGCTAGGATACACTGTCAATTTAGCAGTTCCTTGGCAGCACAGTTGTGAAAAGCATTCCGGGAAAGCCTTGTCAAAGTGTTCCATAAAAGAACTTTTTATAGTGCTGTTAAGTACTTCTAATGCTCTGGGTTTATATAAGACATTAACTCAGCTGTTACACAGTGAATGGAACACAGAGAAGTTAGGGTCAAATCTTAACAAATAAGTGGATTTTCCTGAAGTTGAGTGATTTAGGAAGGAGATATCATTCTTTACATATTATCAATGCTAGGTTCTTTGCTTGTTTTATAGATTTACATCAAATTATTTTCCAGGATTCCAGTTTCCTTTCTTGAAAACTTATGTATTAATACTGAATATCATAGAAAGCTTCTGGATTTTGAGCACACATCAGAAATGATTAGGGAAGAATGCATGAAATCTGGGGATTAATGTGATTTGCTCTTCAGGATTTGCATAACTTGCATAACTATCTTTACCATAGCTACATAGAATCATAGAATCAACCAGGTTGGAAGAGACCTCCAAGATCATCCAGGCCAACCTAGCACCCAGCCCTACCCAATCAACCAGACCATGGCACTAAGTGCCTCATCCAGGCTTTGCTTGAACATCTCCAGGGACAGCAACTCCACCACCTCCCATTCCAAAGCCAATCACTCTCTGTCAACAACTTCCTCCTAACATCCAGCCTAGACCTCTCCCAGCACAACTTGAGACTGTGTCCCCTTGTTCTGTTGCTGCTTGCCTGGCTGAAGAGGCCAACCCCACCTGGCTACAGCCTCCCTTCAGGTAGCTGTAGACAGCAATGAGGTCAGCCCTGAGCCTCCTCTTCTCCAGGCTGCACAACCTCAGCTCCCTCAGCCTCTCCTCACAGGGCTGTGTTCCAGGCCCCTCACCAGCTTTGTTGCCCTTCTCTGGACACATTCCAGTACCTCAACATCTCTCTTGAATTGAGGAGCCCAAAACTGGACACAGCACTCAAGGTGTGGCCTGAGTACAGGGGCAGAATAACCTCCCTCGTCCTACTGGCCACACTGTTCCTGATCCAGGCCAGGATGCCATTGGCTCTGATAGTATTTCATCCTGGTGATTGATAATGAGATCCAGTCCCCACTTCCAGCTTTAGATACGAAGCCAGCAGTCTCAATCTCTCTAGCACTTTAACGATTGTGAGCAACTACCATTTGTTGGCCATTCAGCAGCCTGTGTGAAATACATTAGTCATTTGTGGGGCAGCGTAAAGAAGCCTGCATTGCTGCTCTGGCTGTTCTCTATATAAATAGACAGAAGAATTCTCCAGAGATGTCCATCTGGCACCTCTCACAAGGTTTGCATTTACTTACTATTAATTATTAATTGTTAAGTGCTTCCAGAACACTTGATATTGTAAAATGTAGAAAGGTACAATCCCTGCCTGTGGAGGAGCTTACTTTAGAAGATAAGCAGAGCCAGTTAAGTCCTTTCCTATACAACAAACACAGTTTTCTTTGTCTTTTGCTCAAATTCTTGGAAACTCAGATAATCTGGGCTTCAAGGCAGGTTATGTAACATTTCTTTGCTGACTTTCACATTCCTCAGTTGAGAGTGAAAGAACTGTCAGCCCTTACTTAGCTATATGCAGAGTGACAGATTTCACTGTTCTGAACAATTGGTCCCAATTGGCCTTATTTCTTGTTTGAGCTTTCCAATCGTTTCTGAAAGCTCTCAAGTTTCATGTTAATCTCCTCAGGAGAAGCATCTCTGGATGGGAAGACAAGTCAAAACTGGTGCATATGGAGTAGCAGGAGCCTCTGACTAGTCTGTTCCCTTCTCCATGAGGCAGAAAGATTTATGATACTGCTGGGGGGGTGGAAAATGGGAAATTAATAGGGTAAAGGTTGCATTCTCTTGAAGAAAGAAAATATATACAGTACCCTGCATATTAGAAGTAGAATGTGTATGATTTATTTGGGCAGTGAGTGGCTGGAGAGCAGTGACTGGCATTACCTTGAGGAAAGAAAACATATACAATACCCTGCATATTAGAAGTAGAATGTGTATGATTTATTTGGGGAGTGACTGGCTGGAGCAGTGACTGGCATTATCTTGAGGAAAGAAAACATATACAATACCCTGCATATTAGAAGTAGAATGTGTATGATTTATTTGGGCAGTGAGTGGCTGGAGAGCAGTGACTGGCTGGAGTGACTGGCTGGAGTGACTGGCTGGAGCAGTGACTGGCATTATCTTAAAGAAAGAAAACATATAGAGTACCCTGCATATTAGAAGTAGAATGTGTATGATTTATTTGGGCAGTGACTGGCTGGAGAGCAGTGACTGGCTGGAGCAGCGACTGGCATTATCTTGAGGAAAGAAAACATATACAGTACCTTGCATATTAGAAGTAGAATGTGTATGATTTATTTGGGCAGGGACTGGCTGGAGAGCAGCCCTAAGGAGAGGGACTTGGGGGTGCTGGTGGAGGAGAAGCTCAACATGAGCCAGCAGTGTGCACTTGCAGCCCAGAAAGCCAAGCAGAGCCTGGGCTGCAGCAGCAGAAGTGTGGCCAGCAGGGCTAGGGAGGGGATTCTCCCCCTCTGCTCCTCTCTGGTGAGACCCCACCTGGAGTACTGCATCCAGTGCTGGAGCCTCCATTACAAGAGGGATGTGGACATGCTGGAGTGTGTCCAGAGAAGGGCCATGAGGATGCTCAGAGGGCTGCAGCAGCTCTGCTGTGAGCACAGACTGAAAGAGTTGGGGCTGTGCAGTCTGGGGAAGAGGAGGCTCCCAGGTGACCTTCTTGTGGCCTTCCAGTATCTGAAGGGGGCCTACGAAAAAGCTGGGGAGGGACTTTTCAGGCTCTCAGGGAGTGACAGAACTGGGGGGAATGGAGCAAAGCTGGAGGTGGGGAGAGTCAGGCTGTGTTTTGAGGGCCTCATAGCAGGTCGTAAGAGTTCATCTTCTGAGTGTGCTGAAGCCGAAGCGCAGCAGCACAGGTGGCTGTGGCGGTGTGAGGGGCTCCAGGCTGTCCCACATCTCCCACAGCAAAGCCTGCAGAGCCCAAGGTGTGTCCCAGGGGAGGAGCTGGGTGCCCCTGGCTGCCGTGATTGTGTCATTCCATCCCATAACCCTGCAGACACTTCAGAAGCAAGCAGCAAGGTCTCTCCTCTCCCTCTGTCTCTCAGCCCTCCGGAAGGATCTGGATCAGGTGAGGCCGTGGGGGGGCCCTGGAGGCTGTGGCCCTCAAGGCCGCGGCCTGCAGTGAGTCCGTCCTGCTTGGGGCCTCACTGGGAGGCAGTGGGGGCTGGGAGGACATGAGCACAGGGGCTTCTGGAGGTGGCAGCTTCAGGCTGGACATGAGGAGGAAGTTGTTGAGCATGAGAGTGGTGAGAGCCTGGAATGGGCTGCCCAGGGAGGTGGTTGAGGCCCCATGGCTGGAGGTGTTTAAGGCCAGGCTGGATGAGGCTGGGGGCAGCCTGATCCAGGGTAGGGTGTCCCAGGCCATACATGGAGGTTGGAACTGGCTGATCCTTGTGGTCCCTTCCAACCCTGACTGATTCTATTTGTTTTCCTCTTAAGTAAGAATTCTTACATGACACATTTGGGTTTTTTTTATGCCCATAGCTGTACTTGCTCCATCTCATTCATTCCAGAATCAAAAGCGTAGTGACCACTTTTTGGAAGGCTTCAGAAGTAGTAATGATGTGCTAAATGTTAATGTGTGGGTGCATTTAGGGGATAAGAAATGGAAGAGAAAAGCAGGTGAAAGGAAGTGGGTGACTTGGAGCATGCAGAGTAAAAGACAAATAAGATTAATGAGGAAAAGGTAGAGATAGAAGAAAAAATAGCCAAGTGAGGGTTGGTCTCTTCTCCCAGATAACCAACAACAGAACAAGGGGACACAGTCTCAAGTTGTGCCAGGGGAAATAGAGGCTGGATGTTAGGAGGAAGTTGTTGGCAGAGAGAGTGATTGGCATTGGAATGGGCTGCCCAGGGAGATGGTGGAGTCACTGTCCCTGGAGGTGTTCAAGCAAAGCCTGGCTGAGGCACTTAGTGCCATGGTCTGGTTGATTGGGCAGGGCTGGGTGCTAGGTTGGACTGAATGATCTTGGAGGTCTCTTCCAACCTGGTTGATTCTTTGATCCTATTGTCTCAAAATAATGTGCATGGCAGGACAAAGGTGATAGTCCATAGCTTATTGTGCTTATTTTTTTGACACAGCTGTTTCTTTTTCAGTCTCTTATGTGCAAAAATAAACTGAATGTCCTTGTAAACCACCGTGGCTGTCATGCACAGATGAGAGAAAAAAAACATAACCAACCATAGACTGATCAAAAGAGTGCATCAAATCCTGTGTGTTTTAAAGATAACAGCTGATTATGTTAATCAATTTTCAGTTGCTTTCACAGCCTAAAACAGTGAGATCACACAGAAATCTATTGCAGAAGGTTCTCCTTCCTGCAATCATTCCTAGTGGACCATTCTTCAAGATTCAGCTACAGCTACACTCAAATCACCAAGCTTTAGAGGTCAATAAGGGAAAGCCATTTCTCTTCCTATTTTGGCCAGGCCATCTCAGACAGATCCAGCAAATTCTATTCTTCATAGCATTTTCATAAACCAAAATTCTTTGCTTCAGCACATTTACTCCTCCTTCAACAATTTCTCATTTTTATTGGAAGCTGTGACAATGTGACCTTGAGAAAGAGATTCTCTACCCTTCACTCACTTAAAGAAGTGTAGTACTGGGATGACTATTATAGTCCTGTCAGAGACCATGTTCTTCCCAGGGTCAGTATTTCACTTGATGTCAACTTTAAATAATCTCCACACAAAATGCAGACTTGAGTCTCTGTGCCTAAAGGTAGACTTTAAATTGCAGAATCAACCAGGTTGGAAGAGACCTCCAAGATCATCCAGTCCAGCCTAGCACCCAGCCCTGCCCAATCAACTAGACCAGGGCACTAAGTGCCTCATCCAGGCACTTGAACACCTCCAGGGATGGTGACTCCACCACCTCCCTGGGCAGCCCATTCCAGTGGCAAATCACTTTCTCTGTCAAGAACTTCCTCCTAACATCCAGCCTATGCTTCCCCCAGCACAACTTGAGACTGTGTCCCCTTGTTCTGTTGCTGGTTGCCTGGCCGAAGAGACCAACCCCCACCTGGCTACAGCCTCCCTTCAGGTAGTTGTAGACAGCAATGAGGTCACCCATGAGCCTCCTCTTCTCTAGGCTGAACAGCCCCAGCTCCCTCAGCCTCTCCTTCAGTTTTAGACCAAAGGCTTTATTAATTCTCTAAAGATTCTTTTGGGGTTGTTGTTTTTTCCCCACAAATTTAATCAGCTGTGCTGCACTTTCCTTGCAGGATTTCAGTTGAAAATTAGCTAAACGATCCTTGGTAATTATTCTTCTAGTTACTATTACAAGCTGAAGATCCTTTGGGAGATTGTCACATTATATGTCCATAATTATTTCAACTCCCTCCTGTTTCTGTTCAATAAAAAAATAAGATCAATAGCTCTTGGCTCAAAATAGCTAGGCAGAGCTCCTTGTCTCTGCAGGCAAAAAAATCCCATCTTATATAAACAACAAATTATTAGCACCACAGAAACTTGCATTAAGTTGTCTATTATTCACCATTCATCCAAAGACTGTGTGAATCCTCTTTCTGTAATACTTAACATTGTTATATCAGATAGACTGCAAAGATATTTGGGAATAGGAGGAAACTATTCCTGGGAGCATGCTGAAGGAACCTTGGAAATCTTCCATAAGCTTAGTGTATTCTGGTGGCTATTTTTAGCTGAAGCTGCTGATTGTAAGATTTCAGCCTCCTGTTAAATGTAAAGGATACAATACAAGGCAGATAGGAATTTGAATCAAGGTAAACTTTAATGCTGCATTCTAAATCATTAGAGGAGCTCTGGCTTGTACTGTGATACTGTCCAGGAAAGATTACTGCCTTTTATAATATTCTGAGTGGCTTTGCAACTTCGTTTGGGTCGTGACGTGGTGTGAAGTCGCTGTCCCTGGAGGTGTTCATAAGAAGACTGGATGAGGCACTTAGTGCCATGGTCTAGTTAATTGGATAGGGCTGGGTGCTAGTTTGCAGCTAGCTAGAACGTTTTGTTGGAAGGATTAGATCACAGGCTGTGAAGGTGAAACAGTGGTGATGTCTACTTCACTCAAAGGCTTGCTGAGATGTATAAGAACAAGAACACAAACATAGATAAGGGAGTCGCTCCTTGTCCGGGCTCTGGACAATTTCTCTCTAACCTCACCCTCTGTCTCTCTGATTAATCCACCTGCTTCCTACCCCCCTGGCTGACCCTTCATTCTTCCTTGGGGCACAAGGCAACATCTGGGGTAAGGTAGAGGGGAAGGAGAAGGTGGCAGGGCAGTTGTGAGCCCCTCCTGGGGACTCAGGGTTTCTGGGAGGGCTGTTGTGCTTCTGTATTACCTTTTACCGTGTGTATTTCTGTATATACTGTAAATATCTGCATGTATGTTGTGCTAAGCTGTAAATGTAAGCTTCATTCAAATTTCCAGAGCAGGCTGATTCTAGTCTGGGTGACGTTCCAAAGTGTGGGGGCGTGGGTAACACCCAAACCACCACAGGCTGGGTGATAGGTTGGACTGGATGATCTGTGATCTCTGTTAGATAGGATTGTCCTGCTCTGGCAGGGGGTTTGGAGTCAGTGATCTCCTTGGCTCCCTTCCAACCCCTAACATCCTGTAATCCTCTTCCAACCTAGTTGGTTCTATGATTCTATGTTTTTGTGGCACAGCCTGGTTGTGTGTGTTGGACTTAAAGGAGAAGGAAAAACAATAATAATATTTCTGCTCTTCTGCAGCTCCTGGGATGCACTAAAAGCCATTTCAATTTTAATTCACTTGTCTTGTCACACCACCATGTACTGTTTCTGGCGGCAATATCCAAAAGATTTCATTTTCAGTCATTTGTAGTACATCCAAACCAAACACCTTTGCATAATTTTTCTCAAAGCTAGACAAAGGAGAACTCCTCTGTCCAAAAATATTGCAATGAAAACACTTCCAAAAAAATTGGAAGCATTAACAAAACAGCAACACAAATACAGCTAAGGACTCTAGAAAAACATTTAACTCTGAATTACCAAGAATCATGTCTTAGCTATGCTATAGATACAGATAGATGTATCTGTGTTATAGATGATATAGATGCGAATAGGCCTCCTGCCACCACCCCCTAATTCTCATTTCAAATCTCAGCTAAAGGATTGCTAAAAATACAGAACATTATGTGAGACTTTCAGTGTGGTCTAAATATAAACCTGTGAATAACACTCTCAGTAATCACAGCACTAGCAGCTAGTCCTTTTGACTGGTAATATTTTTGATTGGCAAAGCAGAAGCAGCACATTTTTAGCAGCACATTGTCAGCAGGAATTAGAAGGAGAGAATCAAGATATTATTTTATCTCTAGTATTTTGTATGCTTGTCTTGGGGTACCCCAGATTCATTTCTTCTTCCCCCCTCCTCCCCTCCTCCCACAGGTTTAAATGGGAGAAGAAGGAAAAAATTGCAGGATGAGGCACTTAGTGCCATGGTCTAGTTGATTGGACAGGGCTGGGTGCTAGGTTGGACTGGATGATCTTGGAGGTCTCTTCCAACACAGTTGATTCTATGATTTTAAGGCATGAAAAGCTTTCTCCCCCCACCCTGCAGGTTTGAAGGAGGAACAGCAACAGACACCTTTCTGCATGTGAGCTGACCCATGTGGAAGCCCACACTGGAGTTGGGCTGGTGGTTGGCTGGGTTTTTGTGCCCAGAGTAAAATGGTAAATGGACACTTTGTCTAGAAAAGCTTAAATAGAGCAAAGGAGAACAGGAAGAGGTTCCCGCCTTGAAAGATTCCCACCTTGAAAGAGCTCCTGATAGAGCTCCTGACAGGACAGGTTCCTGCCATGAGTGGACCATCCCCACTTTTGCATAGCTCCTACATTTTTGCATGGTGCTCTGTTTTGCACCATCCCTGGCTTTGGGTGGTTCTCCCCACTTTTGCACCCTTCTGTGCAAACTTGTAGGCTTAGCAAGCCCTGGGGTCCTATGGGAGAGCTGCTGGCAGCAGTTGGGCTGGCTACTCTCAGACCTATCAGCAGACAGCTTCCTAGCTGCTATTTTGAGCTGTGAAGATGCTAATAGTTTGGCTCTCCCCTGCCACTGCGAAGACAGCATTGTTCCACGATCATCCTACTCATGGAAGAAGTACTTGAGATATTTCTGAGTTTGGTGGCTCTGCTACTCAGCTCAGGCTTCTACTGTGTGGATCTATACCACTGGATATTGCCTGTAGCACCAGAAGGCTGCTCCTGCAGAGGAATCCAGCAAGAGATCACTGTCAAATACCTATGTCACCTCTGTGAGTAAGACCTACTGTTCCTTTAATGCTCTGCTCAGCCTTGATTGATAGTGGGGTGAAGCTGTGTTTATAGCTTAGCCTTTGCCATTTTCTGACATTTGAAATACCTAAATTTATCTGTAGTGTCCTTTTTGGAAGAAATTCCTGATCAAACTGAATTTAAAGTAATTTTTGTGTGTAGTCTGGGGGCAGAATTCCAGGAAAACACAATAATTCTATTTTTCTAATTCCTGTCTGGGCCACATTAATTCCCACCACAATGCAGTCTTTTGACATATCAGGCATGGATTTAATTTTATTACTGTGTAGCAAAAGTTGAAATGAGATCAATCAATGAAGGCTTGATGAACAACAGTAGTATTCCTTACTGTTAGCACAACTAACAGGTCATGGAGTCTCCTTCTCTGGAGACTTTCAAGGCCTGTCTGGCTGTGTTCCTCTGTGATGTGTGCTAGATAGTATTGTCTGCTCTGGCAGGGGGAGGGTTGGACTTGATGATGTCTTTGAGTCCCTTCCAACCCCTAACTTTCTATGATCCTATGAACTAACAGCAAGCCAAATGTCAGCAAATGTGACACTCAGAACTCTGGGCAAGTGCCAGTCTTGCTCCAAATTGATAAACACTAGAAATGCCATTTGAAGAACTATTGATTAGTTCCATGGATGTCAATTCCAAGGAAAATATGGAAGATTTTTTTTGAATTTCAGAAAGAGAAAAAAAAATGGAGGCTAAAGTGGTATATAAAGTGGCAAGGAGGAGGCTCAGGGCTGACCTCATTGCTGTCTACAACTACCTGAAGGGAGGTTGTAGGCAGGTGGGGGTTGGTCTCTTCTGCCAGGCAAGCAGCAACAGAACAAGGGGACACAGTCTCAAGTTGTGCTGGGGGAGGTCTAGGCTGGATGTTAGGAGGAAGTTGTTGGCAGAGAGAGTGATTGGCATTGGAATGGGCTGCCCAGGGAGGTGGTGGAGTCACCATCCCTGGAGGTGTTCAAGCAAAGCCTGGATGAGGCACTTAGTGCCATGGTCTGCTTGATTGCCCAGGGCTGGGTGCTAGGTTGGACTGGCTGATCTTGGAGGTCTCTTCCAACCTGGTTGATTCTATGATTCTTATGGCAATCAGAACAAAAATCAACCTTGCCAAACTATTCCTTTGTTTGAGAAGATCATAGATCTGGTTAAAAAAAAAAAAAAAAAAAAAAAAAGGCAGCTGTAGAAGCAGAGGTTTTTAAGGCTTTTTTAAATATCATACATTTGTTACACATTTAATTTGGAAATCATAGAGAATACATTAGCTGGGCTGCAACCTGAGCTGCTAGATTTAATAATGGTGTTAATGGGCAGATGTAATGTGGTGGTATTATTTCTAGGAAGCACAGACTATGAATACATTCTTTAGTCTAATTAGTTACACAAGAAGACTGTTGGTAGTGAAGTTTGCAGGTGACAAGGAATTGGCACTGAGTGCAGCCTCAGCAAGTTTGCTGACAACACCAAGCTGTGTGGTGCAGCAGACAGGCTGGAGGGAAGGGATGCTGTCCAGAGGGACCTGGACGGGCTGGAGAGGTGGGCACAAGCCAACCTCATGAGGTTCAACAAGACCAAGTGCAAGGTCCTGCAGCTGGGGTGAGGCAATCCCAAGCCCAAATCCAGGCTGGGCAGTGACTGGCTGGAGAGCAACTCTTAGGAGAGGGACTTGGGGGTGCTGCTGGATGAGAAGCTCAACATGAGCCAGCAGTGTGCACTTGCAGCCCAGAAAGCCAAGCAGAGCCTGGGCTGCATCAGGAGAAGTGTGGCCAGCAGAGCCAGGGAGGTGATTCTCCTCCTCTACTCTGCTCTGCTGAGACCCCACCTGGAGTCCTGCATCCAGTTCTGCAGCCCCTATTGCAAGAAGGATGTGGAGATGCTGGAGCATGTCCAGAGCAGGGCCTCGAGGACAATCAGAGGGCTGGAGCAGCTCTGCTGTGAGGACAGACTGAAAAAGTTGGGGCTGTTCAGTCTGCAGAAGAGGAGGCTCCCAGGTGACCTCATTGTGGCCTTCCAGGATCTGAATGGAGCCTATAAAAAAGCTGGGGAGGGACTCTTTAGGCTCTTGGGGATTGCCAGGACTGGGGGGAATGGAGCAAAGCTGGAGGTGGATAGGTTCAGGCTGGACGTAAGGAGGAAGTTGTTGAGCATGAGAGTGGTGAGAGCCTGGAATGGGTTGCCCAGGGAGGTGGTCAAGGCCTCATCCCTGGAGGTGTTTAAGTCCAGGCTGGATGAGGCTGTGTGCAGCCTGATATAGGGCAGGGTGTCCCTGCCCATGGCAGGGGGTTGGGACTGGCTGTTCCTTGTGGTCCCTTCCAACCCTGCCTGATTCTCTGATTCCCTGAGAACTGCTCTGTCAGGACAAGCTGGGCAGTCTGCTTTAAGTATTCAGGTTGAAGAAAAAATATTTCTCTATAGACAAATGCAATATACAACAACTGGGACTTGAGGTAGTCTGCAAATTAAGCAAGAATGGAACAAGTGGTCTGGGAGAGAAGTTGTGATGTGATCTTTGATGACTGGAAGGGAGAGCAGCAAGTAGAGGCTTGGATGTGAGCACGCTGTGACTCGGCCCATGTTGCACTGCTGAGGGTACTTTAGGATGCTACACCTTCTCTTCCAGAAAGACTTTGAAGTTCTGCTGACAGACTGTGGGAGTGCCACAAATGTCTTTTGAGGGCCTCATAGCAGGTCGTAAGAGTTCAGCTTCCGAGTGTGCTGCAGCCGAAGCGCAGCAGCACAGGTGGCTGTGGCGGTGTGAGGGGCTCCAGGCTGTCCCACATCTCCCACAGCAAAGCCTGCAGAGCCCAAGGTGTGTCCCAGGGGAGGAGCTGGGTGCCCCTGGCTGTGGTGATTGTGTCATTCCATCCCATAACCCTGCAGACACTTCAGAAGCCAGCAGCAAGGTCTCTCCTCTCCCTCTGTCTCTCAGCCCTCCGGAAGGATCCGGATCAGGTGAGGCCGTGGGGGGGCCCTGGAGGCTGAGGCCCTCAAGGCCGCGGCCTGCAGTGAGTCCGTCCTGCTTGGGGCCTCACTGGGAGGCAGTGGGGGCTGGGAGGACATGAGCACAGGGGCTTCTGGAGGTGGCAGCTTCAGGCTGGAGGTGAGGAGGAAGTTGTTGAGCATGAGAGTGGTGAGAGCCTGGAATGGGCTGCCCAGGGAGGTGGTTGAGGCCCCACGGCTGGAGGTGTTTAAGGCCAGGCTGGATGAGGCTGTGTGCAGCCTGCTCTAGGGTAGGGTGTCCCAGGACATAGCAGGGGCTTTGGAACTGGCTGAACCTTCTGGTACATTCCAAACCTGACTGATTCTAATTCTATGATTCTGTGAGGGTTTTGGCTGTTTTTGGTTTGCCTGGGGGGGGGGGGGGGAGGAGATTTTGGGGGCAATTCTTATGTATCCTGTGTAGAATCACAGAATCAAGCAGGTTGGAAGAGACCTCCAGGCTCAGCCACTCCAACCTAGCACCCAGCCCTAGCCAGTCAACTAGACCATGGCACTAAGTGCCTCATCCAGGCTTTTCTTCAACACCTCCAGGGATGGTGACTCCACCACCTCCCTGGGCAGCCCATTCCAATGCCAATCACTCTCTCTGCCAACAACTTCCTCCTAACATCCAGCCTAGACCTCCCCTGGCACACCTTGAGACTGGGACCACCTGGGGAAGAACAAACTGTGTACCAGTATAGCTTGGGGATTGACCTGTTGGAGAGCACAGCACAGGAGAGGGACCTGGGGGTCCTGGTGGATAAAAGGATGCCCATGAGCCAGCAATGTGTCCTTGTGGCCAAGAAGTCAGATAGTATCCAGGAGTATATTAGAAGGGCTGTGTTTAGTAGATTGAGAGGAAGGTTCTCCTCCCCTCCTAGTCTGCCCTGGTGAGACCACATCTGGAATATTGTGTCCAGTTCTGGGTCCCTCAGTTCAGTAAGGACATGGATTTGCTTGAAAGAATGCAGCACGTAGCCATGAATATGATTAAGGGAGGAACATCTCTCTTATGAGGAAAGGCTGAGGGAGCTGGGGTTCTTTAGCTTGGAGAAGAGGAGCCTGAAGGGTGGCCTCATTCATGTTCATATATTTATGAAGAGAGTCAGAAGGACAGCGCCAGACTTGTCTCAGGGGTGGGCAATGTGTGCAAGCTGCAGCATAGGAGGTAAAACTAAGGGAAACTTCTTCACTGTGAGGGCAAAAAACACTGGAAAGGGCTGCCCAGAGGGGTCATGGTGTCTCCTTCTCTGGACACCTTCCTGTATGACCTACTCTAAGTAATGCTGCTTGGGCTAGATGACCTTTCAAGGTGTCTTCCAACCTCTAATGTTCTGTGAATCTGTAATATATTAATTAGAAATTCCTCTTTCCCCTTCATCTTCAAAGAGTATTTTTCCTATAACTAGTAATAATCAAATGATGTCCTTTAGAGGTCATGAAGCAACTTCTCCTTTGTGCATAAATTAGTCAGCTATATTCTGTTTATACTTTTATCTCTGAATTGCTTTGAGGCAGCATAAATTAGCTGCTGGGGACTAAGATAGTTTTTGGAGTATACCTGTAGTCTGAAGGGCTAGGGGGAATGAGACAGCTGGATCTCCCTCATGAACTCAGCTTCAGGCTATAGCTCTGATCAGCAGAGAAAGGTTTTCAAGGGCTTTTCTCTCCCTCTCTTCTGCACTGCAGGAGACCTTGATATATTTCACCTAGCAATCACTTGCCCACAGGAGGAGTTTGCACCATTTCTTTCTTGTCACTATGTGCCCTTTGTCACCCAATTATTTCATCTCCTCCACATTTCAGTCAAAATAAATAAATTGTGGTTTTGTGAGAGGAGTAACTGAACTAAATCAAGTGGATTGAAAGTTCCATGAAACTGGGGAGAGGCCTGGAACAGAGCCCTATGAGGAGAGGCTGTGGGGCGTGCAGCCTGGATAAGAGGAGGCTCAGGGGTGACCTAGTTGCTGTCTACAACTACCTGAAGGGGGGTTGTAGACAGCTGGGGGTTGGTCTCTTCTGCCAGGCAACCAGCAACAGAACAAGGGGACACAGTCTCAAGCTGTGTTGGGGGAGGTCTAGGCTGGATGTCAGGAGGAAGTTGTTGGCAGAGAGAGTGATTGGCATTGGAATGGGCTGCTCAGGGAGGTGGTGGAGTCACTGTCCCTGGAGGTGTTCAAGCAAAGCCTGGATGAGGCACTTAGTGCCATGGTCTAGTTGATTGGGCAGGGCTGGGTGCTAGGCTGGACTGGATGATCTTGGAGGTCTCTTCCAACCTGGTTGATTCTGCAATTTAAAGTCTACCTCTAGGCACAGAGACTCAAGTCTGCATTTTGTGAGGAGATTATTTAAAGTTGACATCAAGTGAAATACTGACCCTGGGAAGAACATGGTCTCTGACAGGACTGTAATAGTCATCCCAGTACTACACTTCTTTAAGTGAGTGAAGGGTAGAGAATCTCTTTCTCAAGGTCACATTGTCACAGCTTCCAATAAAAATGAGAAATTGTTGAAGGAGGAGTAAATGTGCTGAAGCAAAGAATTTTGGTTTATGAAAATGCTATGAAGAATAGAATTTGCTGGATCTGTCTGAGATGACCTGGCCAAAATAGGAAGAGAAATTGTTTTCCCTTATTGACCTCTAAAGCTTGGTGATTTGAGTATAGCTGTAGCTGAATCTTGAAGAATGGTCCACTAGGAATGATTGCAGGAAGGGGAACCTTCTGCAATAGATTTCTGTGTGATCTCACTGGTTTAGGCTGTGAAAGCAACTGAAAATTGATTAACATAATCAGCTGTTATCTTTAAAACACACAGGATTTGATGCACTCTTTTGATCAGTCTATGGTTGGTTATGTTTTTTTCACTCTCATCTGTGATGACTGTGAATGCAGGAAGGGGAATGTGCTAGTTTGAAGCTAGCTAGAACGTTTTGGTGAGAAGGATTAGATTACAGGCTGTGAAAGGAAAACAATGATGATGTCTACCTCACTCATAGAATTGCTGAGATGTATGAGAACAAGAATCCAAACATAGATAAGGGACTCGCACTTCTGCTGGGGGGACTGGCTGAGCTGCATTTCTCTCTAGCCTCTCTGTCGTCTCTCTGATTAATCCACTTTGCTTTCGAACCCCCTGGCCGAACCTCCATTCTTCCTTGGGACTGGGGTAAGGTTGAGAGGGGTGGGAGAAGGTGGAAGGGCAGTTGAGAGCCTCTCCTGGGGACTCAGGTTTCTGGGAGGGCTGTTGTGCTTCTGTATTACCTTTTACCTTGTATATTTCTGTATATAACTGTCTATACTGTAAATATCTGTTTGTATATTGTGCTAGCTGCAAATAATAAGCTTCATTCAGTTTCTAGAGCTGGCTGAGTCTAGTCTGGGTGATCTTCAAAGTGTAGGGGGGGTGAGTAACGCCCATATCATCATGGGGAACCTTCTGTAATAGATTTCTGTGCGATCTCATTGGCTTAGGCTGTGGAAGCAATCAACATAATCAGCTGTTATCTTTCGAACACACAGCATTTGATGCACTCTTTTGGTCAGTCTATGGTTGATTATTATTTTTTCTCTCATCTGTGCATGACAGCCACAGTGGTTTACAAGGACATTCAGTTTCCTTTCTCGCATAAGAGGATGAAAAAGAAACAGCTGTGTCAAAAAGATAAGCACAATAAGCAAAAATGCATCTTTTAATAACACAGAATTTCATGTCTCTGTCCTGTAAGATTCAAAAGACTATTGCTGATTATACAATTATTGTGTTGATTTGTTTTAGTTTAGACTTTATTTACCTGATGGGGAGGGACCTGGGGGTCCTGGTGGGTAACAAATTAACCATGGCACAGCAATGTGCCCTTGTGGCCAAGAAGGCCAAGGGGATCCTGGTGTGTATTAGGAAGAGTGTGTCCAGCAGACCAAGGAAGGTTCTCCTCTCCCTCTACTCTGCCCTGGTGAGACCTCATCTTGAATACTGTGTTCAGTTTTGGGCTCCCCAGTTGAAGAGGGACAGGGATCTGCTGGAGGGTCCAGCAGAGGCTTAGGAGGATGATGAGGGGACTGGAGGGCATGGCTTATGAGGAGAGGCTGAGGAACCTGGGGCTTTTTAGTCTGAAAAAGAGAAGACTTACAGGAGATTTGATAAATGTTTATAAGTATCTTAAGGCTGCCAGGAGGGAGGGGACAGGCTCTGTTCACATGCTCCCTGGGATAGGACAAGGAGCAATGGGTGTAAATTGCAGCACAAGAGCACAGATCACCCAGAGGAGCCAGGAGACAAGGTCAGAGATTGTCTGCCTCCTTTCCCCAGAACCCTGGGAAGAATCAGAAGTCTCAGCAGCTGCCGAGACATAATTCCCTGAAAGTGTTTGGGTTCTGCCTGAAGCTGTGGCTAGCCCCATGAGTTGGGAGATAATGTTTTGTGAGTAAATACTTAGTGTCTTTGTGATTCACCATTGCCTTCTGCCATAAGCAGAAAGAAGCTCCTTGAGTCTATCTAGTGGGCAAGTGGTATATTGACCACAAGCGGTACTTGGCCACAAGAACTTTCTCTTCCAGGTCAATTAATGTTTATATATTTTGCTGGTTATTACTAGATCTAGTTATTATCCATAAAATGTTTCCATGATTGTGCAAGAACTGATTTCTATTAAAATTAGTGGTCGGGGGTGGGGAGAGTTCAGAATATCAAAATTAATAAACAATATTAATTCTGGTAAATATAATGTTGAATTTGTTGCCCCTATCATAACAGAGCTAATGTTGAAAGCTTTTATTAAAGTTCATATATAGTACTTCTACTCTCAACATTAGACAAGAGAGCACTTAAACTGTTTGTGAAATGTGTATGCAAATGCAAGTATTTAGAGTGTTGGCAAGGATGTGTTTTGCTCTACAAGTAAAAGATCCAGAGCATATCAGTGATCACAATGACTGATCTGAAAAATCTCAGTATCTGAGAGCTGCAGAATATAGCTTATGGCTTCCTGAATCCTGCCTTGTAAAGGACTACCCTCAAATTACAAAGATTTGGAAGGTCTGGCATATCAGACCACTATGTCAGCACTGAATACAGGTTCCATGTCTAGGTCAAAGCTGTTGATCTGAAAGACTTGTTTCATTCTAACTGGTTTTTATCTTTAGGTTGGTGGAGGAGAACTAAGATAGAAGAGTGCTGACTTAAACACCTGTGTGTTATCCACATTTGACACTCTAGATACCATGAAGGCTATACACTCTTTTACCTTTGCTTGTAGTGTGCAAGTCCAAAGTCTGAATGTGGAATACATAGGCTGGAAAGATTTCATTACTGCTTGTAATGTCCTTTATGGAAAACAGCTACTAATACTAGGGACCTGAAAAGTTGCCAGAGGCACAGGCTTCTCTTCTAGACAATTCTGAGCTCTTATGTTCTAAGCCCAGGTGACTAGGAACTTCCTGCAAATAAAACCAAAAGACTAAAGAAGAGCTGTGTTATGCCTTGGAAGCATCCCAGTAGTGGAAGTAAGAGGAGCAGAATTCAGGAGCTGGAACTTTTTCTTTGATGGAAACCAAGAAGATCTTTAGAAACCATTTAGCAGGTCACCCACACCTTTGGTACCAATTACAAAAATTTCTGGCAAAACAAAATACAAGAAGAATTTGTGTTCTATAAAGAACTAAATCTGGATATTTTGTTGGGTGTTGTTGTTGTTGTTGTAGAAGTATAGACATTGAAAAGCATTGAAAAGAGATTAAAATGTAAAAGAGATTGTATGAGGCACTTGCCCTGGTAGGGTATAAATCCTGCCAGGCTGTTTTAACCCTTGTTGTCCTCCTCCTGTTGTGAGTCCAGGAGTGAGTCAGATGAGCAAACAATAAGGGTTTGGCCTCAGCAAAGCCTTGAAGGCTAGAGGGTTTAGCACCAGGTGTCTTGTGTTGCCCCCACAGTGCCTGGGTGGTCAAAGGAGGCATGAAGCTTTGAATTCATTGGCCAGAACAAGGGTGCTAGTGCCTATTGGCCAGTTTGACTTTCAAAATGAAGTATATCAAGGGGGATGGTTTAGAAACCTCACCTTTCTGTATTCAGCCTCTCAGCACCTGTCTGTCTGCATCAGCCATCCTGCCTCTCATCATTTGCAGCTAGTTAAAGGCAGCCACCTGTTGCAGCTAACACTAGTGGCTTAGCAGCAACTCCTTCCCTTTGCCTGAATAGTTTTATATGCTAACCTGGGATTATTGTCACGAGTTTGAAAGCATCTTTGATACAGGAGACTTACTCCGGGACCAAAAGAGTTGTGAGTACATCTGCTGGAGTGAATGCCAAGACTCCATAGGCATAGTTAGAATCCTTCCTGTTCTTGTGTTCCTCTTTTCCAAGTTCTGGCTGTTCAGACTGCTTAATTCTTTGCAATTGCTTCCTGTCCACTGAAAATCCAATGGATCTCAGGGAATTTCTCCAGTTTTTAAATATTAGTAATATAAATGTTCATACAGAAAGTAATGCTCATAATTAATATAAATTACTAATTTCTGATACAGCACTTAGTGCCTAGTTGATTGGACAGGGCTGGGTGATAATTTGGACTGGATAAGCTTGGAAGTCTCTTCCAACCTGTTGCTTCTGTGATTTTATGGAGGCTAAATATGATTTGTTTGCCAGGTCCAGGTCCCATGGCATCTAAAGAAAATTAAAAATAAGCTGCTTGGATTCAGAATCAAACTGAAATGGCAAATTTGGGGTTTATTTTAAGCTTAAAAATCAGTAGTAGTTGTATTGGTGTGCTTTTAGACTTATTCATTGCAGTAGACCATTCAAGATTTCTGTGTTAGGCGTCTCTGGTGAATCAGTACAAACAAATGCTGTGTGCTGTTGGCTATTCATGCAGGTTTGAGGTGGGAGGAGAGGGGAGGAAGGCACATTACTGCTTTTGGTGTTAATGGTACATTTATTATGTTGAGCCATAAATCTGTTTTGCCTGACATTGTTCTTAGACATCAATAACTTGAAGCCCAAGGTACTACTAATACAATTTCCAGAAATGTTTTCTTGAGTGACTTGCAACTTAAGTCTCCAAAAGAAAGTCTGTGTTATATCTTGCTTTACAGTTTGTAGGAGCTAGTTTAAGGAGATATTGGGAGGGGCTGAAATCCAAATTAAACATCTTGGAATAAATGAAAGAAGAAAATCCCTCCCCAAAAAAAAAGGGAAAAAAAAAAGAATCCGGCCAGTACTGATTATTTTCAGTTGATAAAGATCATTCATTTAGTCAAAATAAATAGTTTCTACTTATTGAATGCTTAAATTAACTGCTTTTTAATTTTATCTTCTTTCTTTCCTCCTATTTTTGCCATTCTCTTTTAGCATTTACATGCAAAACAGCAGATGGGGGTTTCTTTGAATAAGTACAAAGCTAGTGGCTTGGGAAATCAGTTTATAGGCACTCTCAGAGGTACAATAGGCAGGCCTATAGTCTTACAAATAATCTGGGAGAGGAATTAAAAATGATATCGTAGTTAGTTTGGTTGAAGATGAAAAACTGTCAAAGACAAGCCAAAGAATCATCCATGAATATTAAGGTTAGTGTGACCGTGATCTATTCAGTGTTTATAGTTCTGTTATAGAATGGTTTTGCACTTGAGTTATCATTTTCAGCTGTTTCTTAGTATAATATCATAGAATCAGGTTGAAGGAGACCTCCAAGATTATCCAGTTCAACCTATCACCCATCCCTGTCGAGTCAACTACACCATGGCACTAAGCGCCTCATTCAGTCTTGTCTTGAATACCTCCAGGGATGGCAACTCCACCACCTCTCTGGGTGTCTTGAACACCTGCCAGGGGAGGTCTAGGCTGGATGTTAGGAGCAAGTTCTTCACAGGGAGAGTGATTTGCCATTGGAATGGGCTGCGCAGGGAGGTGGTGGAACGACTGTCCCTAGAGGTGTTCAAGCAAAGCCTGGATGAGGCACTTGGTGCCATGATCTAGTTGATTGCACAGGGCTGAGTAATAGGTTGGTCTGGATAATCTCGAAGGTCTCTTCCAACCTGGTTGACTCTATGTTTTTTGCTGACAGAAGTAACAAATACAAGGAAATGGCCAAAGTCTTCAGAGACTTGGATAAAGGACTGGTGTATAAATTATCAGAGTATGTTACATCAGGTCTAAATACGGGGCTCCATTTGGTATCACGTTCTACTTTTTGAAGACTCTGAGCCACTGTTTACACATTTCAGCATGAATCACTTGTGAAAGTTGCTGAGGAACACAAGGGAAAACATATTTTGAGGGAGGAAAGCAAGGTCAGAGAAGGATGGAAAAAACCAAAAACCTGCACCTCAAGGTATTACAGACTTCTCTCCAGTTAGTGATACTGAAGCATTTAAATGTTTCATCAGATCCCAAATGGAACCTATCTTAGTATGAGCAAACCTCAAGTAATGATTTATTTATGTGCAAGGCATTTTAAGAGCAAGGTGTCTAAAAAGATAATCATGCTGTTTACTCAAGGTTGTTGGCAGGAGTAACGTGTATGAGATACTGCTTCCTTATTTCAACATGGAATAAAAGGAACCTTGTGGACATAAACTCACTCAGTAAGGTTAACATAGTGATAAGGATTGTTAATTACTACTGCCAAATTTTCTATAAAAGAAAAATTCCAGAACTTGTTTCATGACCTGTAAAATCATTATCTTCATAAAACAGATATAGCAAGAGTCTAGAGTGTTTTGTATTCCTCACATTAAACTCTCACCACTCACATTTTAATCACTGTCCTTACATAAGCAGCTTAGTCTGTACTTTGTTTCCAAACAGTTCTTCACAGAGAGAGTGATTTGCCATTGGAATGGGCTGCCCAGGGAGGTGGTGGGTCACCATTCCTGGAGGTGTTCATGAAAAGCCTGGATGAGGCACTTAGTGCCATGGTCTGGTTGACTGGCTAGGGCTGGGTGTTAGGTTGGACTGGCTGACCTTGGAAGTCTCTTCCAACCTGGTTAATGCCATGATTCTATGATTATTTGTTTTGCAGTCAGCTGCAAAAGGATACATTTCTTTAGAAGTTAGGGGATGGTTTAAACTACATTTTCTTTATTTGTTTTGACAGATGCCTTCCTAACTGTGATGGTTTGGATGTTTCCTGCCTCCCAACACTTAAGAAAATCACCCAGACTGGACTCAGACGAGCTGGAATTTAAGGAATGAAGCTTTATCTTCACAGCTTAGCACAATATACAAGCAGGTATTTACAATATGTACAGCTAGAGACAGAAATATATGAGTTAAAAAGGTAATACAGAAACACAGCAGCCCCCTCAGAAACCTGAGTGCCCAGGAGGGGCTCCCAACCACCCTTCCACCTCCTTTCCACTCCTCTACCTTATCCCAGACTTTGCCTTACATTCAAGGTGAGTTTGGAGAATCAGCCAGGGGGTTAGAAAGCAGATGGATTAGTTCCACAGACAGCAGGCTAGGGAGAGAAAGGAGGCAACTGGAGCCAGAGACAGCAAGTCTGTTATCTATTTTTATGTGCTAGTTTTTTAATCCATCTCAGCAAGCCTATGAGTGCAGTAGACATCACCATTGTTTTCTTTTTGCAACCTATAATCTAATTCTTCTCACCAAAATATTCCAGCTGGCTTCAAACTAGCACAACAACTGAAAATTAGTTTGGTAGCTGGGCATGTATAAACTTGACTTATTTTCTTCAGTCATTATCTACTCCCATTATCAAGGCAGATGGCTCTAGTAATGTGTTTTTTCACTAAGGGTTCTGAATCAGCAGTTTCTGTATCAATTTGTGTTAAGGTAATCATAGAATCAAGCAAGTTGGAAGATACCTCCAAGATCATCCAGTCCAACCTATTACCCATCCCTGTCCAATCAACTAGACCATGGCACTAAGTGCCTCATCGAGGCTTTTTTACATTCCATCTCTTTTCAATACTTTTAATTGTCTATACTTCTAGAACAACAACAAGAACAACAAAAACCCAACCACCACCAAAATATCCAGATTTAGTTCTTAGCGTGTCCTTGATCTATTCAATCTTCATACTTTTATTATAGAATGTTTTTGCCCTTGAGTTATCATTTTCAATTGTTTCTTAGTATAATATCATAGAATCAACCAAGTTGGAAGAGACCTCCAAGATCATCCAGTCCAGCATATCACCCAGTCTTATCCAATCAACTAGACCATGTCTATCTAGACCAAAAATGTTTATATGAACTGTCATAAACCTAAAGCTTTGTGGCCCAATGGAAGCAATAGTTAGCTAATCACTGAGAGACATCAGCAGTTTTTGCACTTCAGAGAAGAAATATGGTTGGCAGGCATATTCTCAATGACAATAACATGATATTTACAAATTATTACTTTATATTGTTGTCATGGCAAGAGAGTAAAATGGGATAATCATCATTCTGCAATTGGGAGTATAATTTATAGACAATATCATGGGAAGAAAAGGTTGGAAAATCTTTGAAAGAACATCTAATCCATCATTTTGCTCAAACATGGAATCACAAGTTATCAATCTCAGAAGTTTGACTGAACTGTACCATCAAGCAAACTGCATATTTTCTTTGCAATGCTGACAGTCAAGCTTGATATTTGATTAATTTAGCACTGTCTACTCAGTTTGTGTGTGTTGAGTTGGCTTACCTATAGTTTACTTATAAACTTTGCATGTTTTCTTTGCAATGCTGACTGCTAAGCTTGCTGTTTGACTCAATTAGCATTGTCTACTCAATTTTCATGTATTGACTTAGTTTACCTATAGTTTCCTTATGAACTTTGCATATTTTCTTTGCAATGCTGACTGCCAAGCTTGCCAATATGTTAATTCAGGTAGCACTGTCTACTCAGTTTTCATGTATTGACTTGGTTTACCTATAGTTTCCTTATGAACTTTGCATATTTTCTTTGAAATGCTGTCGGCCAAGCTTGCTATTCTGTTCATTTAGGTAGCACTGTCTACTCAATTTTTATGTGTTGACTTGGTTTACTTATAGTTTACCTATAAACTTGATTCATTCCTCTACCTGGTGCAGTTAACTCTTGATTAATGTGGGCAGATTATCCTGGTGATAGTGCTGTGGCTATGTGAGTATCCAAGCTGCCTTTAGCTGAGCAGTTTGGGTGCTTTTCTGTTTTAAGTGCTGCAATCAACAGAACCACCATAAATTTTGCACCTTAAACTACCATTGTATGTTGTCAGAGTGTAATACCAGTCGTGATATTTTCAGCTCTTGATTAACCAGGATCTAGTATGTGAATAGTTTTCTTCTAAGCAAATACTCCTATTAAACACTTGAAAAAACCAAACATAGAGGCTGGTACATGTAAATGATCTAAAGTTACTACGGACTCCTCACTACCATAGCGACTCAGAGTGGTTAGATGTTGTGCTGTGGGATTTGATTTAGTCAAGGACTTGTCAGTGTGAAACTAATGATTGGACTCAATGATCTTGAAGTTATTTTCCACTTTAAGAAATTCTGTGATTAATAGACAATTCCAGCATGTGAAAGAACACCTATGTCCCAAGATATTACTTGCTGCTATTGTATGGATAAACTTTGATGATTGAATAAGAAGTTCCTGATTTGAAATTCAGCAGTAATTTAAAAAAGAATCATTCTCAAATGGTATTTCCTTTGATCTTTAAATTTTCTTTATTTTCTTCCTTATACTTCAGTTCTTTGGCCAGTATATCCTGGGTGATGAGATGATCTGACTTTTCAAACAAACAGTAAAGCTTGAACACATTTTTCAGCCTGGTGTAATGTGTTAGAAAAGTAGTTGTTGTGTGCTTATTTTTAAGGGAAATAGCAATTTAATTAGCTGTTGTAAACAAACAAAAAAGGATTGTTTTTATCTCTTTCACCTTCTCTTTGATTCTCCCATTTGAGATTGAAGCTCAAATCATGTTTACTCTGCTAAAAGCATAACGAAGTGTAATAGTCCCTGTACAAAAGATGACTCCATAAAACCTAGTCAGTGTTCCACACTGAAGTCAAAACTTTCAGTGAGTTTAGTGACCTGTCTTCTGATGCTGCTACAATGTTTTGCTGAGTTTTGAGTGGGTTTGGGTTTTTAGTCTTGTGCTCAATGCAGCCCAAGATTTCAACCTGGTGAGTTTCACAGCTGTATTGAAAACTACGTCCATTATTTCAGTAATTCACCCAAGCCACTTAATTTAAACAGGAAGGACCATCAAATATAAAAGCACTTTCATTAAATGATGCATTAAATTATACTTATATATATAATAAATTACTATATGTTATTATAATTATATAATTGTTATATATTATGATAGTTATATAATTACTATATATTAATTATATGCTTAATTATACATATATATTTGTAAGTATATGTATATATATAAGTAAAATTAAGTATATATATAATAAAAGTATATACAATATACTTATATGTATTATAAGTATATATATAATATACTTATCTATATAATTAATGTAAGTAAGATATGTAATTAATTTAAGTAATAGATGTAATTATACTTAAATTATTAAGTTATACTTTCTTTATTTCTCAGTTGTTATATTTGTTATCAGGTAATATTGATCCATGACATTGGTAAATTTGTGTCCACTTGCAATTTCTCTCCATCCTGCCTCATCACAGCAATCAAATACATCCAGAAATCTTAAGATGCCACTTCTTAATAAAACCTTTATGTTCCTTTGAAGCATATCACTCAAAATATTCAAGACTAATTGTCTGTATTTAAGGCTTTTTACTGTTGAAGCAGACAAATGAAAGAAAATACAGAACACACTTTATATGCAGTAGTTTTATTTAATATATAGCTACTTATTCTGTAGGCTTCTATCTGCTGGCTAAGCTCAGATACTTGTTTTTCCTCTTGTGCCCTCCACAGAGGAGCTGCTGATATGATCCAGACAGTACTAAACTAAGAACTATCCCAAAGCTTCTCTCAAAAAATTAGCAAAGATAGACCAGAAATCATTAGAAACATCTTCACAACCAGGAATGTATCTTTCCCATCATTTTCTTGAAAATATCAAAGTCTCTGTGAAACAAGCACTTTAATCTGTGTAGCACAAAGTAAAACAGGTAACAAATCATTATTTTCCCAAGCATCAACTTGCATGCAGTAAAATTTATTTCTAAGGTAATCTCTGTGGGGTTATTTTCCCTATACCATTGCTTTTCTTCTACTCACCACAATAACATATAGACAAATGTCTGCAGCAGCAGTCTGCGTCTCTCCTTCCTTACTTTGCAGTGCTGTTGCTCTCCTATTAGCTGTAGCTATGCAGTCCTCTAAACCGAGCGAGAGAGGAGCAGTGTTACCTTGATTGCAGGTGCAGCTGCAGCTTTAGCACTTGCTCTCTGCCTCACGCTTGCAACAGCCTGGCTCCTTCCGGTCATTCCTTCCAGGGGAGGAATGACACCAGCATTTCTGAGCTGTTCCTCTGTTTTCTCCCAGAACGCTCAGGGAAAGCAGACTTCGTGATCTCCATGCTAACTACCAGCCTGCCTGCTGCCAGTTCTCCCTACTTCTGCCAGTGATGACATTCAGCTTGCTCCTCCACACAGGATACAGCACTGATTCCTCATTATGTAAGGCAGTCTAGGTCAAGTGTAGGAGAGACTCTGCTGGCCTGAGCAAGCTAGTGGATTGCTCCCTCAGCTTCATGGGGTCTGGAAGCTGGATCCTGATATCTGCTACATCTTCTTGGGTAAATGTTTTTACATGATTTAAATGGTTGCTGTGCTGGTTTTCTATGCAGATAGCTGTCAGCCATGCTGTGAATTGCAGAGAGAATTTGTTAGGTGATACCGGCTCTGTCAGCACAATTGAATTAACAGAGCAGTAGTTCTTGTAGGCATCTCAGCTTTAAGACATGTTACAAATAAATGAATCATAAAGTGGCTTTGTTTAACTGTATGGGGATTGTTGCTAATTTGACTGATTAAGCAGTGAATTAAATCCATTTGCTTGAAGGTGGTGTGGGAAAGCATTATTGAATACAGCTATTAGTTCTGAGAGGTTTACTGCAGTTCCTGGCTGTTGCATTGTTTTAGCCTTGTTAATGACAGATACGCTTCTTTTATTAAGCAAAGCAAAGGGGGAGGGGAGGGGGGGAGAGAGGGAAGTATTTAATTTTCTTGCACTTTTTGGTTAATTTTTGAAGTAGCAGTTAAACCCAAGATGCTGTTTGCAAGTTATTGCCTTACTGCATGAATCTGTATGCCTAGCAGATATGCACAGTGAATACTGCAGATAAGATTGCATTTACTGAACTGCTCTGCAGAGTGCCAGAACAGTACACGTTAGCTACACTTAAATTAGAGGGTAGCTTTTTTTTTGGTTCATGAACCATGCAAAATTGAATTAATTGTTTTATTGATGGTAAAAAAATGTTCTTTGTACCCTGCTGAACAGAACAGGTTTGTCCTTAAACAAATGCTACATACAGAGTATCGTCAGGTGCTGGAACATCTGATTATACTGGAATGCAGTAGAAGAGGCCCTGGAAAGTAACAGCATAACACTGATACTGCAGTATCATGTAGGGAATTTCAACAAGGCTTGCTTGCTTGCTAGGGACAGTTACTACATAATAAAGTTGAGAATATTTTTAATGCATTTGAGAGATTAATTGGGAAACCCATGTTTATGTGCAATACCTTGGACAGCAACTTTCTCATTCCCTTATACTTTAGGGTCTACTTGGTGGGTGTTTGCAATTTATACTAAGTAAATAATACAGAATTAAGATGTAATGCTGGATTTTCAGATATAGGTGAATATATAGTAAAAATATCTAAGAGAAACTTTGGTCAGCATGGCATCAATGAGCTATATTTACCAGTTAACCACCGAGATTTCACTTAATAGATTAACTTAGAAACAGTGATCTTTACATTGAATTATGTTAAGGAATGTCAAAGAAGAAAAAGACAGTAATTTTGCAACTTTCAATTGACAACATTTACAATTTTCTTTTCCTGTCCAATAGGTAGCTGTTCACTTTAAGAATATATACCAATGAAATATTAATATAAGATTATGTATTCATATCAGATTAAAACTGATTTTGATGGGAAGAGTAGAAGGCCTTTAATTGTACTGTTTCCCCCCTCTCACTGAAAACTACTGGCTCTCCACTTTGTTCTAGAAATAACTGATAGCATTTAATGTCAACACTTGTTTGCAAGGTGAAGTGTTTCATCATTTCCTTATTAGTTTTAAATACTCTATTCCTCTGGAAGAGAGCTGCCAAGAAGTCAGTTGTCTCTTCACTGTATTTTTCCTTCCTTTCCTTCAATTCTTTCCTGTCCTTCATTTCTTTCTTTCTTCTCCTTTCCTTCCCCTTCCCCTCTTTTCCTTTCCTTTCCCTTCCCTTCTTTTCTTTTCCTTTCCTTTCCCTTCCCTTCTTTTCTTTTCCTTTCCTTTCCCTTCCCTTCTTTTCTTTTCCTTTCCTTTCCCTTCCCTTCTTTTCTTTTCCTTTCCCTTCCCTTCTTTTCCTTTCCTTTCCCTTCCCCTTCTTTTCTTTTCCTTTCCCTTCCCCTTCTTTTCTTTTCCTTTCCTTTCCCTTCCCCTTCTTTTCTTTTCCTTTCCTTTCCTTTCCCTTCCCCTTCTTTTCTTTTCCTTTCCTTTCCTTTCCTTTCCTTTCCCTTCCCCTTCTTTTCCTTTCCTTTCCCTTCCCTTCTTTTCCTTTCCTTTCCCTTCCCTTCCTGGAGGTTTTGTTTCTTTGTTTGTTTTTTTGCTAATGGCAATCATGTGAAATACCAAACTGGTTCTTTGATTAATTACATCATGACAGAAGTTTGGTTCAGGAAAATACAACTATTTTTTGCTGATTAGAAAGCACCCCTGTTGCAATGCAGTGTGTTACATTGTGTAACATTGTAGAGATACCACTTTTTGCTTCAAAATGCAGAAGTATGACTGGCAAACAAACTCTTAATAGCATAGCATAGGAAGTTAGAACAAAGCTGCTAGGCACCATATGTTATTGTAATGATGTACTTCAGAGTCTTTGTTTCCTTCTACCTGAAGTGATCTAAAATAGCTGTGCCATTATATGTGATTATGCTCTGTTCTGTCCCACTGCAAGTGTGGGTGCTTGAGATATTTTCTTACAGGCTGAGGAAGGATTAATAACCTAAATATAGTAACCTAAAATTCAATTAGGAGGAAATGAGAAAGACTGATCAGCTTCAAAGATGTGGTGGTTTTCTGGAAGTGTTATTTTGCATCATGGTTCAGAGCAAGGCATGCATCTTCTTAGCAGATGCTTCAGTAGGATACAATGTGCTGGAAAATAGTGTTTCATATGTGTATTTATATGCTATATTCTGACACTATGAGGAATCAAAACAGAGCAGTAAGGTATGTCTTGAACTCAAAACAGTACAGGATATGGACCAGTAGTGGTCAGTGTCTCTTCCTAGTATATTCATGTGGCTTACTGGAGTTGCCTATTCTATGACTACATCAGTAGCTTGCTTTGAATATTCTGTATTATCCTTTACATCACAATAAGCAGCTTGAGTTCATGAAAAAAAAATTCAGTTTTCCTAAAAGTGCTAGAATTTTCTGTCATGGAAGTAAGTGTCTGTGCTCTCTTCATAGCCATGGAAATGTCCTTAAGACTAGAGGAGCATGGAAACAATATGGAAGTATGTGAATTCAATTACTCTAGAATATAGCATAAGCAAAGTGTAAGAGCACACATTAAACTGTTAACTTCTACAGAGATATTTATGTCTCAGATGTTATCTGGGCATTTTGAGTCATTAAAATATCTCTTGTGGTGCTAACCATATACTGAATCAGTGCTAAACTTTAAAAATTAAGACAATAAGCATCTGTTTCAGTTTATATCATGTAAGACTGCCAAAGTATAATTCACAAGCTTTCCAGGTGAGTTTGGACTCACAAATGCAGATTGTTTGCTGTCCAGAACTGCCAACTTTTCTTTGCATCTAGTAAACCAAAACCAAACCATCAAACAAAATCCAAATGTGACAAAACTCTACTGCTGTAGAAATAGGTTATATCTATCCTGAACATATCTCTGTGGAATTTGGCAGATGTGCTCTGTTTCTAGTGTAAAAAGTTACTATACTTTTATTTGGAGATGTTCCCACACTGCATGCAATCTTCTGTTCTCTGTTGCTCCAGTTCATGTAATGTTTTCAAGTTCCCATTCTTCACTGCTTGCATTTCTTTCCTTAACTGCTTATATAGTTGGTGTTGGTTTTGGTTTGGTTTGGTTTGGTTTGGTTTGGTTTGGTTTGGTTTGGTTTTTCTGGGACTGCAGTTCAATAGCTTCACAGTTTTAGGAAGGGAAAAAGTCCCTTGGAGTATTGTGTTCCGTGGAGGAACATTGGTGGTGGAGTCACCGTCCATGGAGGTGTTCAAGAAAAGACTGGGTGAGGCATTTAGTGCCATGGTCTAGTTGATTGGATAGGACTGGGTGCTAGGTTGGACTGGATGATCTTGAAGGTCTCTTCCAACCTGCTTGATTCTATGATTCTATTATATATAATATACAGATATATTATGTATAAGATGACATCTCTATGGGATATCACCCACAGACTTTGTCAAGCTACAGAGGTGGGCACAAGCCAACCTCATGAGGTTCGACAAGACCAAGTGCAAGGTCCTGCAGCTGGGTTGAGGCAACCCCAAGCACAAATCCAGGCAGGGCAGGGACTGGTTGGAAAGCAGCCCTGAGGAGAAGGACTTGGGGGTGCTGGTGGACAAGGAGCTCAACATGAGCCAGCAGTGCACTCTTGCAGCCCAGAAAGCCAACCAGAGTCTGGGCTGCATCAGGAGAAGTGTGGCCAGCAGGTTGAGGGAGGAGATTCTTCCCCTCTACTCCACTCTGCTGAGACCCCACCTGGAGTACTGCATCCAGTTCTGGAGCCCCTATTACAAGAGGGATGTGGACATGCTGGAGCATGTCCAGAGAAGGGCCATGAGGATGCTCAGAGGGCTGCAGCAGCTCTGCTGTGAGGGCAGGCTGAAAGAGTTGGGGCTGTTCAGTCTGCAGAAGAGGAGGCTCCCAGGTGACCTTCTTGTGGCCTTTCAGTATCTGAAGAAGGCCTACAAAAAAGCTGGGGAGGGACTTTTTAGGCTCTCAGGGAGTGACAAGACTGGGGGGAATGGAGCGATGCTGAGATGGGTAGGTTCAGGCTGGATGTGAGGGGGAAGTTGTTGAGCATGAGAGTGGTGAGAGGCTGGAATGAGTTGCCCAGGGAGGTGATTGAGGCCAGGCTGGATGAGGCTGTGTGCAGCCTGCTTTAGGATAGGGTGTCCCTGCCCATGGCGGGGAGGTTGGGACTAAATGATCATAGAATCAGTCAGGCTTGGAAGGGACCACAAGGATCATCTAGTCCCCTCCAACCCTGACTGGTTCTATGATTCTGTGAATATCTTCCAACCTGTTCTATTCTATGATTCTATGATAACACTGAAACAAAAACCAAACAGAATCTCCCAATGCCTGCTGATCACTATGGGTGGACAGTTTGCAGCACTTAAGCTGAAAACTTCCTGGGCTGTTCTTCACCAGTGCTATTAAAAATTTAAATAATATTCCTGAATGTGATGGCTTGGGTGTTACCTGCCCACACACACTTAAAAAAAATTAGCCAGACTAGACTCAACAGAGCTGGAAATTAAGGAATGAAGCTTTATATTTGCAGCTTAGCACAATATACAAGCAGATATTTACAATATACACAGCTATAGACAGAAATATACAAGTTAAAAAGGTGATACAGAAACACAGCAGCCCTCCCAGAAACCTGAGTGCCCAGGAGGGGCTCCCAACCACCCTTCCACCTTCTTTCCACCCCTCTACCTTATCCCAGACTTTGCCTTACATTCAAGGTGAGCTTGCAGAGTCAGCCAGGGGAGTTAGGAAGCAGATGGATTAGTTAGACAGCAACTTAGGGAGAGAAGCCAGGTAGCAACTGTGTTATCTATGTTTGTGTTCCTGTTTTTATCCATCTCAGCAAGCCTATGAGTGTAGTAGACATCACCATTGTTTCCTTTTCACAGCTTATCATCTAACTCCTCTCACTAGACTGAAACTAGCTCAGTGAGACAGAGCCAAGAGTAAGACTGGTGAAAATTTGTCTGAGGGCAAGTGAACCATGAATTCCCATTAACGCAAAGTTACCAGCTTTGCAGTATTTGAAATCTGCAAGCTTGCAAGCTCCAAGCTGCAAAGAACTTTGCCTGGCAACTGTATCCCTTCTGAGCAGGGCATGGAGCTTTGGGCATGTCGAAAGGTTGCTTCAGTCCATGCCCATTAAGATGATTGCTTCTTGGGCACTCAGAGTTAGAATTATAGAATCAGTCAGGGTTGGAGGGGGGACCACAAGGATCATCTAGTTCCAACCCCTCTGCCATTGGCAGGGACACCCTACCCTAGACTGTCAGCACACTTGCTGGAAGAGGTAGTCAAACGTTTCCAAAGCAAATGCAACAAGTGTCTTAGGCTTGCTTGGATTTAAAACTTATTTTACCACAGATAGAAGTGTTCTATTTGTTTAGAGACAGTAAAAAAGGCAAGTTGGATTTACTGGGGGGAGAGGGAAGGGAGACCATGTTTTATTTACTAACTTTCCATTTATTGGAGAAGTGGAGCAGCTCAGACTGAGAAATCAAAACCTTTTATCTTTTCTGCAAGAGAGGTGCATGGTCTAAATCTAAATCTTTAAAAATAACCCACTTTTTATTTAAAAATGAAGAGATTTAGCTCTCCATTAATTGGAAAGAAAATGCTATTCTGTTGATAAAGTCTTCTCTTGCAAACAGTGTATGAGGTGACAGTCTGGTTCAAGGAATCGCTGAAAGAGCTTGTTAAGATAACTGCAAACCCTACCAATCTTCCTGCCACTGTAAGCTGCTGGAGCTGAACTTGCTTGCCTGGTTATGGGAGTGTTACCAGGGAAGTCTGAGCCAGGAGAAGTGCTGTTTAAAAAAAACCATTCACTATTTTGTTAATATGATTTAAAGAAATCTTTGAATATCATTAAGTATCCTATGCTGAACTTCTAGTGAGGACCTTGTGGGACTTTTAGAATCATAGAATCAAGCAGGTTGGAAGAGACCTCCAAGATCAGCCAGTCCAACCTATCGTCCAGCCCTAGCCAATCAACTAGACCATGGCACTAAGTGCCTCACCCAGTCTTTGCTTCAACATCTCCAGGGACAGTGACTCCACCACCTCCCTGGGCAGCCACTTCCAATGCCAATCACTCTCTCTGGCAACAACCTCCTCCTAACATCCAGCCTAGACCTCCCGCGCCACAACTTGAGACTGTGGCCCCTTGTTTCTGTTGCTGGTTCCCTGGCAGAAGAGACCAAGCCCCACCTGGCTACAACCTCCCTTCAGGTAGCTGTGGACTGCAATGAGGTCACCCCTGAGCCTTCTCCAGGATAAAAAACCCCAGCTCCCTCAGCCTCTCCTCATAGGGTTTGTGTTCCAGGCCCCTCACCAGCTTTGTTGCCCTTCTCTGGACATGCTCAAGTATCTCAATATCTCTCTTGAATTGAGGAGCCCAGAACTGGACACAGTACTCAAGGTGTGGCCTGACCAGTGCTGAGTACAGGGGAAGAATAACCTCCCTTGTCCTACTGGCCACACTCTTCCTGATCCAGGCCAGGATGCTATTGGCTCTCCTGGCCACACTGCTGGCTCATGTTCAGCTACTATCTACCAGTACCCCCAGGTCCCTCTCTGCCTGACTGCTCTTGAACTGTTCTGTCCCCCAAAAAAACACAGAATTTAAAACCTCTGTGCTTTCATAATACATTAAGTTCAATCTGGGAGGAAACTTTGTGTCCTAAGTGGACAAAAATTGTAGGAACCTGAGGTATTTAGAAGATTTTTACCACTGTTTCTTGTTTAAGATAATCAGATTTCTAGTTTACTGTTTTCTCTTTTTTGTAGTGGTTATTTGATTTTGAAACTCGATGAGGCACTTAGTGCCATGGTCTAGTTGACTGAATGGAGCTGGGAGATAGGTTGGACTGGATGATCTTGGAGGTCTTTTCCATCCTGGTTGATTCTCTGATTCTATGAAATGCAGCATTTAAAGGAGTTATGCCTATAGCATAGCAAATATGTCCACTCCAGTGAAGGCTGGAGGAGCTCCTGTTAAAACCTCAAGCAGAGGAATAAATAACCTGCCTTTTAATCTGGTGATAAATGCATATTTATAAACACCAGGAAATTAATCATTTCCAGAAACATCCTCCGTGAACAGAAAGATTTCTGAGAATGATAAACTGCCATCAGCAATAGTATCTGAACACATTTAAGGAGGATCAAGGATGTTACTAGCACTACAAAGTATTTTGTCACCTACATATCCTCTTCATGACCCCAAAGAACTTTGCAAGCAAATAACAGGATATTAGGGTTGGAAGGGACCCAAGGAGATCATTGAGTCCAACCCTCCTGCCAGAGCAGGACTATACTATCTAACACAGATCACAAAGGAGCACATCCAGGCAAGCCTTGAAAATCTCCAGAGAAAGAGACTCCACAACCTCTCTGGGGAGTCTGTTCCAGTGCTCTGTGACCCTTACAGTAAAGAAGTTCCCCCTTGTGTTGAGGCAGAACCTCTGAAAAAATACAACTCAGATTTTACAATTATCCCTAAACAAGAATCAAATAGATGAAGAACATGTCACTAATAAATGGTTTATATACCAAACAGGAATCAAATAGACAAAGAGAACACACTCTAAGATGTGAGAGGCCTGGATCACAGCCCTATGAGAAGAGGCTGAGGGAGCTGAGGTTGTTTAGCCTAGAGAAGAGGAGGCTCAGGGGTAACCTCATTGCTGTCTACAACTACCTGAAGGGAGGCTGTAGCCAGGTGGGAGTTGGTCTCTTCTGTCAGGCAACCAGCAACAGAACAAGGGGAGACAGTCTCAAGTTGTGGCAGGGGAGGTCTAGGCTGGATGTTGTGAGGAAGTTTTTGTCAGAGAGAGTGATTGGAATTGGAATGGGCTGCCCAGGGAGGTGGTGGAGTTGCTGTCCCTGGAGGTGTCGAAGAAAAGCCTGGATGAGGCACTTAGTGCCATGGTCTAGTTGATTGGCTCGGGCTGGGTGCTAGATTGGAGTGGCTGATCTTTGAAATCTTTTCCAACCTGGATGGTTCTGTGATTCTAAGAGCATGTTAATAACAAATGGTTTATATACCTCAAGGTCACAGGATTAAATGTTGTTTGGGTAGGATGTACCTGCCTACCCTATTCAGCATGCTACCAGTAGTGCCAGCAGGAAAGTTGATTTTAAAACTATGATCATAGCAGCAGTGAAATATAAAGTCATGTTAAGGCTTTCCAAATCACTGCTCAGGTACATTCAAAGGACACAGGCTGTGTGGTTGCATCTAGCTCTGTCTTACCCTTGTATGTCAGCATTTGTATGTTGGTATTCAGATACCTTATGGTGTGCTTTAACTAAATGTTTGATGTCATAAAGTTGCACATTGCTTTTAGTCACTATTATTTGAAGGTAAAATAGCTTTTCATCACTAACATTTGAAGGTAAAATAGTTTTAAATACATGAGATTAGATTTTACCCTTTGAACAATTGCTCATAACATTCTGTATTGACTAGTGCTTAAAAATTAGGTGTTACACTAAGAGATTTGAAGTGCTTGTTGTAAAGGGCCAAGGATGTCAGGCCACCAACAGGCAGTGGAGAAATTCAGCTTCTCATTGCTTGGATCCAAGCAAGATTTAAGCAACCAAAAACTCACTATGCAAAATAGTTTAAAAGAACATGTCAGAATAATACTGGAATTGACTTCAGGGGATCATATTCATTACAGCTGCCTGGAGTCACTGAGTCACAGATTCATGTGTCAAGTGCCTGTAATTCCATAGGTGACAGCATTATTGTGGAAGGTATTCATCAGGCTTATTTCATTCTGTCTTTACCTGCCAAAATTTGGAAATACAATAAAAGTAATACGGTGTTATTTTGGCCCTTCTTTTGTCCACCTTTCCCCTTCCTAGTCACTGCCCCTTCCTTTCCTACCATCCCCTTTCCCACATGGCCATAATTAGAAGCCTTTGTGAGGACTATCCCAGCTCCACTTTCTGTTTGTTTGTTTTTTACTTGTCAAGAGAGCAAAATTAGCAATCTATGATGCTGCCTGCTTTAGTGCAGATGGAGGTTGATCCAATGCAGCTGCACTTTGTTGTATTAGCAGTTACTGTTCCTTAGCAGTCTGAATGTTTAAAAGGAGAGCTTTTTCACCTAGGTCTCAGATTTGGCTGAGCAGCTGTCATCTGAATGCACGGGAACGTATAGATCTGACGTGGCAGCCACGTACCAGGCTGTGTGATTGGCAATGCCAACGTCATATGACTCTGGCACTGACACCTTTCTCCTTTTTGTGATTGAGCCCATGACTAAAGATGTTTTATTCACCGCCACCACCACTACTCAGTGGGGAGGTGTAAAATGAAACAGAGGACAGGTAGCAATTTCAGTCGTGGCATATCAGAGGCTGACCTGGAAACGTTTCTGGTGCTTTCACAATGGACAGCCCTGATCCAAATGATTTCCTTCTCACTTTTCAGTGACCATACAAAGAAATTGAATGGAATTCAATGAAAACGTAGTCCTTTAACACTAGATTAGAAAATCTACATCTCGGCGCAGCCCTTACCTTTTGTTCCTTGCTGAAGGAAAACGGGGACGTAGATTTTAAGTCAGAAAACCTTTCACAGCCGGTTCGTTTCTTTGGCCAGTAGATGGGGATGTCTCTCAAGGCTTCTTGGCTTCTTTTTCCCCCCACCCTCTCATTCTTTTGTCACCCTTTATCTGTCTCCCTTCCTCTTTCTCCCATCCCTCTTATTTCTTCTTCTTCTTTTTTCCTCCCCCTCTTTTCTCCTTTATTTCCCCCTCCTCCCCCGCCGGCTATTTGCTGGTTTATATTCGGTCTCATAGAGTGAGGCTCGGAACAGGAAGGCGAGGAAGAAGCAGAGAGGATGCTGAATACTGCAGAGGGCGCTTTTTTCCCCCCACCTTTTTCTTCGCTTCCCAATAAGAATGCAGCAATTTCTAAATACTTGGCAGTCTTTTGGAACCGGGAATCTGAACGAGTTTATTAGAGAGCATTTCAAGCACTTCATCATTGCTATGTCTTGGGGGTGTGTGTGTGGGGGGTTATTTTTCTTTTCCTCATTATGCATTTGAAATTCATCTTTTATCAGGTAAGCCAGCAGGATGTTAAATCCTAGACCTTACTTTGTTTATCTGTCTGCATGGGGGTGTCTCCCCCCTCCCCCTTTCTTTTTTTTCCCTTATATCATGGTTTCTGGATGCTTGCTTGGTAGCTGTTGTTAAGCATATAAATAAGAAAGACAATTTAGTTCTGGTGGTTTGAAAAGAGGTTTAAATATCTGCAGTGAGGTCTTTTTTTGGCAGCTCAGCATTCTGTACCAGGATGGATTTCACTGGTCCTATATTTCTGGGGTGTGTTGCCAGTTTGTTGTGTACAGGGGGAAGGTGTTAAATTACCTTCAAGGTTTTGCCTATGAATTATCAAGGAGTTAACAGAGGTCATATCATGCATCATATGAAAACATATCCATTAAGGGCTAAAGGAAGTAATGCTGTAGTTAAAACCCTAGCACTGCAGGAGTGTACATTTTTCTTTCCCATGGAGAAGGCCTGCTTTAAGACTAAACAATTCAAACCACTGTTTTAGAATTACCAAGGGCAGCAAGAGCCCTCTCATATATTTTTCTCTTTCCTTCCTTTTTTTTTTTTTTTTCTTTTTTTTTTTTTTTTGGTTTATTTTCTTTTTTTTCTGATGAGGTACACTGCTAGGAGCTCTGACTTTGGTGCTGCTGGGGGCTGGTTGTAATGCAGTAGCTGTAACTCGGTTCATAATCTGAACCGTCTTGCTTTTTCGAACAGCACGAGACATTTTCCAGGTCGACACCGAGCTCTTGCCACGTCCTTTCTAAAATGGATTTCTGCTCTGCTTCTTGTCTGAGGTAGGTGCTGAAAAGACTCCCAGTTAAACTAATTCACCTGGGATTGGGCTGCCTGTTCCACCCCACACACGCAACCCCCCTACATCCCTGCTTTAATGAAGTTGCTATTAGTTGTTCTGCAGTAGTTAATAATGGATTGTTTTCTATGGCTATTGAAAGTCTGTTCAGTTCGATTTATTCCAGAAATGCTTGTTTGGTGGCTATGATGGCAAACTATACTGGCTGATGTTAGTGTTGGACACTTGAAGAGCACCTTCTTTTCTGTTGTATTTTTTTTTCAGGCTTAACCAATGTATTAATATAACGTATAGAAGAAAACAACAAAAAACCAAAACCCAACATATCTGTGCTAAAAATTACTCTGGGAATCTAATGTGAAATGATAAGCCCTGTGAGGAGAGGCTGAGGGAGCTGGGGTGGAGAAGAGGGGGCTCAGGGGTGATCTCATTGCTGTCTACAGCTACCTGAAGGGAGGTTGTAGCCGGGTGGGGCTTGGTCTCTTCTGCCAGGCAACCAGCAACAGAACAAGGGGACACAGTCTCAATTTGTGGCAGAGGAGGTCTAGGCTGGATGTTAAGAGGAAGTTGTTGACAGAGAGAGTGATTTGCCATTGGAATGGGCTGCCCAGGGAGATAGTGGAGTTGCTGTCCCTGGAGGTGTTGAAGCAAAGCCTGGATGGGGCACTCAGTGCCATGGTCTGGTTGACTGGATAGGGCTGGGTGCTAGGTTGGCCTGGCTGATCTTGGAGGTCTCTTCCAACCTGCTTGATTCTATGATTCTATTCTGTGCCATCACAAAGACACAGTAGGTGAAGAATACCATTAGGCTATTTTTAGGATGATGTTTTAGAGCACTTAGGAGACCAAATTGCTCAAAGAGAAAAAAAAAATCATAAACTTGAAGTATTCTAAAATGGAAAAATAAAACCACCTTTGGGTAAATGTTATCCATTACAAGCTACAACTGATCTTCCTGACCAATCCTAGCATTGCAGGGAGATGGGGAACATCAAGCAAGTGGTTCAGGATATTGCTCCTAACATTGAGTGTTTCTAGCAGATGTTACCTCCATTTCTCTAGTTGTAGATGTATTCTTTGTAGAGTTTCTATGCAGGGCAACAATATAAAAGTTGGATCGAAACAACTGAAAGTTTGGTTTGAGTGAAGTTATTAGTTAAATGACAAATGCAGGCTCAGAAATTGTTACCCTTGCCATGGTGGAGTTTTTAATCAATATTAGTACCATTTATTTTAAATATTGAAATAACAAAGCACTCTGATGTCTTACTGAACATGTGTGTTTTGGGTGTCTTCAGGCTTCCTGCATTCATTGATTAGTGTGTCAGCATTTCTGTCTCTTCCATTTCCACCAGTGTGTTTTGTTCCAAGCCCCTTTTCAGGATCTTATAATGTGCTCTGACAAAAATTGATTTTCTGCCATTGGAATGAGCTGCCCAGGGAGGTGGTGGAGTCACCATCCCTGGAGGTGTTCAAGCAAAGCCTGGATGAGGCACTTACTGCCATGGTCTAGTTGACTGGCTAGGGCTGGGTGTTAGGTTGGACTGGCTGATCTTGAAGGTCTCTTCCAACCTGCTTGATTCTGTGATCGTTTTTCACTTGTTAGGAAAATTCTGGGTAGCACAACTTCTCTGCAGTACTAACTGTCTTGCAAAACCTCCATTTCTGATTCTGCCACCACAGCATTTATTGTTTGCATTTATCAGTCCCGGAAACTCTCTCTCTCTCCCTCCTTCCTTTTTGTGCCAGGAAATTCTCATTACGTTGCTTTTTCTGAATGCAAGCTCCCATTGCTTTCAGTCTCAGTGGTATTCAGTGCATATCTAACCATCTTGCCAGTGCTCTATTTTAAAGTGTTGCCATCCTTCCTTTTATTCATTTCCTTCTTTTTTTCCACAAGTCTCTGAGAAATAGAAAAGGACATAACCCTTCTATTTCTGGTCTCAGAAACATCCAGCTCACATTGTGCTTTCAAGCTTTCTCCCATCTCATGTCCTCTATCTTGGTCATGGATTTTAGTACCTTGCAAACATGCAAATTTAACTTTTTCTCCTTTCTCCTATCTCTCTTGCTAATTCTCACGTCCTCTATCTTGGTGTGGTGGTTTGGGTGTTACCTGTTCCCCCACACTTAAGAAAATCACCCAGACTAGACTTAGCCAAGCTGGAAATTGAAGAATGAAGCTGTATTTATAGTTTAGCACAATATATAAGGAGATATTTCCAATATATACAGAAATATACAAGTTAAATAGTAATACAGAAACACAACAGCCCTCCCAAAAACCCAAGTCCCCAGGAGGGGCTCCCAACCACCATTCTACCTTCTCCCCACCCCTCTACCTTATCCCAGACTTTGCTTTATGTTCAAAGTGAGCTTGGAGGGTTGGCCAGGGGAGTTAGGAAGTAGAAGGATTAGCCAGACAGCAAGTTAGGGAGAGGTTCATGCAGCTCCAAGAGCCAGAGAGAGACTCTGTATTATCTGTATTTATGTTCTTGTTCTTATCCATCTCAGCAAGCCTAAGAGTGCAGTCGACATCCCCACTGTTTCGTTTTCACAGCCTATCATCTAATTCTTCTCACCAAAACATTGTAGCTAGCTTCAAACTGGCACACTTGGTAATGTATTTCAGTACCTTGTAAACATGCAAATCAATCTTTTTCTTCCTACTCCTTAACCAGATTCTCTAATTTGCTTCCAACATTGATTCTTCTAAATGACTTCATGACACTGTTCAAAACACCAAAGGGCACGCTTTTGTTAATACAGGATCAGGATCATAAGATGTTAGGGGTTGGAAGTGATCCAAGTTGATCCTCAAGTCCAATCCCCCCTGCCAGAGCAGGACAATACTATCTAACACAGATCACAGAGGAACACAGCCCAACAGGCCTTGAAAATATCCAGAGAATGAGACTCCACAACCTCTCTGGGGAGCCTGTTCCAGTGCTCTGTGACCCTTACAGTAAAGAAGTTCCCCCTTGTGTTGAGGTGAAACCTCTTATGCTGCAACTTACACCCATTGCTCCTTGTCCTATCCCAGGAACCAAGTGAGCAGAGCCTGTCCCCTCCCTCTTGGCCAGCCTTCAGATACTTATAAACATTTCTCAAATCCCCTTTAAGTCTTCTCTTTTTCAGTCTAAAAAGCCCCAGGTCCCTCAGCCTCTCATAAGCCATGCCCTCCAGTCCCCTAATCATCCTCCTAGCCCTCTGCTGGGCCCTCTCCAGCGCAATACAACACAACAATAAACAAACCTCCAAACACTGTCAAGGTCAGAAAGGAAGATTTAGGAATAAAGGTAGAGGCTTGTGTTAGTCAGGCTTTATTTAAGAGTGGCATTGGTCAAAGATGACTAAACTAAGCAGCAGCTACAGGATTCTTTTAAATTGAGGTAATGCATCTGAAGGAAGCTTTCAAATGCTTATTTAAGTGCATTTTAAGTCAATACCTTGACTGCATTCCAGATGGAAGCCTGCAACACTTTCATCCTCTCATCCCTCCCTGGACTCCATTTGCTACTTACTCTTTAATGGTATTTCCTTCAGAGTGAGTTCTTTCATTTTCTTCAATGATTTAAAGTATCTAACCATTTTGTTTCAAATTATTGTTGAACTTAGGTGCCAAGAGGAAATTATTTCTGAGGCAGACTACAGGTGCTGCTAGGAATTTCTCAGCAGGGCTCTTTCAGCAGCTTTTCAGGAATCTGGGAGTAGGTCTACAGGAGAAATAGAAGGGAAAGAGGCTTGTGGATCTGCATCTAGTTCTGGAGTCTCCATTACAAAAGGGATGTGGATGTGCTGGAGTGTGTCCAGAGAAGGGCCACGGAGATGACCAGAGGGCTGCAGCAGCTCTGCTATGAGGACAGACTGAAAGAGTTGGGGCTGTTCAGTCTGCAAAAGAGGAGGCTCTGAAGTGACCTTATTGTGGCCTTCCAGGATCTGAAGGGGACCTACAAAAAAGATGGGGAGGGACTTTTTAGGCTCTCAGGGAGTGACAGGACAAGGGGGAATGGAGCAAAGCTGGAGATGGGCAAGTTCTGAGTGGACATGAGGAGGAAGCTGTTGAGCATGAGAGTGGTGAGAGGCTGGAATGGGTTGTCCAGGGAGGTGGTTGAGGCCCCATCGCTGGAGGTGTTTAAGGCCAGGCTGGATGAGGCTGTGTGCAGCCTGCTCTAGGGTAGGGTGTCCTTGGCCATGGCCGGGGGGTTGGAACCAGATGATCCTTGTGGTCCTTTCCAACCCTGACTGATTCCATGAATCTATGATCACTAAAAGATGAATACTGGAGATTAATTCAGTTATTTACATCCATGGATAGGACAGGAAGTGAAAATGGAAGAAACAAACTCATCCAAATGGGATACAGGGATAAACTTTTTAATGGAGTGGATAGTGAAGAGCTGCAGTTGAGTGTCAAAGGGTTCTGTGAAATTTGTCATGAAGGTCTGTAGAAGAGGTTAGATAAAACACCTGCTGGGAAATAGAATCATAGAATGAGAGAATCAGTCAGGGTTGGAAGGGACCACAAGGATCATCCAGTTCCACCCCCCCTGCCATGGCCAGGGACACCCTACACTAGAGCAGGCTGGCCACAGTCTCATGCAGCCTGGCCTTAAACACCTCTAGGGATGGGGTGTCAACTACCTCCTTGGGCACCCCTTCCAGGCTCTCACCACTCTCATGGGGAGGAACTTTCTCCTCACATCTCGTCTGAGGACGTGGTGTATAGGTATAAGTTGGTGGTGTATAGGTATAAATAGGTATAACTTTGCTTTGGCAGCAAGATGAACTAGATGGCCTCCGAGCACTCTTTCCAACCCAATCTCTCTATGAGTCTGTAGAACTAAGTAGATAGCTGAAGCACAACAGACTTCAAGCAAAGTATATGTACAAGTGATACGGGTTTCAAAACAGATCTCCTAGAAGCTATCCTCATTAGGATCATCTTGAAGTATACAAGCATCCCTTCACAACATTTGTCCTCTGCAACACATCAAAGATATCTAGAAAGAAGAGGAAATGTTTCCTTAAAAGTTATTGAGATTCTTAGTGTCTCTTTTAGATTAAGTAGGCTTTGCTGGGGAATTGTAGCCAGTATATGAATAAAAAAGGGGTAGAAAAAGGAAATGTGGCAAGTCTGATCGACCTTTGATTATTGTCAGGAGAATATCATACATATAATTAAAAAGATTTTTAAGTTGATAGTTTAGTAGAGTGAAGTAGGACACTGATTAACTGAAGTGAGTGCACCATGTTTTATGTTAATGATCAGTATTTTTCACAGCTGAGAAACCCAGCCTGATAAATTTATTTTCTCAAATGGAAGCTTAAATAATGTCATATGTGTGTCACTTGAAATGTGCAGTGGTGGAAAGAGAACTTTCCACAGCTCCATACTGGCTGCTTGATTGAAAAAGAGGTCTTCCAAACATTTTTTCTCTTACTTTTTCTTAACATTTGGATTGCATAGCTAATGTTTATCCAGAAACCTTAGAATCATAGAGTCCACCAGGTTGGAAGAGACCTCCAAGATCATCCAGGCCAACCTGTCACTTAACCTTTCCAATCAACTAGACCATGGCACTAAGTGCCTCATCCAGGCTTTGCTTAAACACCTCCAGGGATGGCGACTCCACCACCTCCCTGGGCAGCCCATTCCAATGCCAATCACTCTCTCTGTGAAGAACTTTGTCCTAATATCAACCATATAACTCCTATGTGGATTATTCTGAGTGCAAATCAGCAGAAGCAAATGCTGCTACCTCTCATTTTACCGTGGCTATAATAATGCAGCTGTAGTAGACCTCTGTTCAGCATTGAATCATTTCACTCTCTCTGGCAAGAACTTCCTTCTAACATCCAGCCTAGACCTCCCCTGCCACAACTTCAGACTGTGTCCCCTTGTTCTGCTGCTGATTGCCTGGCAGAAGAGACCAACCCCCACCTGGCTACAGCCTCCCTTCAGGTAGCTGTTGGAAGCAATGAGGTCACCCCTGAGCCTCCTGTTCTCCAGGCTAAACACCCCCAGCTCACATCCAGAGCATAGTATTCCTTATCCACTGAACAGTCTGCCCATTGAAGCCAATGCATTAATCAACAGTAAGATATGCTCCTGGATCTGGGGACACAATCACCTCACTTGTTAAAAAGAGCTGACTCTAGTCCAATTCTCACTTAGCTTATTTAGCAGTATCCCAGAGAGTTTGGGGCATGAATCTAGAGTTAGGTCAACTGAGAATGCATTTCCTTTCAACAGGATGAATACATCCACCAAGTTTATAAGGACAAGACTGTTTGCAGACAGAGGGTATCTCAATGCCAGTTAGTCTAGGCATAGAGCCAAAATGACTAAGCAAAATTCTTTGTAATACCTGGCTCATTTTCCTTAGAGCACAGATTTTTGTTTCAGACATAGATTTTATTAATTCAGAGGAGTAGATTTATGATTCATTTTAATATGAGACAATATGAACTCCCAACAACATAGTTACGGGTTGTCCTTTATGGTCTATCTCTGCCAGTGTGTGTGTAAAATGAAAGTAAGTTGAGGTGATGACAAAAATATTGATATATGCATGAGCCAGCAGTGTGCCCAGGTGGCCAGGAGAGACAATGGCGTCCTGGAACAGTGTGGCCAGTAGGACAAGGGAGGTTATTCTGCCACTGTACTCAGTATTGGCCAGACCACATCTTGAGTGCTGTGTCCAGTTCTGGACCCCTCAATTCAAGAGAGATGTTGAGATACTGGAATGTGTCCAAATAAAGGAGATAAAGCTGTTGAAAGGCCTGGAACACAGCCCTGTGAGGAGAGGCTGAGGGAGCTGGGGTCGGGAGAAGAGCAGCCTCAGGGGTGACCTCATTACTGTCTACAACTACCTGAAGGGAGGCTGTAGCCAGGTGGGGTTGGTCTCTTCTGCCAGGCAATCAGCAACAGAACAAGGATACAGTCTCAGGTTGTGCTGGGAGAGGTCTAGGCTGGATGTCAGGAGGAAGTTGTTGACAGAGAGAGTGATTGGCATTGGAATGGATTGCCCAAGGAGGTGGTGAAGTCACTGTCCCTGGATGTGTTCCTGCAAAGCCTGGATGAGGCACTTAGTGCCATGGTCTAGTTGACTGGCTAGGGCTGGGTGCTAGGTTAGACTGGATGATCTTGGAGGTCTCTTCCCATCTGGTCAATTCTGTGATTCTGTGAATTGAGATGTAATCACAGGATTACAATTGACATGTCTGTAAATGAGAACTGGACAAGAAGACTAATTCTGGTAAGGTGGTAACTAAACACCAAATTAGTGGATGGATTTTGATGAACTGTTGGAAATAACCAGGTGATCTCCTGGAGTAGATGGGAGCAATAAAAGGAAGCAGTTCTCTTTGACCATTTTGATAAAAGCCCTGTGTGAGAGACAGCTTAAATGACTCGGACCAAGGCCAAAGATTAAGCTAGAAGTTAATAGGAAATTCAGAGTGGTAGTAATGAAAGGGTGTTTTACTATTCCTGCTTTTGGTTTCATCTCTTTTAGCTTGTTAAAGTAAAGCATAACTCTATCAAGGACTTCTGCAAAGTCTCTGTGTCACTTGCATCAAATATTGCTTCCCTGACTGACTTGCTTCAGCTGCTGTTTTTACTTAATGATGAATTGTGCACTAGTGTCAGAAGTATAAAGCTTTGGGATAAATCTGTGACAAGTGTGGGAATGTGCAGTGGTGCTGGGATTTTAGGAAGGCTTCTGAACCACAGGTGCCACCTGTGGTTCAGGTACTCTTGCCTAGGAATTGTGCCAGAAGAGCTTATTAAGGCAACATGTAACTTACAGGGAGCACACATCACAGCTCCAAAAGAAGAGGGATATGGACAAGTTAGAATCATAGAATCAGTCAGGGCTGGAAGGGACCACAAGGATCAGCCAGTTCCAAGTCCTCCTGCCATAGGCAGGGACACCCTACTCGAGAGCAGGCTGCCCACACACAGCCTCATCCAGCCATGGGGCCTCAACCACCTCCCTGGGCAACCCATTTCAGCCTCTCACTACTCTCATGCTCAACAACTTCCTCCTCATGACCAGTCTGAGTCTCCTCATCTCCAGCTTTGCTCCATTCCCCCTTGTCCTGTCACTCCCTGAGAGCCTAAAAAGTCCCTCCCCAGCTTTTTTGTAGGCCCCCTTCAGATTCTGGAAGGCCACAAGAAGGTCACCTGAGAGCCTTCTCTTGTCCAGCCTGTACAGCCCCAACTCTTTCAGTCTGTCCTCATAGCAGAGCTGCTGCAGCCCTCTAGTCATCTCCGTGGCCCTTCTCTGGACACGCTTCAGCATCTCCACATCCTTGTGATGAAGGCTCCAGAACTGGATGCAGTACTCCAGGTGGGGTCTTCCCCCAGGAGAGGGGGAGAATCTCCTCCCTCCACCTGCTGGCCACACTTCTCCTGATGCAGCCCAGGATCTGGTTGGCTTTCTGGGCTGCAGGTGCATACTGCTGGCTCGTGTTGAACTTCTCATCCACCAGCACCCCAAAGTCCCTCTCCTCAGGGCTGCTCAGAGGTCAGCTGAGAGAATTTCATGAGATTCAATAAGGCAAAGTGCAAGGTCTTGCACCTAGGTCAGGCCAATCCTTCATAACACTACAGGCTGGGTTATGATGAAACTGGGAGCAGCCCCAAAGAAAAAGATTTGGGGGGACTGGTGGACAAGAAGCTGGACATGAGCCAACAATGTGCACTTGCAGACCCAAAGGCAAATTGCATCCTGTGCTGCATCAGAAGAAGCATGGCCAGCAGGTGGGGAGATGTTATTCTGTCATTGTGCTGTGGTGAAACCTCACCTGGAGTACTGTGTCCAGCTCTGGGGCCTTCAGCACAAAAGAGATGTGGACCTTCTGGAGCAGGTCCAGAGGAAGACAAAAAAATTATTAGAGGGCTGGAGCACCTCTCCTGAGAAGAATTATAGAATTGGGGCTGTTCAGCCTGCAGAGAAGGCTCCAGGGACACCTTACAGCTGTATTTCAGTATCTGAAGAGAACCTGGAGGAAGGCTGGGGAAGGACTGTTTAGAAGGGCTTGTAGCAACAGGACAAGGGGCAGTGGTTTCAAACCGGAGCATAGTGGATTTAGGTTGGACATAAAGAGGAGGTTCTTTACAGTAAGAGTGTTAAAATACTGGAACAGGTCACCCAGGGATGTGATTGAAGCCTCATCCCTGGAGACATTCAAGATCAGAATTCATGTGGCCCTGGGCAACCTGATCTAGTTTGAGGTGTCCCTGCTCACTGCAGGGGAGTTGGACAAGATGAGAGTCCCTTTCAACCCTGTGCAATCTGTGACTCTGTGACACTAGTTCAACATGCTTGCTTGTTAGAGTACTAGCAGAAATACTTCAGAGATTTTAGTCACAAGGACTTTATCTGACATCCAAAGGAACATATTAACTATGCTGCCTTTAAGGCACTGCCAGATCTCAAGACTGCTGTTATGTGTGTGCATGTCTCAACACAAGACTGAGGTACGGTGGCCTCATGCATGTTCACTTCATGAGAACTTGCCAGAACTGTATTAACTAACACTGTTAATCCAAATTGCGTTGAAATTCAGTTCAAAACTAGCAAGGGAATAGGTTGTTGACTTAGCTTATGATACCCCCCTTTAAATCAGAGCAGTGGGGCTGTTGCTGCCTGCTCTCTGCACAAGCATGTGCCCATACATGCATGGAGGGCAGAGTGAGTGGAAGCACAAGGATAAAGTATCAAAACTTCTGTCTAATGTTTAATTGGAGAAAGCTGAGATGCAACTTATAGAATCATAGAATGGTTTAGGTTGGAAGAGACCTCAAAGCTCATCCAGTTCCAACCCCCTGACATAGGCAGGGACACCTCCCACTAGAACAGGTTGCTCAAGGCCTCATCCAACTTAGTGTTGAACACTTCCAAGGAGGGAGTATCCACAACCTCCCTGGGCAATCTGTTCCAGAGTTTCACCACCTTCACTGTAAAGAACTTCTTCTTAACATCTGGTTTAAATCTCCCCTCTTTTCCAGTTTAAACCCATTGCCCCTCATCCTGTCATTACAAGACCTTGTCAATAGTCCCTCCCCATCCTTCTGTAGGCCCCTTTCAGATACTGGAAGGCCACTATAAGGTCTGCTTGAATCCTTCTCTTCTCCAGACTGAGGAGTCCCAGATATCATGGCCTGTCCTCATAGCAGAGGTGCTCCAGCCCTCTGAGCATCTTCTACCTTTCATATGGTGTCTTGACTTCCCATTCAGTAAAAAAAAAGAAAGTATTTACAAGTTTCTACAGTTTTGAGTGGTTTATCACTTCATAGAAGTCCCAACGCCAGCAATCATTATGGTTTCCCTAATTACATTTGACTTGGGTCAAATGTGACTTTATTGTGACCTAATGTCCTAATTGTGACCTAATTACATTGTGACTTGTGTCCACTATCTTGGGTGTTAAATATATGTGGTGGTAGGATTGTTTGTTCATCTAACTCACTCCTGGACCCACAACAGGAGGAGGAGAGTGAGGATTGAACTGATCTAGCAGGATTTATGCCCTATAAGGACAATATATTCCTATTATCCTCGCATCTGATTTCTCAACTCAGAGAACCTTGAGCATGAAATTGCTGCTTGCCATTCTCTCTGTTTGCAGAAAAAAATCACACATAACTGAAACTGCCAGAAAGTTTTGAGAGTGTAAGTGCTTTTTGTCATCACATCTTTAATGTTTCTGGCTGAGATGCCACATTCCTGAATGCTGTTAATGTGGTGAAGCACATCACTGATTTAGTTGGGGCAATTATCGAGGCAGGAGTTATAAAATATGTAGATAATTTTTATTTCCAGCAAGCCCTGCCCACAACTATATACTAATTAGTTAAATTTGGGTTCTAATTCAGTCAGGAAAATCTTCACAAGGATGTTTATGAGCAATTCCTTCATTTAGGAGAATAAGAAGAATTGGAAAAGTTTAGCCACAAAATGGCTTTGCCTCACTTACAAATCTTAGAATCAACCAGGTTGGAAGAGACCTCCAAGATCAGCCAGGCCAACCTAGCAACAGCCCTATCCAGTCAACTAGACCATGGCACTAAGTCCCTCACCCAGGCTTTGCTTCAACACCTCTAGGCATGGCAACTCCACCTCCCTGGGCAGCCCATTCCAATGCCAATCACTCTCTCTGCCAACAAGTTCCTCACAACATCCAGCCTAGACCTCCCCTGGCACAACTTGAGACTGTGTCCCCTTGTTCTGTTGCTGGTTGCCTGGGAGAAGAGACCAACCCCACCTGGCTACAGCCTCCCTTCAGGTAGTTGTAGACAGCAATGAGGTCAGCCCTGAGCCTCCTTTTCTCCAGGCTGCACAACCCCAGCTCCCTCAGCCTCTCCTGTTTGTGCTCCAAGCCCCTCACCAGCTTTGTTGCCCTTCTCTGGACATGTTCCAGCACCTCAACATCTCTCATGAATTGAGGGGACCAGAACTGGACACAAATGGGCAGCCTGGAGCCCTAGGGAACGTCTGTGCTACTCACTGTGGTGCAGTAGAAATTTCAAGATAGTCCCTGGCTCCTTTGTGGCAGTGCTGGAACTTCTCAGCCATTGAGAAGCTCCCAGATCTTCCCAGGGTGCTGGGAAAGAGGCAGATGATCTCTGACCTGGTCCTAGTTCCTCTAGGCATGGAGGCTTGCAGAGGTGCAGGCAGATCTCTTGCAGATGTGCAGAGAGCATCATGTCAATGGCACTTCTTGCCACGTCGTGAGGCACTTAAATGCCTTCTCCTGGGAAACTTGAGGCACTTAAGTTTCTAGGTATTTCAAACCCAAAACATCAGGACTAAGCTGATCTGAAGCATGATGCAGAGCAGAACACGTTGTCCAAGAGCAGTGAGGCAGAAGCAGCAAGGCAGAGGCAGCACAACTGCTTGCAACTTAGCTCAATTGATATTATTTGCCTGAGTGCAAAGGCTCCTTTGGCCACAGAGGTTCACCTATCAAAATGGCATTTGCAAACCTGACCATACGAGGTGACCCCAGGGCTTGCTCACCTTTATTTGGGCAAGACACCAACAAGTACCTAAACACCTCTGGGTACCTGTTTATCACTTCGGGAGGGGACATAATGGTCCAAGCCTTTGTTTTCCTCCCACGCTTGTTTTCCCCATCAGCAGAAGTGTGCTGCAAGCCAGGACATCTAATAGGCCTGTTAGCCTTCCAGGACAATCACAAAGGTCATAATCTTCATAGTATCATAGTATCATATCATAGTATCATCAGGGTTGGAAGAGACCTCACAGATCATCAAGTCCAACCCTTTACCACAGAGCTCTTTGGCTTTGTTTGCTCTGCAAATCTGACATCATTCCTGGGTATGGAGCGATCTGCTTTCCATCAGCTTATACTTCTTGTTTCCCAAGTGTGGTAATATGCCAAAAGTAGAACTTAAATCTTGTCTTAAATTCAATTTTATCATAATGTAAAATGAATCAGTAGCATTATGTAATTTACACTGCATAGCCTGCATTGTTTTGGTGATGGTGGGTTTTTTTCTAGCTGAGGAAAAGTGCTATTATGCTTGCTAAGGTAAATGGAAGCAGATGTTTCAGACATTGTTTAAGGAAATTAATGGTGAATTAGTAATGTAGATTGACAATAGAGTGAGTCCCTGCTCTGATCAAATGAAAGGAAGCAGAAAGATTTCTGCTCTCTACTGCAGTCATTTGCTGCACAAGAGACACTGCAGGAGCACAGTAAGCACTAGATTCATTCAGCTTGGTAGCAGTCCAGTAGTTCTAGCCTTTTAAATGTATTTGCTCAGCTGGAGTAGTAATGCAGATGCACTGTGACTTGTCCCATTAAAATACTTTTTTCTTTCTATGGAACTGCATAAATAATTTTGGGTTTGTTTTTTTTTTTCAGCTTTCTAAAATAGAACTTGCTTGGTTGTAGTTAATGGAATTAAACCAGCTAAGCAGTAAGCAGAAGTAAACTATTTAATCTCCTGCTAGGCCTAGTAGCTATGTTTTTGTTTAGAGATTCATTAAGCTAAATTTTAAAATGCAATGGAAACAGCAATGTCAACAATGCATACATACATAACTAATACTTATCATCTGCTTTTCTTATTTACTCTAATCAAGGGATGAGGACAGGACTGAGACTCTAGGTATCAGAGGGAATTCGGGCTGTTCAATCTGGAGAAGAGGAGGCCCTGAAGTGACCTTCTTGTGGCCTTCCAGGATCTGAAAGGGGCCTACAAAAAAGCTGGGGAGGGACTTTTTAGGCTCCCAGGGAGTGACAGGACTAGGGGGAATGGAGCAAAGCTGGAGATGGGCAAGTTCTGAGTGGACATGAGGAGGAAGTTGTTGAGCATGAGAGTGGTGAGAGCCTGGAATGGGTTGCCCAGGGAGGTGGTTGAGTACCCATTGCTGGAGGTGTTTAAGGCCAGGCTGGATGAGGCTGTGTGCAGCCTGCTCTAGGGTAGGGTGTCCATGCCCATGGCAGGGGGATTTGAACTAGATGATCCTTGTGGTCCCTTCCAACCCTGACTGGTTCTATGAAAAGGGCTGCAGCTACACAGAAGTCTGCTTTAACTGAAGCAGAGAATATATCATAGTATCATAGAATCAACCAGGTTGGAAGAGACCTCTAAGATCATCCAGTCCAAAACAGCCCTATCCAATCAACTAGACCGTGGCACTAAATGCCTCATCCAGGCTTTGCTTGAACACCTCCAGAGACAGCGACTCCACCACCTCCCTGGGCAGCCCATTCCAATGCCAATCACTCTCTCTGACAACAACTTCCTCCTAACATCCAGCCTAGACCTCCCATGGCACAACTTGAGACTGTGTCCCCTTGTTCTGTTGTTGCTTGCCTGGCAGAAGAGACCAACCCTCACCTGGCTACAGCCTCCCTTCAGATAGCTGTAGACAGCAATGAGGTCAACCCTGAGTCCTAGTACAGATGGATCACAGGGAGGTTTCTTGTTAGTTATTTCATTTGGCCAAGTCTGAATTCTCATTTGGTTTGGTTTTGTTATGTTTTCAAAACTGAGGCTCGTGGGTTTTTTCCTGAATTGAAGAAAATGATTTGGAGTGAAAAATAGAACTAAATTCTCTTTCCTCATAGCTATTCCTATTTTTTTTTCTTCTGAGCTCTGAAAACACATCCAGCAATTTTGAACTGACTCTTTTCAAGAGAATTTATGAGATATAACAGGAAAATAGGTCTAGGGGCAGGGAGCAGAAGCCATGACTGCCTTCCAAAATGAAAGCTTACTGTTAAGATGCCAAGTTCATGTTTTCTTACTGGCTTTCTTTCTGTCCCATTAATCTTGATTTCATTCCTGCATAGTGATGGCAGAGCACTGCAAAGAGAGATGGTCTGTTGCCCATGGGATTTGCTGATTGATAGAAAATCTGGCTCTCAGTTCTCTGGAGTTAATGAGGGAGTTTAACGTAGATACTCATGCACTGAGACATAAGCTAAGCAACAGTTATATATCACAGTACAGAACACAGGTGTTTGCTATATTTCCTATCTCAGTCTGTTCTGCTTTCTGGCTGTTGTTTGGCCTGGATTGGGGTACTAAAATCCCTCACAAATGGCATAGCAACTGTGCCTGTTTTCAGCTCTGTGGCAAACTATGTACTCATTCTCTCCCCTCATCGCTTCTCTTCTGTGACACCTTTCCTGTGCTAGTAACCTTGGTGTGTACCAGGTTAGACACTGGCAATATCTAACTGCAAAGTAGAGACTTTCACTTGAGTTGTATGCTATGTATACAAAAAAGGACCTGGGGGGGTACTGGTAAAGAGTAGCTGAACATGAGCCAGCAGTGTGCCCAGGTGGCGAGGAGAGCTAATGGCATCCTGGCCCAGATCAGGAACAGTGTGGCCAGTAGGATGAGGGAGGTTATTCTTCTTGTGTACTCAGCACTGGTCACACCACACCTTGAGTCCTGTGTTCAGTTCTGGGCCACTCAATTCAAGAGGGATGTTGAGATACTGGAACGTGTCCAGAGAAGGGCAATGAAGCTGATGAGGGGCCTGGAATGCAGCCCTGTGAGGAGAGGCTGAGTAGGCTGAGGGTGTTTAGCCTGGAGAAGAGGAGGCTCAGGGGTGACCTCATTGCTGTCTGCAACTACCTGAAGGGAGACTGTAGCCAGGTAGGGGTTGGTCTCTTCTCCCAGACAACCAGCAACGGAACAAGGGGACACAGTCTCAAGTTGTGGCAGGGGAGGTCTAGGCTGGATGTTGTGAGGAAGTTGTTGTCAGAGAGAGTGATTGGCATTGGAATGGGCTGCCCAGGGAGGTGGAGTTGCCATCCCTGGAGGTGTTCAATAGAAAACTCAAAAAGAATCATAGAATCAAGCAGGTTGGAAGAGACCTCCAACAACATTCAGCCCAACCTAGCACCCAGCCCTAGCCAGTCAACCAGAACATGGCATTAAGTGCCTCATCCAGGCTTTGCTTCAGCACCTCCAGGGACAGTGACTCCACCACCTCCCTGGGCAGCCCATTCCAATGCCAATCACTCTCTCTGGCAAGAACTTCCTCCTTATATCCAGCCTAGATCTCCCCTGGCACAATTTGAGACTGTGTCCCCTTGTTCTCTTGCTGGCTGCCTGGGAGAGGAGACCATGTGTAGTTGATAAATCACAAAATAACAGATTACCAATGGAAAAAAAAAAAGATAATTAATATAATATAGATAATTGGGCTTTCTGAGTCTACATTGAGATTCACTGATTCATCTTTGTTTTGTTGTGGCTGTGGTCTGTTAGCTGTGCCTTGATTCAGCCTGGGGGCCTTCCCTGGGCTTATCACTGATACCCTTGCTAATAACTAGTTAGTTTCTTCACAAAAATGAAGTAACCAATGTTACATCATTGCCACTGTTCACTACTCTGATGCTTCTTCAAGACTGTAACACGCCTGATTTTTAATAGAACTGATGTATTAGTTTATGCCAAAAGCACAGGGCAAGGGCAGAGTGAAGGACAGAGACTGATTTCTGCTTGCTCTAGCAGAATTCTCTTGCCTGAGTTTTCCCTTAGCAACCAGTTTCATGGTGCTGGAAAGTACAAGGAGCAGCAGTCTGTACAGACATTTAAGAGTGCCTTCCTGAAATTCAAAGGGAGGTAAGTCAGATAGTGAAAACAGTTCACTTTCATTTGTTGATTTCCTAATATTTGATTCTATTTACTGTGATTTATATTTTCTGTGAATGGTGACAGATTACTCTTGATGATGTAAGAAATAAGTAACAAACCACATAGCACATGGTACAGTGCTATACAGTAAATCTGAGAAGCTATAGCTTTTTGAGTTGATTATCTTGCTCTTCTAATCAAGTAAAAATCATGTTGGCTAATAATAAGTTATACTGATGAAAATCTTGACACCTGAAGGATTGAGGGTAAGACAAGAAAAAGGTTTTTTTCTAGAGATAAGGGTTGAATTCAGCATTTGGAAATCATAGAATCATAGAACCAATCAGGTTGGAAGAAACCTCCAAGATCATCCAGTCCAACCTAGCACCCAGCCCTAGCCAGTCAACTAAACCATGGCACTAAGTCACTCACCCAGGCTTTGCTTCAACACCTCCAGGGATTGTGACTCCACCACCTCCCTGGGCAGCCCATTCCAATGCCAATCACTCTCTCTCTTTGAACAACTTCCTCCTAACATCCAGTCCAGACCTCCCCCAGCACAACTTGAGACTGTGTCCCCTTGTTCTGTTGCTGGTTGCCTGGCAGAAGAGACCAACCCCACCTGGCTACAGCCTCCCTTCAGGTAGTTGTAGACAGCAATGAGGTCAGCCCTGAGCCTCCTCTTCTCCAGGCTGCACACCCCCAGCTCCCCCAGCCTCTCCTCACAGGGCTGTGTTCCAGGCTCCTCACCAGCTTCATTGCCATTCTGTGGACACGTTGCAGCATTTCAACATCCCTCTTGAATTGAGGGGCCCAGAATTGGAAGCAGAATTATTAGTTGGGAATATGCAGGTTCAGGCAGAAGAGTTGATATGGCCAAAGCCAGGCAGAGACTGCCTTATCTTTGTTTCTGTTCTCTTTTCTATATGTCCTAGCAGAACCAATGGGTAATACAGCCATCACTTTATTTTCTTTTCACAGCCAAGACTCTAATTTCACTCATTAAAATACTCCTGTTAGCCTCAAACCAACATCAAGTACAGAGCTGAACCAGACCCGTGGTACAATAAGCATTGCTGGAACTGCCCTATTACTTTGAAACTCCTACATTTCTAGTAACAGGGTCCAGTGGAACTTCAACCTCTCAACATTCAGTATATTCTGTGGCAAATCTAGGCTTTAATTAATGAGTGTGTTCACAGAAGATCAAACAGCAAAGCATGTTACAGTTTTAGATATTAGCTTGAAGAAAACAGCTTGTTGAAGTTTAGGTATTTGCAGCAGATTTCAACATTTCTGCTCCTGAGCAAACTCTCCAGAAAGTGTTGTCACTGTTTGTTATAAAGGCATGAAGAAAATGAAAGCTAGCAGTAAACCAGATACTTGCCAGGTTAGGAGATAATCTTCTAGTTCAAACCTGTCTCTTTTTCAGAGTGTCATCTAACTGACTGTTTCAAAGGCTAGTCTGCAACTGGTTTGGAATCACTGTTAGACAAAGCACTGCCTCTCCATCCATTTGCCAACTTGTCCTTTTGTTTTGCCTAGGTGAAATAAGAAGATCCTAGAGATATGCAGTAATTCTCTGGCTATTTAACAGCTGGAGTTACTCTCTAAGTCTCTGTAGATCTACAGCTACACAAGGTGTGCAATAGATCACACCCATCAGGGAAGTGCTGAACCAGTTGTGTGTCTACTGGCCAGATGGTCAGTGTGTGCATAGCTAATCCAGTGTAGTTCTGGATGCTTCAAAGTTAATATGCATGGGCAGATCAACTCTGCATTTTGCTGTTACACAGATGCAGATGAATAACTTCAGACTTTGCATGTGGATTACAGATGGTTCATGCACACAGAGTATGTTGAGTGTGTTCTGAAATTATCTGACTTACAACAATGTATACTACAAAGTATATATAAATCTATTGTACATGGGAAATTGCAGAGAAAAAACCCCACAATGGTTCTAGTCTCAGATGATCTGAATACCTTATTTTCCACTGCTCCTGAGAAAGTCACTCAAACATGACTGGAGATTAAAAATATTGTTCATTCCAGAAGTAGAGTAAGGAAGAATGCAGTGAGAAATCTGTATGTTGTGTACTCTTACATTCTTTTATCCAGAGAAGGGCAACAAAGCTGGTGAGGAGCCTGCAGCACAGCCCTGTGAGGAGAGGCTGAGGGAGCTGGGGGTGTGCAGCCTGGAGAAGAGGAGGCTCAGGAGTGACCTCACTGCTGTCTGCAACTAACTGAAGGGAGGCTGTAGCCAGGTGGGATTTGGTCTCTTCTGCCAGGCAACCAGCAACAGAACAAGGGGACACAGTCTCAAGTTGTGCCAGGGGAGTTCTAGGCTGGATGTTAGGAGGAAGTTGTTGGCAGAGAGAGTGATTGGCATTGGAATGAGGGACTTAGTGCCATGGTCTAGTTGACTGGACAGGGCTGGGTGCTGGGTTGGACTGGGTGATTCTATGATAAAGACTGAGGGGAAAAACAAGTCCATTTGGATCATGTAAGCAATCTGTAGTTATTCAATTAATATTTAATAAATCACTTGATAGCAGAAGGATATCAGTTGATTAACTGGTCATGGAATCAGTCAGGGTTGGAAGGGACCACAAGGATCATCTAGTTCCAACCCCCCTGCCATGCCCAGGGACACCCTACCCTAGAGCAGGCTGACCACAGCCTCATCCAGCTTGGCCTTAAACACCTCCAGGGATGGGGCCTCACTCAACCACCTCCCTGGACAACCCATTCCAGGCTCTCACCACTCTCATGCTGAAGAACTTTCTAACTTCCTCCTCCCTCATGTCCAGTCTGGTCCTGTATCAATTGTTATCTATCCCATACACATGTAAGTGAAAATAAACTACCTGACTATAGTAAAGAAAGTTAAAAAATGGTCAGTTAACAACTATTATACGAGACATAAAAGTGCTTTGGGATTAAGACTGCAGTGAATTCTGTAACTATTTAATGTTGACTTTAAAATGTATTGAATTGTATTTGCAGTTCTGAAGACATAATCACAGAAATCCATGGGGAAAAAAAGGGAAATGTATCTGAAAAATGTATCCTCTAATCTGCTAAGTAGGGGATAAGAAGTCTTTAATTTTCATAAAGTCTCCTGAAACATCTTGTTAAGTACAGCCTACTTAGTTTTGCACACTGGGGTGGGACTTTTTAGGCTCTCAGGGAGTGACAGGACTAGGGGGAATGGAGCAGAGCTGGAGATGAGTAGGTTCAGACTGAAAGTGAGGAGGAAGTTGTTGAGCATGAGAGTGGTGAGAGCCTGGAATGAGTTGCCCAGCGAGGTGGTTGAGGACCCATCCCTGGGGGTGTTTAAGTCCAGGCTGGATGAGGCTGTGGCCAGCCTGATCTAGGGTAGAGTGTCCCTGGGCATGGCAGGGGGGTTGGAACTACATGATCCTTGTAGTCCCTTCCAACCCTGACTGATTCTATGCTTCTATGATTTACAGTTGTATACCTGGGCAGCTCCATGTACATTTGACAGAAGTGAGACCATTCTTGAATTAGTTATTAAAAAAGCAATGTAAGGTTTCTTTCCACAGAAGGAGAGAAAGAATACAGGTAGTCTTAGAAAACCCCAGCACATCTGCCACTTTTAAACACAGTAGATGAATCAAATGTTTTTGCAACCTAACTAATGGCTATGAAGTTGCTTTGCTACTGTGCACCTGCAGGCTTTGCACCTCCTTGTTCTGCATCCCAGCTGGGGACACACAGCTGAGCTACAAGGTTATCCTACCGGAGCACCACAGGGTTTCAGAGCTCATCTTTGCTGACTCCTAACTGGTTATTCATCTCTGTCCTCTCCAAAACATGAGGTTACTCATGCTGCTGTCCGGCACTTCCCTCCCGCTGTGCCAGGATTCCTTTGGCTTCCTGTGGCCTGACTGGTCACCATGGCAGGGAACACCAAGTGCCACATACAGTGATGTTTTTGGACAACTAAGAGAATTTTGAAAGGAAAAATGGCAAAAGGAAAAACCAGCCTCTTGGCTCTCATGAGCAGGGGAAGGAAAGGCAGATGTGGCTGCATAGCTTCTTTCATTGGTGCCCATGGCCCAGTCCTGTTCAACATCTTTATTGATGAACTGGAGCAGGGAATTGAGTCCAGCATCAGTAAGTTTGCAGATGACTGTGGTGGTAGGCTTGATGGGGTAAACATGGGCTTATCCATAGTGGCTTGCCCAGAGATGTTCCCCTGCTCCTCCTGCACTGGGGGAGGCAACCATGGGAGGGGAGGGTGAAAGCCCTGGCTTTGCCTAGCATGGTGAGGCCTGGCAAAGTGCCATTCCAATTGGCTAACCTGTGTCCAATGCCCCACCAGTCATGGTCTGGATATTGATAAAAGGGATAAGCAGGTAGCGCGGGGGCTGCTGCCACCTCATTTTTTCACGATAGGTTGGACTGGATGATCTTGGAGATCTCTTCCAACCTGCTTGATTCTGTGATTCTGTTTTTGCATCCTGAATTTGCCTGGAGAGCTTACCAGGAAATAATCCTTCACAGTGACACCAAGCTAGGAGCAGGTGTGGATCTGTTGGAGGGTAGGAGAGGCCTGCAGAGGGACCTTGACAGGCTGGCCGGGCAGAGGCCAAGAGGATGAGATTTGTTGATACTTTGAATATCAGTAAAGATATTGAACATAGAAATATAATCCTGAATGACTCCAGAGGAGAGCAAGGTGATTTTAAGATAATTAAAGTTATGAGGAAAGAATGTATCTGATTGTTATTAACTGTCCTATAGAATCAGTCAGGGATGGAAGGGACCACAAGGATCATCTGGTTCCAACCCCCCTGCCATGGGCAGGGACACCCTACCCTAGAGCAGGCTGCACACAGCCTCACCCAGCCTGCTTTGTGCTTGGGATTGCATTGCCCCAGCTGCAGGACCTTGCACTTGGTCTTGTTGAACCTCATGAGGTTGGCTTGTGCCCACCTCTGCAGCTTGTCCAGGTCCCTCTGGATGGCATCCCTGCCCTCCAGCATGTCTGCTGCACCACACAGCTTGGTGTTGGCAGCAAACTCGCTGAGGGTGCACTCAGTGCCACTGCCCATCCTGCTTTTGCATGTTTGGAGTGAAAGGCCATTATAGTCCTAGAGTTGAGAAATCATTGCAATTCATACAGCTAGCATACAAACCACAGCAGTGCATCTTACAAAGGTCACCACCTAAACTGCTCGTTTTTATCTTTCCTTGCAGTACTTTCTACATCATGTATTTAAAAACTCCAACATAGCATCAAGAAAAGCATTCAGAAAATAAATGTGGACTCTTTCTAACCTGTTGAATTTTGTCTTCTGTTTTCTTTTAGTATTTTCCTATGCAGAAGAATAAATGGTAATTAAAATGTGCAGGATGAAAAGATGGAGCAGTCAGTTCTTGTACCACCAGGACCAGACAGCTTCCAGTACTTCACTAGAGAGTCTCTTGCAGCTATTGAACAACGCATTGCTGCCGAAAAAGCAAAGAACTCTAAACAAGATCGCAAAGACAACGACGATGAAAATGGGCCAAAGCCAAACAGTGATTTGGAGGCAGGAAAAACACTCCCCTTTATATATGGTGACATACCTCCAGGAATGGTGTCTGAGCCCTTGGAAGACATGGACCCATATTACATCAATAAAAGAGTGAGTCTAATAGCAGACCTGATTTGGGTGATGCTTTAATTATTAGGCACTGTGATCATGGAAACTCTTTAAATATCTTTTGTGATCTGTGTTAGGTAGTTGTGATTTGTGTTAGGTAGTTGTGATCTGTGTTAGACAGCTGTGATTTGTGTTAGACAGCTGTGATCTGTGTTAGATGTGATCTGTGTTAGGTAGTTGTGATCTGTGTTAGACAGTTGTGATTTGTTAGACAGATGTGATCTGTATTAGCTGTGATCTGTGTTAGGTAGTTGTGATCTGTGTTAGGTAGTTGTGATCTGTGTTAGGTAGTTGTGTGTGGAAGCATTTCTTGCTGACAGAGGACATGATTTGATAAACATGAGCAACCCATGCTGCATAGAGTGTCCTTGAGCCCATCTTGGAGGCAGGAACTAAGGTGGTGAAACAAACCCCCACATCCAGCTGCAAAGGGGACAGGATCTGCTGGCCGCAGGAGGCTGACCCATAAAAGTTTTCTTTAAGCTTTAGCCTATCTGTGCCTTATGTGTGTACCAATCCTAATTAAGCTAGCTGAGTAACCCTTTTCTAAGTTTGGCATAGAAGCCACTATATCACAGCAATAAAGGGAGCACAACTTTTAATCACATTGGTGCTCTTAGCATGACTCTGGCCATGATTTTCACTGGCAGTTGTGATCTGTGTTAGATAGTATTGTCCTGCTCTGGCAGGGGGGTTGGATTCTATGATCTCCTTGGGTCCCTTCCAACCTCTAACATCCTGTGATCAAGATTGGAGTTATTTAGATTTTCAGAAAGTGCTGTGTTCTATCTCATGTGATTTATGAGTCCTATTTTGTCAACAGAGAAAATACTATGTGAAAGAACAATATTTTTATCCTTTATTATTTGATGCCTCTGGAAGAGCCTTTATCTGCCATTCACAGTGTATGAAGATTTATCATTAAGTCACAGCTCTACTTTACAAAGATGAAAGATGTTTCTATAAAAGCAGGCCTTGTAGAGTTCTGTACTAATTGTGTCTGTTTATGATACAAAATCACATAATATTAGATCCCTACCTGCCCACAACTCATCCTGGACCTTTATAGTCAAATCAGTCTGCCTCATGAGTCTTACTGTGAAAACAGATACAAAAGAGAATCATAGAATCAACCAGCTTGGAACAGACCTCCAAGATCATCCAGACCAACCCAGCACCCAGCCCTGGACAGTCAACTAGACCATGGCACTAAGTGCCCCATCCAGTCTTTTCTTGAACACCTCCAGGGATGGCTACTCCACTACCTCCCTGGACAGTCCATTCCAATGGCAAATCACTCTCTTACAGAGCCTTAGCAATGGAACACCCTTTTAGTCCCTTACCAGATGGAGATGAAAACTTACTGTATCAGTCAGGTCTGATGATGATAGAATTGCAAGGAAAAAATTGAAACCAGATGAACATATTCAATCAAGTTTTTGTACAATTGGAAAGGAAGAATTCTTTTATTTATACACTACATGACTTTTACAGACAAATCATGCACTGGGATTCTCTTCTTTGTGCTGAAACCCACATATCCTCTCTATGCATGTGCTTAAATCTTCTACAGGCCAGAAACAGAAAGGGCCCTAGCAAGGAAAAGACAAAACTTTTTCACGTGCTATAATTCCCTTTAATTCCTTCAGCACGAATAAAACATAAATCCAAAATCTATTTGGATTTTGCATCAGTAATTTGGCTTTAAAATATTTACTTCCCAGGTTTTCTTGATCAGCTGTGTGTGAATGCTGGGAATATGTTGATCTTGTTTAATTTGTCTTTTGTGACCATTGGCAGCAGACGATGCTCCTGCAAGTCTCAGAATGAGAAACAGTGTGAGAAAAGCCTGAAACAGGATTAAACATCCCCAGGAAGACATGAAGGACTCAGTGTTCAATGCAGGTAGAAAGGGGCCTGGGTGTGCTGGCAGATAGTAGCTGAAGATGAGCCAGCAGTGTGCCCAGGTGTCCAGGAGAGCCAATGGCATCCTGGCCTGGATCAGGAACAGTGTGGCCAGTAGGACAAGGGAGGTTATTCTTCCCCTGTACTCAGCACTGGTCAGGCCACACCTTGAGTGCTGTGTCCAGTTCTGGGCTCCTCAATTTAAGAGAGATGTTGAGGTGCTGGAACGTGTCCAGAGAAGGGTGACAAAGCTGGTGAGGGGCCTGGAACACAGCCCTGTGAGGAGAGGCTGAGGGAGCTGGGGGTGTGCAGCCTGGAGAAGAGGAGGCTCAGGGGTGACCTCATTGCGGTCTACAACTACCTGAAGGGAGGCTGTAGCCAGGTGGGGGTTGGTTTCTTCTCCCAGGCAACCAGCAACAGAACAAGGGGACACAGTCTCAAGTTGTGGCAGGTTAGGCTGGATGTTGGGAAGAAGTTGTTGCCAGAGAGAGTGATTGGCATTGGAATGGGGTGCCCAGGGAGGTGGTGGAGTCTCTGTCCCTAGAGGTGTTCAAGAAAAGCCTGGATGAGGCACTTAGTGCCATGGTCTGGTTGACTGGGTAGGGCTGAGTGCTAGGTTGGACTGGCTGATCTTGGAGGTCTCTTCCAACCTGCTTGATTCTATGAAATTCTATGAAATCAAACTGCTAGCTCCTTTGACTCTCAGACTTGGCTTGGGTTGCAAAACCAAAGGTTGCTTAAAATTGCTTGATTTAACTCTCTGACCCCAGAAAATGTGACTGTAGTAGTGGCTTTTGATATTTTCCATAGCTGTAAGTGAAAGAACTCTTACAGGAAGTGTTCCAGCAATTCAGGAGTGAAGATCTTGCTGGGAAGATAACCTCAGTAACAAGAAGTGCCAATTTCCAGTATGCTACTTAGTGTCCTGTTCCAGCTGCCCCTGGAATATTTCCAAGAAACTAAGGACCCAGATCAGCAACACATCACCTCTTGCCTTTCAGAAAGTCCTTTGAGGGTTTAGACAGTGTTTAACTGTAGGAAGTGGAAGTGCAATACAGCAGCAGTCAGCCTGATAAATGTATTCCTCCATAAACTATGTTTAAAGCTAACCAGAAGAAAGTAGAGTAGAAATAAGGTTTTGGGAACTCTGTGTCCCAAGAGGTTCTCAGAGGCCATATCTTTGCTCAATGTGGACTCTTCTTCAGTCTTAGCTGGATTTTCTCAAGATACTCTTCATCCTCCTTTGACCTGCTAACAATGTTTCTAGGTTTATAGCGAATACAGCTGAAGTTACAGTCTGGAATCCAGGTTATAGGTGCAAAAGCAGCAAATCAGAGACTTTTCTTTAGAGAGTTCTTTGAATTTGTTTTCACAGTCAGATACTTTCAGGTTTCCTGCCTTTATCAAGTGATTAAAGAACTTCATAAAACCTAAGCTTTGAAAAGTATACATAATCCTTCACATACAAACACTAATCTTATCTTTTATTTGGAATTTATTTAGCTTTTCTCAGTGTGGATCTACTTTGTCTTGACAGCTTTAGGTACAATACTTCATCTTCATCCACACTGCCTACACATTGGCTTGCATCTGGGTTGAAACTGGAATGAGATACAGAAGGCTTACTAGAAAGTAAAGCTTACTCAGGGTTTGAACATCAGCTCTTAACCAGAGAAAAGATACAATTTTAGTGCAGGTTTCAGGGTTAGGGGTTCAGAGAACCAACAAAGTCATTCCAAAGGCCCCAGTCACAAAGAGGGTTGAGTGAAAAAAAATTAAAACCGAGGTAGGGAATTTATGTCTTGTTGGTTCTGTTTATGCAGGGCAGCTGAAAGTAGAACAGCTAAAATAGCAGCAGCTTCCAACTGAAACTGGAGCCGTGCCAGCATGCTGGTTTTTTCCATAAGGCATGTTAGAAAAGAGATGTGTCTTTAATATGCTTGTGTTCAAAGATTTAAAAAAGTAGGTTGGCTAAACGTAGGTGGTGTAGTCTCAGACACAAAGTTAGTGGGAAGTGCAATCTTTAATTCATTTTGTCAGCTACCTCATGGCTACAAAAGCCAAAAGTGTGAGCTGAAAGGCTTCTGAGCTGTGAGTCCTGAGGCTGGAGTCAGACCTGGCAGGGGGAAACTCACCTTCCTTCTTGGAGAGTGAGGCTTTAAAACACTGTGCCAAAAAAATATCATTCATCTGCTTGGTTGCTTCAGTGTTTAAAATGAAAGCTTCCTTTATGGTCAAGTCATCCGCAGCTGTGCTTTGAAGGTTGTTATTATTTGTAAACCATAACTGGAAGTGTAATTTTTGAAGCATTAGCTCAGGCTTTAGCTCACTGTCCTCAGCTTCACAGGCAGTTTCTGCATTTCTCTGCAGAGGCAGGGAAATCCAATACCTTGTTTATCATTATGCCATTCCTACATGGCCTGAATTTGTACTTGAGACAATATAAAGTCACTTGGTGCCATGGTCTGGCACTTGGTGCCATGGTCTAGTTGACTGGACAGGGCTGGGTGCTAGGTTGGACTGGATGATCTTGGAGGTCTCTTCCAACCTGGCTGATTCTATGATTCTCACTGTTAATTTCCCTTCAGGCGGTTGGCCTGCCTGTGCCAGGTGTGTCATGTAGAGCTATGATCATAGAATCAACCAGGTTGGAAGAGACCACCAACATCATCCAGTCCAACCTATCACTCAGCCCTGTCCAATCAACTAGACCATGGTACCAAATGCCCATCCAGTCTTTTCTTGAATAGCTCCAGGGACAGCAACTCCACCACCTCCCTGGGCAGCCCATTCCTATGCCAGTCACTCTCTCTGGCAAGAACTTCCTCACAACATCCAGCCTAGACCTCCCCTGGCACAACTTGAGACTATGTCCCCTTGTTCTGTTGCTGGTTGCCTGAGAGAAGAGACCAACCCCCACCTGGCTACAACCTCCCTTCAGGTAGTTGTAGACAGCAATGAGGTCACCCCTGAGCCTCCTCTTCTCCAGGCTAAACAACCTCGTATCTCTTCCTCTTCTCCAGTAAGGTAGAGGCTGTATATAGAGCAGATACAGATGCTCACAGTTCTCAGGAATCTACCTGACCATGGCTGTGTGTAACTGCTATTTCCCTCTCTGCTTAGAAGAAAGACCAAGAATGAGAGTAGAATTAATACCTGAACAATTGAGTAGTCTATTAAATCAGTTTCTGTAAGGATTTCTCTTACCAACACATCAGGTAAGGTTCTCCTGCTTATGGTATTTCAAAGAGGAAGAGAGAGCTTCCTTTGGGAAAACATAAATAAAATGATGATTTTAGTTAATTCCACACCTTTTAAAGCAAGAAACACATCATGTAAACATACAATGTTGCTATACTGAGGTTGTTCAATGAAATACTAGTGCAAAAACATTAGTGAATTGAATGTTCTATCACAGGATCACAGAATGTTAGGGGTTGGAAGGGACCCAAGGAGATCATCAAGTCCAACCCCCCTGCCAGAGCAGGACAATCCTATCTAACACAGATCACAGAGGAACACAGCCAGACAGGCCTTGAAAGGCTCCAGAGAAGGAGACTCCACGACCTCTCTGGGGAGCCTGTTCCAGTGTTCTGTGACCCTTACAGTAAAGTTCCCCCTTTTGTTGAGGTGGAACCTCTTGTGCTGCAGTTTACACCCATTGCTCCTTGTCCTATCCCAGAGAGCAGTGAGCAGAACCTGGCCACCCTCTCCTGACCAGCTCTCCGATGTTTATAAACATGTATTAAATCCCCTCTCAGCCTTCTCTTCTCCAGACCAAAAAGCCCCAGGTCCCTCAGCCTCTCCTCATAAGGCAGTGCCCTCCAGTCCCCTAATCATCACTGTAGCCCTCTACTGGACCCTCTCCAGCACATCCCTGTCCTTTTTAAACTGGGGAGCCTAAAACTGAAGGCAGTATTCAAGATGAGGTCTCAGCAGGGCAGAGTAGAGGAGGAGGAGAACCTCCCTTGATCTGCTGGACACACTCTTCCTAATACACCCCAGGACTCCATTGGCCTTCTTGGCCACAAGGGCACATTGCTGTGCCATGGTTAACTTGTTACTCACCAGCACTCTCAGGTCCCTCTCCACAGGTCTGCTCTCCAGCAGATCACCTCCCAGCCTGTACTGGTGCAGTTTGTTATTCCTCCCCAGATGCAGGACTCTGCACTTGTCCTTGTTGAACCTCTTTTGCTTCTGTGTTTAAAATTACATTTCCATATGCCAAGTAGCTCCGGTAAGTACTGGAAATAAGTTTTCCTTAAGAAGTGAGGCATGGGGGTTGTGTATTTGTCTAGTTGCAAACTTCAGTGACTGTTTACTAGGAACAAGTGAGCTTTGACACTGAATGCACCTGTAAAATGTCTTTTCTTTCTCTTTTGCAGACCTTTATAGTATTGAATAAAGGGAAGGCAATCTTCCGCTTCAGTGCCACCTCTGCCCTGTACGTTTTAACTCCCTTCAACCCTCTCAGAAAAATAGCTATTAAAATTTTGGTACATTCATATCCTTTTTTTCCCCAATATTTATTCAAAATGATACACACTGGATTGAGAAATCTCATAACTCTTTTCTGTTTTGTTGGACATAAAAGGTATGTAGGCTGTTAATTTTACTTCTAGTTTTATGGCTGTGAACGTTTGTGGTAAGGTTTTATAAGTCCTAGAAAGTAACAGATGCAGTTTTGACTGTTCTAAGCTTCAGTCCTTCCATTTTGATCAAGTTTTCAGAACCATCTCTTCAGATTTAACACTGAAAGTTTTTTGCATCCCAGATTTTTTTTCTTGCCCTGTGAAGCTTATTCATAAAGGAATTACCTTTGAAAAGAATATTTTCTTTTATTTTTGTATGCAGTTTGTGCTCACAAATTCCAGAGTAGCTCTGAGTTTTGCAAGCAGTTATGTCACATATGTAGCTGTTCAGAAATTGCTATTTCAATGTATACTGCATTTTGAGGCCATTCATTTCAATGTATACTGCATTTTGAGGCCATCCATTTCAATGTATACTGCATTTTGAGGCCATTCATTTCAATGTATACTGCATTTTGAGGCCATCCATTTCAACATATACTGCATTCTGAGGCCATTCATTTCAATGTATACTGCATTTTGAGGCCATCCATTTCAATGTATACTGCATTTTGAGGCCATCCATTTCAATGTATACTGCATTTTGAGGCCATCCATTTCAATGTATACTGCATTTTGAGGCCATCCATTTCAATGTATACTGCATTTTGAGGCCATCCATTTCAATGTATACTGCATTTTGAGGCCATCCTCAAGACCTCCTTTATAGTCTATTGCAGCAGTGTGCCCGAAAGCCTACTTCATGTATGCCAAATCTCACATTCCCAGACCTCTCCAGTTGCACCATAAGCCTCTGCCAAATAGAATACAGAATTTGCCAGAAAGCATAGGTAGAAGTTCTGCAGGGCAGACTGGGGAACCACAAGTGATGGGACAGTGCACAGTGAAGTTTTAGGCTTGCATGTGCAATTGGTGCCTGATGTTGCTAACAGGTCAACGGGAGGAAGTTCAGCAGATGAGGTTTTGGTGTGCTTCACTTGCAAAACCCCAGGACTCATAAAAAGTAGTCACCAAGTTCAAGTGCCAGTTTCACAGTTCTGCCAGTTCACAGACTTCTAATGCTGAACAGTTAGTCAAAGGAAGAAGTCTTATTATCAGAGACTGCTGGCAGAATCTTCTAGATCTTTGTGAAGAAGAGGAAGTAGGGCTGATTGCTGCTGACTCAAAAAAGCTCATAGTCTGAGCTTCCTGGAACTAAAGCAATGAAAGAAGGGGAGAAAGGTGTCTGGGGAGAGTCAGTGAGCATTTGGGGATAGTAGCTAAGACAAAGACCTACAGACACAGCAGTGGTGATGGTGAGAAAATGCAGTCTAATGCTGCCAGATTGATTCAGAATATCTTCCACCTTGCATCTGTGCTAGCTGCAAGTAATTTTTTTTTACTGTTGTAATGATTGCTAAGTTTGGGGTTGGTTTGGGTTTATTTTTGTCTTAAATGCAAGAACAGATGCATAGGTTCATTGTTGATGTTTGAGGAATCCTCAGCTCTCCTAAGAGGACTTTTCCACTTCTTGAGCTGTTTTATGGGACTACTGAAGCTGCAGCCAAGCATCTGCAACTTTTTCAGCTACTTTCTCTTTATTTAAAAGAGCTTCCCAATTATATTGTCAGACCCTTTAGAGCTGTTTGTGGGCTGTGAGGATAAGCAATGTAAAGCATTCTAATCATTTATTCTAAGCCACTGAACAGCAGTTTCTACTGTAAAAAACTTATTTAACAACAGGAGTTTCAATGTAAGTCACTTAAGTCACTTAATGAAAGATGTTGCAATATTCCCTCTTTGGTCAGGCATTTAGGCAAAGATCACCCAAAGATCAGCAGTTATGGGAATCAGACAGCTAAATCCTTCCCTGTGATTTGAATAGTTATTTGAAAAGATTGTTCAGCAGCCATAAGCAGTGATCTCAGTTAAAAACTTTCTGCAAAGCTTAGGCTGAGATGTTACTTTCCCTACTCCTCCTTCACCTCGAGTGCAAGTTTTGAGTTTGGCCATGGCAGAAAACCAGACCTCAAGCGACAAAATGTCTGGGTTTGTTTTGTCTTGTTGGGTTTTTAAGAAAGAAATATTTAAATCCTGGACTTTTACATTAAAGTTTATCTGTAAACAGCTTGCTTCAGTTTAAGGTAGCCTCTTTGCTGGTCCTTTTTGATGCAACCATTTTTAAAGGACATATTATTTAGGGAGATGGGTAGAGGAAAGATTAGTTAACAATTTAGCACAAAGGTGAAGTGATTCTTATTTCTTGCTGCCATCATGTGGCCATTTTGGGTCAAGTTTTGGTCAAGTTTTGGTCTGATTTGGTTACTTTAGTATTTCTAAATGTTTGAATAAATTAGTTTATCGTGTTGCCATGAAAAGGGAAGGACAGCACTGTTTGCAGAGCCAAGAGTGTCACCTTGGATGTCATGAAGTCTCTGTGGACTGTCCCACATCCCCACTACAAGCACCTTTGAGCTGTCAGTCTGGATTCATTAGTGTTCCAGTGAGTTCTTTGGGACCAGGGAATGCTCTCATGCATGGGTAACCCCTTCTGGGGTACAGTTTCAATACTTTATTATAGCTTAAGCACTAAAACCCTCATGAGAAAGGTATATACACAATACCTAGGGCTCACCTGCTGCAGCCATAGGGAGAAACTACAGTGCTGAATAAGACATAACAAACAATCCCAAGTAGCTCTATTGATCAAAGGGCAGGCTATACTCACCCTATCCCACTGGCCAGTAGAGCTCCTGAGGTGTGTAGATAGCAGAGTTGGTTGGCTGCCATCTCAGAAGGTAGATGTCCCCACTGGGAGCTGCACCATCCTGGTGGTCAGCTTGGTGCCACTCCAACTCACCTACCCACGCTCTTGGTTTAGATGTGGTCAGAATTCTGTGAATTGTGTCCAGTGCATCCCAGAATTCTGAACCAAGGAGAGCCAAACTCATCCTTGTTTTGGGATCTCTTCCAGCCCATCTTTCCCTACTGCTCATGTGCATACCTGCAAGCCCTGCTTGCCCCAGATCTTATCTCTAGTAACCTAGTGATTATCAGCTTGTTGTGACTTCTGATCACACACAAACCAACTCTTCCCTCTTACAGGTGGTCTCAGGACACTTGGCTGTTCCTTCTTGGAACTCAAAATAAGGGCTACTTTCCATTCTAATCCTCACTAGTTTTCCATGCTTCTCAAGTACTCGACCACGAGGTATTATTGATCCATTTTCAAATGATAGCGCTGTTAGAACAAGAGATGTTTCTTTCTCTGTTAATGTGTTTTGAGTGAGGCCCAAAGTAATACTGAGAAATGATTCACCTTAATCTGTGAACTCTCTATGGATTTCTGTTTCCCTGACTGAAGCACGTGGAATACAGCCATGTCAACAATTAAAACCAGTATTCTGTGCTTGGTTCTGTGTTTTTGACAGGCTGGCTGTGCTGGGGTTAGTGTGTGCTTTCTCTGCAGCTCTGACTCACAGAAAATAGGATACACCTTTTTTTTTTCTCTTGCATATTCCTGCTGTTGAGTGTAGTACCAAAACTGTAGAGGTAAAAGACTAACACTTAGTCATGCCAGGTACTTCATTGAAATAGCACTTTTCTGCAAGTTGTTTTAGCTATACTCAGCTGACATTACCTCCAAAGTGTACAACTGCCAGTTCCTTCACCTTTCAGTACCAGCTGAAAAAAAAGGAGGAGGACACCAACAAATCAACATTAAAACATTGACAAAACAAGACAAATATCAAAGCTTAATGTGCTAAATTGCAAACTGCTGTTTAAGTAATGCAATGTTTACAAAGCTCAAAAGATTTGTGTAAGTGGCAATGTTTTACTGTACTTGATATATGTCTGATGTGATATTGTATGAGTTACTATTGTGTTTTCCTTAACTATATCTACTTTATTCAGCATGCTTATTATGTGCACTATTTTGACCAACTGTGTATTTATGACCATGAGTAACCCTCCAGACTGGACAAAGAATGTAGAGTAAGTTGCATATGTTATTTAAAGATATCTCTGACTGTTCCTCTAAGAGTTAGCATGCCATGGCAGTAAGTGCAGCCATATGTGCTAGCAGCAACTATGGTGAGAGGTTACTACTATTTCATGTCTAAACTACGTAGAAATGGTGAATAATTATGTTACTCTCTTTCTAATAGAATGATCAGGTAGAAAAAATGAATTTTGTTTAGAGAGAGCTACTCAGAGTCTACTGAAATTCCACTAGTTTTATCATAGAATGGTTTAGGTTGGAAGGGACCTCAAAGATCAGCCAGTTCCAAGACCCCACCATAGGCAGGGACACTCCCCACTAGAACAGGTTGCTCAAGGTTTTGTCCAACCTGGCCTTGAGCACCTCCAGGAAGGGAGCATCCACAACCTCCCTGGGCAACATGTGTCATTGTCTCACCACCCTCACTGTAAAGAACTTCTCCCTAACATCTAGTTTAAATCTCCCCTCTGCCAGTTTAAACCCATTACTCCTCCTCCTCCTGTTATTGTGAGACCTTGGCAATAGTCTCTCCCCAGCCCTCCTGTAGGCCCCCTTCAGATACTGGAAGGACACTCCAAGATCTCCTGAAAGCCTTCTCTTCTCCAGGCTGCAGAGCCCTAACTCTCTCAGCCTGTCCTCATAGCAGAGCTGCTCCAGCCCTCCAGAATCTAGTCAACTTTTTTGTGTATTCCTCCTTCATGCTGAACCACAGACACATATTTATATGCGTAGTTAAAGACTGTATATAAGCAAAAGTGTTCCTAAAGTGAGGATTCCTTCTCTCTTTAGAGTTACTACAAGGTGTTTCACATAATATTGACTGAGAGAGTATCCAGTAATTAATGCTCACAGCTTTCTTGGTTAACTGTTAGGAAGCTCATGTTGCATACTTTTAAAGTGACTGTGCGATGGTTTGGGTGTTCCCCACCCCCCAACCTCCCCAACTTAAGAAAATCACCCAGACTAGACTCAGCAGCTCTGGAAAATTGACTGAAGCTTTATATTTACAGCTCAGCACGATATACAAGCAGGTATTTACAATATACACAGAAATACAAAAATTAAAAAGTAATACAGAAACACAGCAGCCCTCCCAGAAACCTGAGTCCCCACGAGGGGCTCCCAACCACCCTTCCACCTTCCTCCCACACCTCTAACTTACCCAAGACTTTGCCTTACTTTCAAAGGTGAGTTTGGTGGGTCAGCCAGAGGGGTTAGGAAGCAGATGGATTAGTTAGGCAGGATAGAGAGAGAAGTGCAGCCCAAAAAGCCCATATGTAGTTCTTGTTCTAATACATCTCAGCAAGCCCATATGTGAAGTAGACATGACCATTGTTTCCTTTCCACAGCCTATAATCTAATTCTTCTCACCAAACTATCCCAGCTAGGCTCAAACTAGCACAGGCTGTCAACATTAAATCTTTTATATGTGTAATTTATTTGATGGAGATATTTCTTTTGGTTTGTGTACAAGATCAGGACTGCTGTGCTTCAACAGTACGTTCACAAATAATGCATGTAAACACACAGGCAGATATGACAAATATAACACATTTCAGAAGAAAATCCTTATTTGCTGCATTGCTTTCCCAGTTTTCAACTAAAACCCTCATTTGATCATCAGCACAGGCATATATGACAAATATAACACATTTCAGAAGAAAATCCTTATTTGCTGCATTTCTTTCCCAGCTTTCAACTAAAACCCTCATTTGATCATCAGCACAGGCATATATGACAAATATAACACATTTCAGAAGAAAATCCTTATTTGCTGCATTTCTTTCCCAGCTTTCAACTAAAACCCTCATTTGATCATCAGCACAGGCATATATGACAAATATAACACATTTCAGAAGAAAATCCTTATTTGCCGCATTTCTTTCCCAGTTTTCAACTAAAACTCTCATTTGATCATCAGCACAGGCATATATGACAAATATAACACATTTTAGATGAAAATGCTTATTTGCTACATTTCTTTTCCAGCTTTCAACTAAAACCCTCATTTGATCATCAGGTTACTATGAAAATATGGTCCTTTCCAACCATAGTTATTAGATGTTGTGCTGTGGGATTTGGTTTAGTCAAGGACTTGTCAGTGTGAAACTAACGATTGGACTCGATCATCTTCAAGGCCGTTTCCAATCTGTGCTGTGGGATTTGGTTTAGTCAAGGACTTGTCAGTGTGAATCTAACAATTGGAATTGATCGTCTTGAAGGTCATTTCCAATCTGTGCTGTGGGATTTGGTTTAGTCAAGGACTTGTCAGTGTGAATCTAACGATTGGAATCGATCACCTTGAAGGTCTTTTCCAATCTAAGAAGTTCTGTGATTCTTTCTGTGACTCTGTGAAAATATCAATGTAAAACGTAGCTACCTGTTTTGATTGGACCTTCCTGTATTTTGCAGGTATACGTTCACTGGAATTTACACATTTGAGTCACTCATAAAAATCATTGCAAGGGGCTTTTGCTTAGAAGATTTTACGTTTCTTCGAGATCCATGGAACTGGCTCGATTTCACTGTCATCACCTTTGCGTAAGTTGCAGTTCTTTGCTTTTACTTTGAGAGTGAAGGGCAAAAAGGGCATGAAATTAGTATCACTACATCTCAATTTTTGCCAAATGGAAGTTCCTCTACGGATTTCCTTCTGTCTAAAACGATTTTCGCATTCTCGTGTGCGCATTTTGATGTAAACGTAAATACTGCAGAAGCCATTAGCTCAGCTAGTATTAGAGAGGCTAATTTCATGTCCTGCATTTGTTGGTTTTTTTTTTTTCCCTCTGAGCAGAAAAGGAGCATCCCTCTGACTTCATTCTCCAAACTTACCAAAACTAGTCTAGATAAATTTTAGGCTTTCAAAGTTAAATCACTGCGATTCACTTCAGAGGCATTTAATTTAACTGAAGGCTCTGAAAGCATATTAATGCAAGGCAAAACTGCAGTGAAAGGTAAACCTCTGACTGTTGCTATTGAATTTTTTTTGCTAAAAACGCCAAAGAGGTCTTGATGAAAGACCCAAGTAAGTAGCATAAACTTTGCCTAAATTCTGAATAACTGTGATTTAATCCTACAGGTATGTAACAGAATTTGTAAACCTAGGCAATGTTTCAGCTCTTCGAACTTTCAGAGTATTGAGAGCTTTGAAAACTATTTCTGTAATCCCAGGTAAGAAGTAACTGGTGTAAGGTGTTAGGCCCCTTGTACCTCCCAACTGTTCCTTTTTATCCTGTCATTGTGTTTGTGTGTGAACTCCCCTATTACAGATATGTGACAGAGTTTGTGGACCTGGGCAATGTCTCAGCGTTGAGAACATTCAGAGTTCTCCGAGCTTTGAAAACAATATCAGTCATTCCAGGTGAGAGCTAGGTTAAACACTGAGGCTGACTAATTCACTGAAACAGAATTCATGTTTTTTAAACATAAATTGTATTTCTTTCCATATACAAAAAAAAAAAAAAAAAAGAAAGAAAGAAAGAAAAAGCAGGAATCAGAAGATATTAGAGCTGGCTAAAATCTCTGATTCGTTGCTTTTTAACATGAGCTCTTTCCTTTTGAAATCAGCCTTTGAGTTTAACACATCCTTGCATGAGACATTGCAGTACACAGTGTGTGTGGTTTGCATCGTACGATGTCAAGCTTTCTCCTCCACATTCAGTGAATATCAATAACCCTGAAGTTTTCTTACCCATGTGTATCTTACCTACATGATGTTATGTGGTATTTGTTGGGAATATTTATGTCTAAACAAATAAAACTGTTTGAAATGTTGACTTAGCAAGAAGGTGAAGGAATAAGATAATAAAGAATAGCATGGGCATTGCATGGGGGATTTATTATCTTAAAAATCTGATTTATTTCCAAACCATCTCCAGTTTTATAGCATTAACTTCACAATCCTATTTATTGTTGAACAGGCTTTTTACTACTGTCTTCTAAATCTGCTATGTTATAAAACTGATAGTAGCAAAGGTTTGGGGCAAGAGGTATTGACAACTTAAAAAAAGAATGAAGTAAAAAGATGATTTTTTTAATGTGAGAATCATGTACAGCATGAATAAAAAGAGTCACTTGTTTTAGCACTGAAACAAGTGGTTTGAAATATATGCAACTCATTTCATTCACGGTCTCAAATGGACATAAATTTCAGCTGTTGATTCATTTTCACAAGTGACAAAGCTCTTCACAGAAATGTTATTTCACAGATGTTACAGCCATTTATTTGGGCTTCTGCATGAAATCTATAACTTTCCTGAGAGACACTGTCATTTTTAAGCTTTAAACAAGTTTGGAACGTCGGAATAAAAACTCCTTTGCATTTTCAGGCCTGAAGACTATCGTGGGAGCCCTAATTCAGTCTGTGAAGAAGCTGTCGGATGTAATGATCCTGACTGTGTTTTGTCTGAGTGTATTTGCACTAATAGGGCTGCAGCTATTCATGGGCAACTTGAGGAATAAATGCCTGCAGTGGCCTCCAGAAAATTTTACTTTGGATACAAACGTTACTTCCCATCTAAACAGCACCATAGGTGAAAATGGTACATTGGTTAATTCTACAGTGACTCCATTTGACTGGAAAGGGTACATTGAAGATGAAAGTAAGTATTGTCAACATAATTCTTCTTGAAGTGACTTGTGGCTGACCCAGTTTTTAGAAATAAGGAGTGGAAGGAGTGATGCATTTAGTTAAGACAGAGCAGGAGGTGCGTTTGCTTTCTGTCATAGATCTGCTCCAAAGGCTAACATGGAAGAGGAGGCTTGGTCTGTCCACTTGGTGCTGCTCTTTCTCTCAGCTCCCTCTGCCAAACCCACAGAAAGAGGATTCTTAAGGAGTTCTTTGAATTATTTGATAGTGTTAAACATTTTCTGTTCTGATACTCCAAAGTAAGGTCAGCAACAGAGCGCTATGTCATTTCTGGCAGGTATCAGAGACTTAGACCATTCAGTGTGGGCTCCAGTGATGCAGTCCCCAGTATTTTCACCTTCTATCCATTCCTGTGCTTCACTATTCTTATTGTTAGAAAGAAGTGGATTTAAAAGCTCTGGCAATTATTTTTGTGCTGCTGCTGCAACTTAAGCTCAGTTTTCTTATTGACTTCACAGGCATCAAAAAACAAATTATTCCCTATCATTACTCACTGTCTCTGAGGTATTTAGAGACTATTCTTACATTGCCATTCCCTCTTCTCTCCTCTTTTAGTCTTCTTTTTGTATGCTAAGCAAACCAGATCATCAATCTTTTGCTCCTACAATCTATTTCATAGATATTGATCTCTCATCTGGATCATGTCTTGTTTGTGAAAATACTTCTTAAGGTACACTATCCACATCTAGGCCTTTCTCCTCTACATGAGCTACACTAAATAGAGAAGAAGGATTGCATGGTAACAGAATTACTTACACCTCTGTTGATGTACCCTCAGCTGGGGATTTCTGTTGTTTACAATTTTAACATCATGAAAACCTGTTCAGCTTGTGGTCTGCCTGCTCCTGAATCATCTAGATTAGTAAAAACCTCGAAGAGCAGCAATATCAGACAAACCTTGTCAAAAGTCATTTTCAGGTAGCTATCCATTCCAATCATTTCCCAGATTAGGATTTTTCCAACTAGTTTTGCTGATGCTGAGCAGTGTGGCAAGCTGAGGGTAGTGAAATACATTTCAGAACAGTTAAATATGGGGTCACAAACCTCACCTTCCTGTCCTGAAAAATCAGTGCTGCACAGTTCATATTGAGACAGATTCACATGCATGAAGACTGTAGTGGATAGCATATGTCATTTCTAACACAAAATAACATCATCTCTAACACAAATAAGAACTCAGGGGGAAAGAGTGAGGGGAAAAAAAGGGAAAACTGGCCACAGTGGCCTTATGCAAAGAGAAGTGGTGGTGTCCCCAGGTGAGTTTCTATCTCTGGGTATCCTTTCTGGTACAGCAATGATTACTTCTTCATACTTTTCCCAGAGCAACAGTGTGTTTTTCATTAGCGTCTCCTTGCACTCCCTAGAGATTGTTCCTGCTTACAGTGCTAATTTGAATGTACTTTGATCAGTGCAAGTGCTGCATGGCTGGTTAGTTTGTTACAATCATACCTTCATGCTATTAGGTCACCTAATATAAACCAAAAGCTACAAGCAAGGAGTAGGAAAAAGGAGGAGAATGAGGGGGTGAATCTCATACCAGAGAGAATTGCATCCCATGGGTACCTTCTGCAGCAAAAATGTGTTTGCAGGTTAAATATCATGAGAATAAAAGCAACATGAAAACCAGCATGAGAACAAAGGGAAAACAGTGGCACAGAGGCTCTGGAGGATACTGGCACAGCAGTTTATGTTAGAATCATAGAATCATAGAATCAACCAGGTTGGAAGAGACCTCCAAGATCATCCAGTCCAACCTAGCACCCAGCCCTATCCAGTCAACTAGACCATGGCACTAAGTGCCTCATCCAGTCTTTTCTTGAAGACCCCCAGGGACGGTGCCTCCACCACCTCCCTGGGCAGCCCATTCCAATGGGAAATCACTCTCTCTGTGAAGAACTTCTTCCTAATATCCAGCCTATACCTACCCTGGCACAACTTGAGACTGTTAGAGGGTTAGAAATTGCAGACCTGCAACTGAGAGGCAGGATACAGAAATACCATTGGAAAGCCCTTAGTAGTAGAGGCTAAGGATCTGTGGAGCAGTGAGAATCGTAGGTTAAGGCTAAAAGCCTGCAGCCAAAAAGGTAGATAATGTTGTGTTTGCATAAATAAATTATTGACCAAGGAGGCAGTATTACTCCTGTGTTTTTTCCCTGTTGCAGTTGCTGCTGGAATACTACATAAAGCTCAATTTAGATAGATTGTTGAATAATTAGTCGAGCTGAAAAGCACAGAATGATTAAAGGATTGGAAAACATGATTTTATATCAAGATAGACCAGGAGCTTAACCTACTTAGCATATCAAAGAGAAGGTTTAAGGGGTGACTTGATCACATTTGAACAAGCTCATGGGGAACAGAAGTTTCAGCATAGATGTATCTTTGATCTAGCAATCAAAGATCTAACCGTTCCAATAGCTGCAAGTCAAAGCCTGACAAGTTCTAACAGAAGGCAGCTTCTGACTGTCATCACACAGCTGATCAATGACAATGAAGGATTTCCACCTAAATTTCTTGAATCAAGATGCAAATTTTTGTGACACTCACTTTACCTGAACATGTGAATTCATGTAGATTCCGTGCCTAGAAGTGTTACACCTTCTAAGCAAAGTCTTCTGCAACTCAAAGGCTCTGAGGTGACCTTCTTGTGGCCTTCCAGTATCTGAAGGAGGCTTACAAAAATGCTGAGGAGTGACATTTTAGGCTATCAGGGAGTGACAGGACTAAGGGGAATGGAGTGAAGGTGGAGATGGTAAGTTCAGACTTGCCACACAGAGGAAGCTGTTCAGCATGAGAGTGGTGAGAGCCTGGAATGGGTTGCCCAGGGAGGTGATTGAGGCCCCATTGCTGGAGGTGTTTAAGGCCAAGATGGATGGGGCTATGGCCAGCCTCATCTAGGGCAGGGTGTCTGGCCATGGCAGGGGGGTTGGAATGCGATGATCCTTGTGGTCCCTTCCAACCCTGACTGATTGTATGATTCTATGATTCTTGTCACAAAGACCTAAACTTCCAGGTCAAACTTAATTTCCTGCTTTTAAACAATGAATCTATAAACTTGAGTTCTGATTTCATTTGATTTAAAGAAGACCTGCAGCCTCCTAAGAAATAAAGCTGAACTGAATTTGTTATAGAATGCCTGCTTGAACCTTTGAAACATGGAATCATAGAATCAACCAGGTTAGAAGAGATCTCCAAGATCATCCAGTCCAACCAAGCACCCAGCCCTATCCAGTCAACTAGACCATGGCACTAAGTGCCTCAGCCAGGCTTTTCTTCAACACCTCCAGGGACAGCAACTCCACCACCTCCCTGGGCAGCCCATTCCAATGCCAATCACTCTCTCTGTGAACAACTTCCACCTGACATCCAGCCTAGACCACCCCAAGCACAACTTGAGACTGTGGCCCCTTGTTCTGTTGCTGGTTGCCTGGCAGAAGAGACCAACCCCACCTGGCTACAGCCTCCCTTCAGGTAGTTGTAGACAGCAATGAGGTCAGCCCTGAGCCTCCTCTTCTGCAGGCTGCACACCCCCAGCTCCCTCAGCCTCTCCTCACAGGGCTGTGCTCCAGGCCCTTGTCGTGGAAGGTAGTTTGGGAGGTTGTGGGAAAATACACGAAGGCTCACTTGTAGTTTTCAAGTGATTTATTGCTCAAACAGGGAGATCCCCCTCCCAAACTAAACTCCCCAGGTGAATTCTTTTGATCTGAGGTTGTAGAATAACACTTCAGAAAATAGCAAATAAAAGAGAGTCTGTGATTTCTTTAGAGTTCCTTTGAGTCCTTAAAGTTATTCAGTCTTTAGGTGAGGAGAGTCTTTGCTTTGGTTTCCTCACTGTTCCGCAGTTCAGATTAGCAGGGTTCGAAGTTTGGGCGGTGTCCTTTGTTCGTCAGGATCGGGCCTCAGCAGCTTCAGGCCTCTGCGGGCCCTGTGTCGGGCAGGGCTGATCAGGAGTGAGAGGGCACCGGGGTAGGAGCGAGGCAGGCAGGCAGGCGGGCGAGCGAGCTCCTGATCCAGGAAGGCACACCATTTTTATAATGCTTTCAAAGAGGTGTGTCCCACCAGTTCAGGATATTTTACGTTATTCTTACAGACTGGCACAAAGTTATAATTAACCCAGATAATTGGGCAATTTTTACCAAAACAGTTTCTGAGACCATCCCAAGTTCGGCCCACACCAGGTGTTGAGTGTGCATGAGAACTGCCGTTCCCCCTAACCAAAACAGTGGCCAATGTTTACCTCTTATCTCAACTAGAGAGAGTATCACAGTATTATCAGGGTTGGAAGAGACCTCACAGATCATCAAGTCCAACCCTTTAGCACAGAGCTCAAGGCCAGACCATGGCACCAAGTGCCATGTCCAGTCCTGCCTTGAACAGCTCCAGGGACGGCGACTCCACCACCTCCCCGGGCAGCCCATTCCAGTGTCCAATGACTCTCTCAGTGAAGAACTTTCTCCTCACCTCCAGCCTAAATCTCCCCTGGCATAGCTTGAGGCTGTGTCCTCTTGTTCTGGTGCTGGCCACCTGAGAGAAGAGAGCAACCTCCTCCTGGCCACAACCACCCTTCAGGTAGTTGTAGACAGCAATAAGGTCACCCCTGAGCCTCCTCTTCTCCAGGCTAACCAATCCCAGCTCCCTCAGCCTCTCCTCGTAGGGCTGTGCTCAAGGCCTCTCACCAGCCTCGTCGCCCTTCTCTGGACACGCTCAAGCATCTAATGAGAGATTCTCTCATGGGACTGAAGGATTGTTTTGGGTTTTACAATGCTTTGGCCTTCAATGTGAGACAGTAGTACGCACAACATGGGGACCTGCTGGGGAGCTTTGCTACCCTCTATGACAGCCCTTCACCAGCTTTGTCGCCCTTCTCTGCCCATGTTCCAGTATCTCAACATCTCTCTTGAATTGAAGGGCCCCGAACTGCACACAGTACTCAAGGTGTGGCCTGACCAGTGTTGATTACAGGGGCAGAAGAACCTCCCTAGTGCACTCAGAGAAAGCTTGGGTGGCTGTTATTTCCTATGGAGCTGGCAAGCACAGCATGCTTACAGGGCACATCTTGTCTGAAGCACAGAACTTGAATACAGACCCTGTTTCTGCAGTTCAGCTCAGCTGATGCAGTATTAATCCTGGCTGACTGCTCCATGTAAACTACATCAAGTCAAATTTGCATCCTTCCCAATCAGCTGCCATGTTCCACCATGTTTTAATGATGCTAAATGTAAATTAAGATTTGCTTCATAAGGGTCAGCTGTGGTCAGCATCATGTCAGTGAACTTTGTGGCTGCTTTCAACTGTATTCCAGCAGAGTGCAGTTCTGCAATGCATACCAGTCCAGACTGACAGTGGCTGTTCATAAGGTTGTGCACTGCACAGTACAGATTTTACCCTGTAAGATGCAGGTGTGTCATTAAACATTGACTCATAGAATTAACCAGCTCAGAACTGATTTCTTCACAGTTTCAGAACACTCTGTGAAGAAATCAGCCTATGAACAAATCAAGTCTATGAACAATATGTCTACAAACAAGGTTGACATATAGCTTAAAATCTAACTTTTCCAAATGGTGAAATTCACTCACAGGATGGAGAGATGCAGCTGGCCACGGTACCATGTCCCTCTTATGGCATATGAATGTGCTGAGCCAGTAGCTTGTCATGCCTCCTTAGGCTCTCCTTAGGCTGTGTCCAGTTCAGAGCTCCAAGAGGGATGTAGAGATACTGGAACATGTCCAGAGAAGGGCAGTGAAGCTGGTGAGGGGCCTGGAACACAGCCCTGTGAGGAGAGGCTGAGGAGGCTGAGGGTGTTTAGCCTGGAGAAGGAGGAGGCTCAGAGCAGACCTGATTGCTGGGGAGGCTGTAGCGAGGTGGGGGTTGATCTCTTCTGCCAGGCAAGCAGCAACAGAACAAGGGGACACAGTCTCAAGTTGTGCTGGGGGAGGTCTAGGCTGGATGTCAGGAGGAAGTTGTTGGCAGAGAGAGTGATTGGCATTGGAATGGGCTGCCCAGGGAGGTGGTGGAGTCACCGTCCCTGGAGGTATTCAGGAAAAGCCTGGATGAGGCACTTAGTGCCATGGCCTAGTTGACTGGATAGGGCTGAGTGACAGGTTGGACTGGCTGATCTTGGAGGTCTCTTCCAACCTGCTTGATTCTCTGATTCTGTGTTTGCAAGAGAGATCTGTTTATCTCATCTACATCCAGCAGCACTTGACCAAATTTTTAGTACTTTGACAGAGGTTTTACCTGAAGTAACTGCTGTGAGTGATAGCACTCACTGGGATTCATGTTGTCATTTACTCTAAAGTTGTGGTCCTGCTTACAAAAAGTACTGCTTGTTTAAAATTACCTCTGAAATAGCCTTACTACCTTTAGAACTAACTATATGTTTCGTAGAGCTGAAACAAAGCTTTGGTTTTTCAGAACTTTATAATTTTTGTAATTATTATTCTCTTCTAAACAGGTCATTTTTACTTTCTGGAAGGGCAAAATGATGCTCTGCTTTGTGGAAACAGTTCTGATGCTGGGTAAGACCAAATCTCACATTTGATTGCACTGTATTCAAATCAGATCCATATTCTTTAGATGTGCAGTTTTGGGGGTGGGGGGAGTGGTGTATATTTCTTTCATGTGAGAAATATGGGTATTGTACTCTGGACTGAGGATTTGGATTCCTAATCAGAGCTCAGTGTGTTGGTTAGATGAGTTTAGTATTTGCATGAACGAATGAATTTGATATTAGCATACTGAAGGTCACAGAATGGTCCTCCAAAGGTTGGCCAGTCCAGACTCTTCTGCAGTAAGCAGGGGCATCCTCAACTAGCATAGAATCATAGAATCAGTCAGGGTTGGAAGGGACCACAAGCATCATCCAGTTGCAGCCCCCTGCCATGGGCAGGGACACCCTACCCTAGATGGGGCTGCCCAGATCCCTGTCAAGACTCACTTTGAATGTCTCCAGGGACGAGGCCACAACCATCTCTCTGGGCAACCTGTTCCACTACCCTCGTGGTAAAGAACCTGTCCCTAACATCCAATCTACATCTGCTCTTCTCTACTTTGAAGCCCATGCTGCTCATCCTATCCCTACAAGCCTTGGTGTAGCTCCTGCCTGGATGAGTTGTAAAAGACACAGCACCTGGAAAGCAGTTTGCAGTTACAGTTGTGTCTAGGAGTGCTTGCAGGCTCAGACAGTAGAAAACACTGACACTGAAATGAATGCTACAAGATAGGTAAATAAATTGAAGTGTGTTTTAGAAGCTTGTATAAAGATTTTAACACAAACTTTTGTGTGCCTTTCCTGCTTAATGTTTCTAGTGTCCTTTAACACCATATTCTATCAAACATCACCAGTCCTATTATTTCTACTCTGGTTAACTAAAGAAAAGTCCCTTTTGTTTCTCATCCAAATCTTCCTGTGGGCATTCCAGGTAATAATATTAAACTAACTATCTAAAATAACACCCTCTTTGTCTTTGTAGGCAGTGCCCAGAAGGATACACATGTGTGAAAGCTGGTAGAAACCCCAATTATGGCTACACAAGTTTTGACACCTTCAGCTGGGCTTTCTTGTCACTCTTTCGACTGATGACTCAGGACTTCTGGGAAAACCTTTATCAATTGGTGAGAATCTTTTAATGCTAAATAAACTAAACATGTTTTTACCAATAATGCAAGAGGCCTACAATCAATTTCACAGAATCATCCAGGTTGGAAGAGACCCCCAAGATCATCCAGTCCAACCTAGCACCCAGCCCTGTCCAGTCAACTAGACCATGGCACTAAGTGCCTCATCCAGGCTTTCCTTGAGCACCTTCAGGAGCAACAACTCCACCACCTCCCTGGGCAGCCCATTCCAATGCCACTCTCTGTGAAAAACTTCCTCCTAACATCCAGCCTAGACCTCCCCTGCCACAACTTGAGACTGTGTCCCCTTGTTCTGTTGCTGATTGTTGCCTGGCAGAAGAGACCAACCCCCACCTGGCTGCAGCCTCCCTTCAGGTAGTTGTAGACAGCAATGAGGTCACCCCTGAGCCTCCTCTTCTTCCGGCCCCAGCTACCTCAGCCTCTCCTCACCAGCTTCATTGCCCTTCTCTGAACACATTCCAGTATCTCAACATCTCTCTTGAATTGAGGAGCCCAGAACTGGACACAGCACTCAAGGTGTGGCCTGAGCAGTGCTGAGTACAGGGGCAGAATAACCTCCCTTGTCCTATTGGCCACACTGTTCCTGATCCAGGCCACATTTCCTTTTAGTATCTTAATTTTAACAATGTAAAAGACTATTTGTTAACTGGTTCTTGTCTTATTTCCAGACACTGCGTGCTGCTGGGAAGACATACATGATATTTTTTGTTCTGGTGATTTTTCTGGGCTCTTTCTACCTGATCAACTTGATCCTGGCTGTGGTTGCCATGGCCTATGAAGAACAGAATCAAGCAACCATGGAAGAAGCAGAGCAGAAGGAGGCAGAATTTCAACAGATGCTGGAACAACTGAAGAAGCAGCAAGAAGCAGCTCAGGTATAATTTATGGTCTCTAGTAATGTAGAAGAGTATAGAAGTAAATTTTACTAGAGATATTTATAGATTCAGTCAGGGTTGGAAGAGACTAGATGATCCTTGTGGTCCCTTCCAACCCTGACTGATTCTATGACCATCCAGTTCCAACCCCCTGCCATGGGCAGGGACACCCTACTCTAGAGCAGGCTGGCCACAGCCTCATCCAGCCTGACCTTAAACATCTCCAGGGATGGGGCCTCAACCGTTTCCCTGGGCAACCCATTCCAGGCTCTCACCACTCTCATGCTGAACAACTTCCTCCTCACATCCAATCTTAACCCTCTGCTTTCTGAATGTGGAGTTACTAAACACAGAGGTAGCTCATTTCTATTCTGCTCTAAAGACATTCTATTTTGAACGATCCAGCCATAATCAAGAGTGAATACTCAAAACTAGGTACACATCATTCATTATGTCTGTTTTAGTCTAGTGTCATTACTACAGTTTGTTAAAAAATGCTGATGAAATCAGGGGAAAAAACAGGGAGAGGGTATACTGTGGAAAGTGTAAAGATCTGGCCTGGAGCACAGCCCTTTGAGGAGAGGCTGAGGGAGCTGGGGGTGTGCAGCCTGGAGAGAGGGAGACTCGGGGCTGACCTCATTGCTCTCTACAGCTACCTGAAGGGAGATTGTAGCCAGGTGGGGTTGCACTTTTCTGCCAGGCAGCCGGGGACAGAACTAGAGGACACAGCCACAAGCTGTGCCAGGGCAGGTTCAGGCTGGATGTTAGGAAAAAGTTCTTCACAGCAAGAGTGATTGGCTTTGGAATGAGCTGCCCAGGGAGGTGGTGGAGTCCCTCTCCCTGCAGGTGTTTAAAAGGAGGCTGCCATGGGTTAGAATGTGTTAGGTGATAGGTTGGACTTGATGAGCTTAGAGGTCTTTTCCAACCTGGCTCAATCTGTGATCCTGTGATCTAGGGAGTCAGGAATAGCAATTCTGTATAACTAAATTTAAAACTCCCATGGCATCATGGTTTGCTTAGTGACACAAATTCATTCTACAACATGGCAGGCAGCAGCGGTGGCAGCAGCAGCAGTAACGGCATCTGCCGAGTCCAGGGAGCCCAGCGCTGGAGGAGAAGCAGCAGGGCTCTCAGAAAGTTCTTCGGAGGCATCAAAATTGAGCTCAAAGAGTGCAAAAGAGAGGAGAAATAGAAGGAAAAAAAGAAAACAGAAAGAACAGTCTGGAGGTGAGGAAAAAGATGAAGATGAATTTCACAAGTCTGAATCTGAAGACAGCATCAGAAGGAAAGGTTTCCGCTTATCTATTGAAGGCAATAGACTGACATATGAAAAGAAGTATTCTTCTCCTCATCAGGTATTGCATGTTGTTATTTTTAGTTGAAACATACATGTGAAGCATCATAGGCTGTTATGAAATTAGTCTTCTTGGTACTGTATTACAACCCTACTGCCTAAAGAAAACATTGAGATTTCCCACTGGGCTTTATTATTGTTGCTAGTGCCTGAGAGAAAGCTCTGTGGCTGCTACATTGCCTTGTCAAAAACCACACAGAACTAAATGTAACCCTTACATCCCTGTTCTTGTGTTAGGACTGTTTGAAAATGCTATTAAAATATTATTTGCTTCTCTGGGTTGTTTGGGGTTTGGGGTTTTTTTTTTTTTAGTTATCATATCTAATCTAGATTTACTAAAATGCTACAGCATTTTTCCATTCTGAGAGGTTCCTGTTTTCCTCCTGCTTCAATGATGCTGGGAGGTTGGTTCAACATCTTGCATAGATGAAAGAATGTGCATGGATAGACTGCCTTTGTTTCTCATTGGGTATTATGTAACTACTCTGCTCAGCAGCTCTAAGTGACATTAGGAGAAAGGAGTGCTCAAAATTAGGTTTAAGAATCTCTGAATGGCAGTATCTTTACCTGCAAAATATATAGATGATTGGATATATTAAGAAAAATTTTGCAGCAACATTTAGCTTCCTGGAAACATGGTTACTGTTTAAGAGGGAAAAAAAATCTCCTATGCTACACTAATCACAGTGCAAAGTTTGAATGTTTCAGCTGCTAATCTCAGTTTTTGTTTGCCTGCAGTCTTTGCTGAGCATTCGAGGTTCCCTGTTCTCTCCAAGGCGCAACAGCAGAACAAGCCTTTTCAGCTTCAGAGGTAGAGCAAAGGATATAGGATCAGAAAATGACTTTGCTGATGATGAGCACAGCACTTTTGAAGACAATGATAGCAGAAGAGATTCTCTCTTTGTGCCGCGCAGACACGGTGAACGGCGCAACAGTAACATTAGTCAGGCCAGTAGGTCATCCAGGATGCTGGCAGTGTTTCCAGTGAATGGGAAGATGCACAGCACTGTGGATTGCAATGGGGTGGTTTCCCTGGTTGGTGGACCATCAGTTCCTACATCGCCTGTTGGACAGCTTCTGCCAGAGGTGATAATAGATAAACCAGCTACTGATGACAATGTAAGAAAGTTTTACGTAGCTTAGGCATCGTGGCCATTTCTTACTGCACCAGCCAGTGTTTTCTACAGAATGGAACCCTTGGCAATGCTTCCTGGTTGGTCAAGCTGTGAATGCTCCTGCATCTTGTAAAATCTTTAATAAACATCACAGCTAAGATAGGTTTGCAACCTAAGGATTTACTTACAAACATGCTTATAACTAACAAATGCAAGCCACAGTTTCCAAGCAATGTTAACTTACTCATAAAAGCAATATGCTTTGCTGTATTACTGTATATTACTTTTGCTGACCTAAAGGTCCATCTGGATGTGGTCTGCAAAACAGCAACTGTACAACTGAAAACAGCCTACAAAAAAAGGTTATGACATAATTGCAATCAATACGATGCTACCATTTAATCAAAATTAACATTATTAGTTAATTTTGATAACATTCTTCCTTTTTAGCCCTATTAAAAATGTAGGCAAGTTGTCAATTATGATCATTTATTTCTCGTTCCATTTCCATCCACGGTTGGTGGAGTTCTGTAGCTTAGATAACAAAGAGTTCATTGAAAGATCACATTTCAATGCACACCTCCAAACCCACAGATGTCTGTGCAAACGTATGTGCAGCACAATTGCTGCCATTCTCTTACCATCTACAAGGTAAGAGAAGATGCCTCTGATTTTTTTTCTTGCTTAGTTCAAAGTTCTCTACTCACATTACTAAAAAAAGAAAACATTAGCATGAGGAAGCATGAGGAAGTCAGACTTTTCTTACTTGCTCTAGTTTGCCTAGGGGAGAAGACTGTTCTGTTACAAAACCCAGAATATGCTGTCAGCTGGAAAAAAACCTGCAATTTGCAAGAATTGTGTACAGTATTTTGAACTCAATCCTATCCTATTTGTTTAAATCATTTTCCTAGCTTGGAGAAATGCAAAAGTAAAGAAACTTTCTCTTGATCTTTAATGGTAGGTAACTCCTGCCTCATCTCTTTTGCAAGAATATTTAAAAGCTACTCAAAAGTAAGAAAAGTCTGATGATAAAAATAGAAGAGCACGAAGCACGTATCCAAGCTAAGACATTAATAACAGGGCTCTAGGTATCATGTCCTTATCTTATTTCTCTAATGTGGTCTCACCTGTTACTGTTTTCTGTACAGGGTGGCACAACAGAAACAGAAATGAGGAAGAGAATATCTGGCTCTTTTCATGTTTCTATGGACTTCCTGGAAGACCCAGCTTTAAGGGAAAGAGCCATGAGTATTGCTAGCATCCTGACAAATACTGTGGAAGGTGTGTGATACACAAAGTTGAACGTTAATATGTAATTCCAATGAAAGTCTGAAAGTCTCAGTTGAGAAAAAATATTTGAAACAGCTTAATTGATACCATCTCACAAACTGGCACACTTACTAGTACACACAAAGGTCTTTATCCATTAAGGTTACTACATAGACAATCATAGAATCAGTCAGGGTTGGAAGGGACCACAAGGATCAGCCAGTTCCAACCCCCCTACCCTACCCTAGAGCAGGCTGACCACAGCCTCATCCAACCTGGCTTTAAATACCTCCAGGCAAGGGGCCTCAAACACCTCCCTGGGTAACCCATTCCAGGCTCTCACCACTCTCATGCTCAGCAACTTCCTCCTCACATCCAGCCTGAACCTAGCTATCTCCAGCTTTGCTTCATTCCCCCTAGTTATGTCACCACCTGATATCCTGCAAAGTCCCTCCCCAGCTTTTGTGTAGGCTCCCTTCAGATACTGGAAGGTCACCTGGGAGCCTTCTCTTCTCCAGACTGAACAGCCCCAACTCTTTCAGTCTGTCCTCATAGCAGAGCTGCTGCAGCCCTCTGAGCATCCTCATGGCCCTTCTGTGGACATGCTCCAGCATCTTCACATCCCTCTTGTAATGGGGGCTCCAGACCTGGATGCAGTACTCCAGGCGGAGTCTCACCAGAAAGAAGTAGAGGGGGAGAATCACCTCCCTGGCCCTGCTGGCCACACTTCTCCTGATGCAGCCCAGGATCTGGTTGGCTTTCTGGGCTGCAAGTGCACACTGCTGGCTCATATTGAGCTTCTCATCTCCCAGCACTCCCAAGTGCCTCTCCTCAGGGCTGCTCTCCAGCCACTCACTGCCCAGCCTGCATTTGTGCTTGGGATTGCCTCGATCCAGCTGCAGGACCTTGCACTTGGTCTTGTTGAACCTCCTGAGCTTGGCTTGTGCCCACCTCTCCAGCCTGTCCAGGTCCCTCTGGCTGGCATCCCTGCCCTCCAGCATGACTGCTGCACCTCACAGCTTGGTGTGGTCAGCAAACTTGCTGAGGGTGCACTCAATGCCTCTGTCCATGGCACTGACGAAGATGTTGAACGAGACTGGTGCCAGGACTGATCCCTGAGGGACTCCACTTGTCACTGGTCTCTGCTTGGCCATGGACCCATTGACAGCCACTCTTTGGGCATTACATTTACTGCAGAAGTAAGCATTTCTATCTCATAGTTTTCCCACTATCTCCCTAACCTTATCATCAGGAACAGTGTTATGTTTGGTGGTCATAACTGAGTAGCTGCTTATGCACAATAATTAAAAATACATTATTTGACAGAAAAAGGCCACTGAACATTGTTTAAATATATGCAATCGTTGTGAAAATAAATTTGAACTTTTTTTTTTAGCAGTTATATTTATTCAGTTACTCTTTAAAGCACTGCTATTCTAAGTGAGAAATTGTATTATTTTTTCCTTCAACTGGGAAGGAGAAAAATCTATTGAAACACCATAAATTCCAACATAAAAATACTTACATAACTGAACAGTAAGTGGGGAGCAACACACCAAAGTGTAATTAAGAAACAGTTCAATACTTAATACAACTCAGTGCAGAAATTAATACCTGTTTGGCATGCAGATTGTAATACAAAGAAGTTGTTCTTGATAGATAAGCTGTGAATAAACCAAACACAGCTGATAGCAATTTTTCAAGGCTTTCTTGGAAAGCCCTTTTTGGGCTTTAAATCCCAGGTTTTTCTGCCCTGTGTTGAGTGAGCAACTGTGTTGTGCTTGGTTATTGGCTGCAGTTAACCCAAAAGAATCCTGCAAACAAAGGGCCCTCCAGAGGTTAATCAGTGCCAGTCTGCCAACTTGCTTAGTGCAATTCATACAGTAACTGGTATGAACTTTCTTCCCCTGCAGAACTTGAAGAATCAAGACAGAAATGCCCACCGTGTTGGTATAAATTTGCAAACATCTTCTTGATCTGGGACTGCAGTCCACACTGGTTAAAAGTAAAGCATTTTGTCAACTTAGTGGTAATGGACCCGTTTGTTGACCTGGCCATTACAATTTGCATTGTCTTAAACACGCTCTTTATGGCTATGGAACATTACCCCATGACTGATGAGTTCAGTAACGTGCTTTCAGTTGGAAATCTGGTAAGTTCATTGGGGTTTTGTGCTCACAGTTTGGAAGCAGGTCTAGAAGATGTGAAAGAAGGAGTTTTAACAGCTTGCTTTGCTTTTTCCACTCTATTATCTACTTACCTATCGGATACAAAATAGAAAACACAATGTAAAGTAATTTCATTCTTAATTTCCAGACTTGATTAACAATCAGTCAAATTTAATTAGCCCTACTTAGAAGCACCAAAATAAAGGATGTGGTGAGTTGGGTGTTACTTGCCCCCCCACACTATAAAAAATCACCCAGACTAGACTCAGCAGGTGGAAATTAAAGATTGAAGCTTTGTATTTACAGCTTAGCACAATATACAAGCAGATAGTTTCAATCTATACAGATATATACAGTAATATACAAGTTAAACAGGTAATACAGAAACACAACAGCCCTCTCAGAAACCAGTCCCCAGGAGGGGCTCCCAACCACCCTTCCACCTTCTTTCTACCCCTCTAACTTATCCCAGACTTTGCCTTACGTTCAAGGTGAGTTTGGAGAATTGGCCAGGGGGGTTAGGAAGCAGAGTGATTAGTCACACAGACAGCAAGTTAGGGAGAGTAGGGAGGCAGCCAGAGCTAGAGAGAGAGGGCAACTGTGTTATCTGTTTGTGCTCTTGTTTTTATCCATCTCAGCAAGCCTATGAGTGCAGTAGACATCACCATTGTTTCCTTTCACAGCCTAATTCCTTTCACTAAAATATTCCAGCTAGGCTCAAACCAGCACACCAGAATCTTGTGAAAATTCCCCTAGACTGTATTTGACATTTAATGCATACACAGGCCCCTGGAGTTTTAAATTAGCTTTGTGAACCTTTCATGTTGGCTGACTACTGGTGTTGGATAGAGGGTTCCAGTACTCCTACTGCCTGCAGAGTCTTACCTTGCTTGTGCACTTAGACTGAATCAAACAGTGGTTGAGTGGATAGGCAGGAAGCAGAAGGATTAGTTAGGCAGCAAGTTAGAGAGAAATGCATGCAGCCAGAGCCAGAGAGAAAGACGCTGTTTCTATATTTGTGTTCTTGGTTTTATATTTTATCTATATCTATATAGATAAAATATATAGATAAAATACTATATGTATGTATGATAGATAAATATTTTTATTTATATATATATATTTGTGTTCTTGGTTTTATATTTTATCTATATATATATCTATATAGTTATATATATCTATATATATAGCTATATAAATTGATATATATAGCTATATAGATATATATAGGTGTATATATATCTCTCTATATATATCTTTATATCTATATATAGATAAATATATATATGATAGATAAATATTTTGTATTTTATATACATCTATATTTGTATTCTTGGGTTTATATTATATATTTTATATATAGATAATATATTATATATATAATGTATACATATTTTTGTCTCTATATATTTGTGTTCTTGTTTTTATACTATATATTTTTATATATAGATAAAATATTATATGTAATATATATAAATATTTTGTGTTTATATACATCTATATTTGTGTTCTTGGGTTTACATTATCTATATATTTTATATAGAGAGAAAGTATTATATTTATGATAGATAAATGTCATAATTTTTATATATTATATTTATGATATATAAATGCTTTATATTTTTATATGTATTTCTACATTTGTGTTCTCGCAGAAGGATTAGATAGGCAGCAAGTTAGAGAGAAAAGTGCATGCAGCCAGAGCCATCTATATTTGTGTTCTTGGATATATATATATATATATATATATATAAATATATAAATATTTTTCAAATATATTTTTATATATAGAATATAGATATTTTATATACAGATAAATAACTTTCAAATATATTTTTGTACATATAATATAAATATTTTATATACAAATAAATAATTTTCAAATATATTTTATATATATAATATAAATATTTTATATATAAATAAATAATTATCAAATATATTTTTATATATATTATAAATATTATATATACATATATACATATATATATTTGTCTTCTTGTGTTTTCTCAACAAGCCTATGAGTGCAGTAGACATCACCATTGTTTCCTTTTCACAGCCTGTAATCTAATTCTTCTCACCAAAATATCCCAGCTAGGCTCAAACTAACACAACATTTATGGCACTCCAGATATGGCTATCAGAACTGTTTTGGAAATTTCCCTGTACACCCTGGCTCATGGAACTTATGATACTGTGAAATCTCTATGTTGCAGTGTTCTGGAATACCAAATTAAAACTACAGCTTGAGAGTATATTGAAAAGCTTTATTGTCAGCTATGCTGTTCTTGCATATAAGCAAGTCCTTGAGAACTGCCTGCTAGGCATCAGTCAGGAATTTCTGTGTGTGTATTAGACACTGAACATGGTAATTCTGCATGTATCAGTTGCAGTGCCCTGAGTAACTGCATGACTTCGTGCAGCAGCTCCATACCATGGGGGCTCAACCACCAAATATCAGCTGTCCTGAGTGTCCTAAGAGGCTCTGAGCCTTCATAGGCATGAGAACTGAGCACTGATGAGTTTACAAACAGCAAATGAGGATTGAAAATAGTACTGAATAGATGACATTCACTGACTTGGACTATGAGAACCAGTTTATTCTTACTAGTCAGGATTGACCAACAGGCTACAGAACTTAGAATTATAGAATCAGTCAGGGCTGGAAAGGACCACAAGGATCATCTAGTTCCAAGCCATGGGCAGGGACACCCTACAGGGTCACCCTACCCTAGACCAGGTTCGCCAGAGCCTCATCTAATGTAGCCTTAAACATCTCCAGTGATGGGGCCTCAGCTACCTCCCTGGACAACCCATTCCAGGCTCTCACCACTCTCATGCTGAAGAGCTTCCAGGTCAAACAGCAGTTGATTTGTCTAACTGCAAAACCAGGAACACATTACTTTCATGAAATAAAACACCATGCAAATAAACGCAGTGTTACTTTTTTCAGTCAACACAACACAAATCTTTAAATGATGAATGCATTTGTAATTGCTCTGTTTCCCAAGGGCAGGTTTGCAACAGCTAAAAAAGACATTTTAAAGCCTTTCTAGCATTTTCTTCTGTAAAAAGCTTTTCATGTGGCTATGTGGATTGTTTTCTTTCTACGTTTTATACAAAGATGTGAAAAATATTCTGCAGCATTTTTTCTTCTCATAGTTTTAATACTATTTTATCATCCTATAATTAGCTTTTCCTCACGTTGTCATGTATTTTCTCTCTTCTACTTCCAAAATATAAATTATTAAAGAATTCAGGAGTTAATTTTTTTTGTGTAGCTCTGATGCTTTTGAACTGACAGGTTTGATCACCTGGAGGTATCTGCAGCTGCAGTCCTACTTTGTCTCTTATTTTAAGAATTGATTTCTTATAATGATGTTTTTAATATTTCTTGGTTTTTAATAAGAAATAATATCTCAGATAAGGTAAATAACCACAGAAATTAAAAGGAGGGATTAATAGAAAAATGCATAGCTGGTTCTCATATACTTAATTAAAGAGTGAAACTCTGAGGTTGCTAGCAAAATGTGCAGTCTTGTTGCATTTTACAGGCTTGTTCTCCAAGAAGAAAACTGCATATAAATGTTGGTGTAAAGGGAGTGAGAAAGAGCCTGGCTATGAGTACTCTTCCAGATTTAGGCTCTCCTCTGTGATATTGTGATGGTTTGGGTGTTACCTGTCTGTCCCCCGTCCTGTCCCCCCCGCTAAGAAAATCACCCAGACTAGACTCAGCCAAGCTGGAAATTAAAGAACAAAGCTTTATAGAATCATAGAATCAACCAGGTTGGAAGAGATCTCCAAGATCATCCAGTCCAACCTAGCACCCAGCCCTAGCCAGTCAACTAGACCATGGCACTGAGTGCCTCATCCAGTCTTTTCTTGAACACCTCCAGGGACGGTGCCTCCACCACCTCCCTGGGCAGCCCATTCCAATGGGAAATCACTCTCTCTGTGAAGAACTTCCTCCTAACATTGCAGCTTAGCACAATATACCAGCAGATATTTACAATATGTACAGCTATAGACAGAAATATACAAGTTAAAAGGTATTACAGAAACACAACAGCCCTCCCAGAAACCAGAGTCCCCAGGAGGGGCTCCCAACCACCCTTCCACCTCCTTTCCACTCCTCTACCTTATCCCAGACTTTGCCTTACATTCAAGGTGAGTTTGGAGATTCAGTCAGGGGGGTTAGGATGTAGATGGATTAGTTACACAGACAGCAAGTTAGGGAGAGAAGTGCATGGAGCCAGAGAGCAACTCTGTTAGGTATATTTCTGTTCTTGTCTTTATACATGTCAGCAAGCCTATGAGTGAAGTAGACATCACCATTGTTTCTTTTTCACAGCCTATCATCTAACACTTCCTACCAAAATAGTACAGCTAGCTTCAAACTAGCACAGATATAAATTGTTCTCAGGGTTCTGCTGCTCCAGTAGTTCCACGCAAAAGCTCCTTGTGAACCTCATCAGTCTGATCATCAGGAAATCAAGGCAGTGTTTCAAACCATATTTATTCATTTCTGCCTCTTGCCCAGCAGTTTCAATCCTGTATCTTGGAAAGTAGTAACCTTCCCCCTCTGCTGTTTAGACCTGGAACACATTTAAACACTGTAATAACAATCTATCCTGGGCATTGATGTTTCTAAGCAGAGCAAGTCAGACTGCTCTTGCCCAACTACTGATTCTTACAGCTAGATTATTCTCTTTAGCTGTCCCATTTTCTATTCCACTTCTTTGAAAATGGGTTATCAAAAGCAGTAACAAAAGCTTTTCAGACTAGGGCTCAGCCAGCTTTTCATGATGGCTTCCCTTCCTACAGGAAATTCTTCTAAGAATTCTCTCAAAGCTACTCAGGGTCATTACTTTGGTGGCTCCTAAATATGATTCTTACTTCATCAGCATAGTATCTTATGATGAGAAACCATTGCCATCAATATCATGCATTCTAAAATGCACTTTCATTGCTGACACCAAAATGACTGAGCCAATCAACTTCACTGAAGTGACGTACAGAGAGAACTCTATAACTCAAAAGTTATAAAGTAGGTATGTTTATTGCACAAGATGCAGGGGGGATATTTCCTCCAAAGTTGTGCATGACCCAAAGGAGCAAGCTATCCCACATTTATACAGTGAAACCATGCACAGTCATGAAACGCCTGTACATTGTTAGCACTGAAACCTGCTTATTCCCGCTCCCTATGTTAATTGTCTTATCAGTCCTCTGTGCCTGTGTAGTTCCTTTCAGATATTGTGGGCAGGGGTCCTTCAAGTGTGGGGGGTGGTCTTCTGGAGGAAGGCTGTGGGTCTTTGTCACAATGTACTTTTCACCTCTTGCCTGGAATTTGATGACCGTGCAGGTCCGTAATGCCCTTATCAGCCTTAGCTCACTTATGTCCTTGATGGTCTTCTGCTCACTGTCGGGTTTATGACCAGTGCTGGTCAGTTGTTCTTTTCCCAGATAACATTATGATGCCTTTGCTCTTGCAACCTTGGAATGCTTTCATGTTGCTATTTGCGAGTACACCCTTTGTTAGTGATTAAGACCAGCTTCTTCCCTTGCTAGCCATCTACTTCTATGTGATTTCATGGTTACCTATTTTGTTTCTGTGTTCCCAGTATAGATATACTATTGGTCACAATGTTCTAATCTATGCTATCCCCTATTTCTTCATATCCCCACACTGGTGACACCCAGGCAGAAGATCCATGGCTTCAGCAAATTGATACATTTCACTCGATCCCATACCCCACTTGATCCCCATCTGGTATAAATAACCACCTCTCTGCTGAATCAAATGGGATTATGGCAGGTCATACCAGCAGAGCAGCTGCCCCTCTGGAAACTTAGATTTAGCCTCATTCATGTTGCTGTATACTGTAATTAGTGTACCAAAAAGATGTTCTATTCTATAATTTCTTGGAAAACATTCTGGTTTATGTAGTGAAAATCAAATTTGCAATATTGTTTGTACAGTGCATGAGGAAGTCCATATCCTGATGAAATTGAACCTGGGCCATAAATGTTATGAGACACAAGTTTTTATAATTTGTTTAGGATAAAATTTATTTAATTGAAAAAAATTGCTTGGTTTCTATGGAACTTGTTAAAGGAAGGTGGAGGTAATAAATCATTACAGTACACTGAACTATTTTTAGGTATCAGTTTGGGGTAAGATATTGCAGATATGTAGCTTGAACTAAAAACGTAGACAATAGCTAAATCTCTAGGGATTCTATTTCACAATTAAATAACAAACTGCATTTTGAATTCAGGTCTTCACTGGAATCTTCACAGCAGAAATGTTTCTCAAGGTAATTGCAATGGATCCTTACTATTATTTCCAGGAAGGCTGGAATATTTTTGACGGTTTTATTGTAACCCTGAGCTTGGTTGAGCTTGGTCTTGCAGATGTGGAAGGGCTCTCAGTTCTTCGATCATTCAGATTGGTAAGTATATATCATAGAATCATAAAATCAACCAGGTTGGAAGAGACTTCCAATATCATCCAGTCCAACCTAGCACCCAGACCTGTCCAATCAACCAGACCATGGCACTAAGTGCCCCATCCAGGCTTTTACTGAACATCTCCAGGGACGGTGACTCCACCACCTCCCTGGGCAGCCCATTCCAATGCCAATCACTCTCTCTGCCAACAACTTCCTCCTAACATCCAGCCTAGACCTCCCCTGGCACAACTTCAGACTGTATCCCCTTGTTCTATTGCCTGTTGTCTGGCAGAAGAGACCAACCCTTACATCAGTTGCACTCATTGTGGGGTTCATTAAAAGAATATATTCATTAAAAGAATATATTTTTTTGCCTTAATTTGTTAGATGTTTGGTCTAAAGGGTTAACCCTCCTGGGGCAGTGGTCTTGACCCTGACCCCTGGTGGTCCTGACCCCTCCTTGGGGGTGAAGGGTCCAAACACTACCAGGTGTGGTGGTTAGCCCACTCCCACTTCCTGTCTAGCCTTTGTATAAAAGCAGAGGAACTTCCTGTTGCTCTCTCTCCCTCCCTGCCTCCTGCTTGCTGGCATCCCCATCCCGTTTCCTGCTGCTGTTTGTTTTACCACGTGGCCATAACCCATGAAGCAGACAAAACCATTGCCATCAATGTACTTTCACATATCTTGTATCTTGTTTTCCCTTCCCTATACCTTTTGTATACCTCATATACCTTTTATTTATTGGTAACATTTTCTTCTTTTAACTTCCAGATCGAAGTAAGACTGTTTATTTGGTTGTGCTTGCCTTTCCTCTCTCTACATCTAATTCCTTTTCATTGGGAAAGAAGGGGGAAGAGGAAAAGGCATCCTACAAATTGTTATTGGTTCTATTAACTGTATTTGAGTCTCTGGGAAATCTAAATTAGAACTGAGACATTTGGCATGGTACCTATCCTAACATCTCTTTCCTTAGTACAAATCTTTATTACTTGTGGTATTTTACTGTCTTCAGAGGGAACTGATCACAGTCCAGACAAATAGATAGCAGCAGGTGCCCTGGGCCTATTTGCATTGTATTCAGTGTATGCACAGACTTTAAACTGCTGTGCAGTTCTGCTATGCAGAAACAAATTGACTCACTACAGATGTATTGTGCTATCTTTTGTATCACTGGAATAGATCTGCTCTGCGAGTACCAGTAGAGAAGTGGCCTAGATGATTTTAACAGATGAACTCTAGATTTTAAATTCCATTAATATGACAGGTAATTCCTTTGGCCTTCAGAAAAACTCTACTTTGAGGATGTCAAGCTCTAACTTCAGAAAATTTTGTTGCCTGAACTTTTCATCTCCATGCTTGTAACAAGAGGACATCTCCTGAACAGCCATACTCAGGGCATGCTTTGCAGTTGGACTCTTCAACCAATTAGCATTAGAGTATCTTTGTGTCTTTCTTGCTGGGTGTCCTTACAATACTTTTCTTTGCTTCCAGTTGCGAGTGTTCAAACTGGCAAAATCTTGGCCCACGCTAAATATGCTGATTAAGATCATTGGCAACTCAGTGGGAGCTCTGGGAAATCTGACCCTGGTGCTGGCCATCATCGTGTTCATTTTTGCCGTGGTTGGGATGCAGCTGTTTGGGAAAAACTACAAGGAATGTGTCTGTAAGATCGCAAGTGACTGTGTGCTTCCACGCTGGCACATGCAAGACTTTTTCCACTCTTTTCTGATTGTGTTTCGAGTGCTGTGTGGAGAATGGATAGAAACAATGTGGGACTGCATGGAGGTTGCTGGCCAAGCCATGTGCCTTACCGTTTTCATGATGGTCATGGTGATTGGAAACCTAGTGGTACGTAATCAAAGCGTCAGCAACAAGTTACATGGCACTAGAGTGGACTCAGTTCTGAAGTGAACCAAGTTCTGCTTCAAGAAGCACTTAAGCAGGTGGTTTTGAGCCATGCTTAAAGTTAATTTTAAGAGCTTTTTTGGATTGAGAACAAAGTATTCTGCAATATCAGATGCTAGTGAGCGCTTAGTCACGTTCTTCATTTGTCTTTTGGCTCTGTGTTTTACGCTTCTGTGGGCTTCCTTATTTATCCCACATGGTTACTCATCTAAATAATCAGATTTCTGATGTGCAGTGGGGTAAATTAATTTTTTTAATGATGCTGAATAACAGACATATTATCTCCATTTTTGGATTATAAGAGTTTACACCACAATGTTTACATACTCTGGGGATTTAAAGACACAATTGCAGATGTTATTCAGCAGTAGGAATGCTTTTGAATTGTGAGCTTGATCTAGGCAAAATGATTAAAAACTCTTTTATGGAGAAGAGAAATGTCATGGAGGGGGGGGGGGATTCCCAGTACCTACACCTATTTGGTGGAGGGGAGAAATTAATTAATGCAAGAGGATATCTACAAAAATATATATATTTATTAAACTCCAATATTTCCAACTCTTGCCACCCCTAACCACTGAACTTTAATATCAAATTGTTCTTTACATGATTATGAAGATATTATGGGAATATATATCTACAGAAACTTATTAATAGCTAGCAAACATTTCAAACTATATACAGAGAAAGAGTTTTCCCCGTGGCTTAATGCCACTTGGGGTCTTACACTATTTGCCCAGCAAAGCTGAGCTGAAAGCTGCTCTCTGCTTTATGGCAGAGGTAATAGAAATTACAGAGGCATCTACTCACAATTCTTATCAATCACCCTCTGGGGCTGCGTCAGCCTGTGCCTAGTGTCCAATTCTTCAGGGTCTCTGCCTGTGGACTTTGAGGTTGGAATCCTCCGGGTTCAGGGGAAATGGCAGTCTGACCCTTATGCTGATGGATCCTGCTGGCTGCTCTCTCCAGGGGTACGCAGGCAGGATCTCCAGGTGCAGAGGCAGGATATTGTGCAGTCTGAGCATGGGTCTAATGCTGAGTAAAGGCAGGCACACAGCTGCAAGGAAGTATGCGCACAGGCAGGCAAGCAAGCATGTGGCGGAGCCACAAGTAATGTGGGGAAGGCTACACATGAGCCTGTGCACCCCTATTTATTAAATGTGGGCCAAGAGTTAATGGTCTCATTGGCCACTCAAATGACCAAACAGGTTGGCAGTCAGCCAAACCTTACCATACTGGGTGAAACCCACAGGCCCGGACTCCAAATATGGGAATCACATGGGCCCAGCACCAGGCAGGCACGAGCTGGGTGCATGGGGGCTTACACAATCAGGTGTCCTGGGCAACTGACTTTATGGCCCCGGTGTGTTGTGCCCCTTTGTGCTTGTTTACCCCTGGTGCAGGCAGAGAGACATGTCCAGGCAGAGGAGGCATAAATAAGTCTGCTTTTGGGCCTACAGGCCCTCCACAACAAGAAAAAAGGGTTGAGGGTTTGTTTGTTTGTTTTTTTATGATGTCAATAATATGACAACTTTTAACTAAATAAGAGTCCTCTGTTGGGATAAAGTCTCGAATGTCCTCCTTTTTTTTTCCTCTCTCTGCAGGTACTGAACCTATTTTTGGCCTTGCTACTGAGCTCATTTAGCGCAGACAACCTTGCTGTGACAGATGATGACAATGAAATGAATAATCTCCAAATTGCTGTAGCAAGAATGCAGAAGGGCATCGATTACGTGAAAAGAAAAGCACGCGAATTCATCCAGAAAGCTTTCGTTAAAAAACAAAAAGCTTTGGATGAAATCAAACCACTCGAAGACTTGAACAACAAAAATAGCTGCATTTCTAACCACACAACCGTGGAACTAAGCAAGGACCATGACTATATTAAAGATGTAAATGGAACCACAAGTGGCATAGGCACAGGTAGCAGTGTGGAAAAATACATTATCGATGAAAGCGATTACATGTCCTTCATAAACAACCCAAGTCTCACGGTAACGGTGCCAATTGCTGTGGGTGAATCTGACTTTGAAAATCTAAACACGGAAGAATTTAGTAGTGAATCAGATCTGGAAGAAAGCAAAGAGGTATATAGATATTTTGAGCATTTTCAGGGTGTTTTTTTTTCAGCATAAGCCAGGGTGTTTGGTTCTTGAGCATTTGTTGTTTTAACGCTTCTTTGATTATGGGTATATGGTTGTATAAAGAAGAGCTTTATGTTTGATGAACAAAAATGTGTGAAAGGGTTAAAAATTACTGTCCTCAAGAGGAGATGGGACACCAGAGGTGGGAGACCAAGTTAATTGTCTGTATGGTAGTTGCAACAACTGGTAGGGCAGTGCAGTGCCTTAGCCACAGCCTTATTCCACCACAAACTGCCTCCTGTCCCATGAAGAGCATCATACATCTCTCTGCCACTCAAAACATCTCCCTCAATTCTGCTTTTCTGTTGAGCAGGTAGGAACCAAAAAAAACAAATAATTTGTGTTGTATTTCCCTTAGACACTGTAATTTGTTTAGATTTTTAAATTGTCAGATCTTCCAAACCTAGATTCTCATAAAAAAAGAAGTTTTAATCATAGACTCTTCAGATACCTCACATTCACTTAGTTGTTAAAGTTGAAAAATAGCATCAACAGGCAAAAATATCTCATGCTGCTAAAGGAATGTCAAAGCAGGCTATGGATGGAAAGCCACAGAATATCATAGAATCAACCAGGTTGGAAGAGACCTCCAAGATCATCCAGTCAACCTAGCACCCAGCCCTATCCAGTCAACTAGACCATGGCACCAAGTGCCTCATCCAGTCTTTTCTTGAACAACCCCAGCAATGGTGACTCCGCCACCTCCCTGGGCAGCCCATTCCAATGCCAAACCACTCTCTCTGGGAAGAACTTCCTCCTGTATTTTTAACAGGATAATTTAAAGCCATAACTGTTCCTTTACATGACTTTGTGTATGTGTTTTTTCACAAAATAATTTAAATTGATGCAATAACATCATTTGCAAAACAGCTACATCCTCTGTGACTTAGTTTTTAGTCAAATCAGCAAATTACCTTTCCAGACACTTAAGAAAATTAGTTTTCTAACTTGAGGAATCTCAACTCAACTAGTTTCCAGTTTGCAGCAGCAATCCAGTTTTTTTGTTGGTTGGCTTTGTTATCTTGCCAACTGTACTTCAGACACTCCGTTTTAGGCTAACAGGATTCTGTACTGCTGTCAATTCAGTGTTCTGAAGTGCTCTCAGTGAAAAAAAAACAGTGCTAAGCTAAGTGCAACCTTTGGATCCTGTACAAAACAGCCTTTCCTCATGGCGACTTATTTCAGAGATAGTGTTCCCATTTCTTAATTAATACCTGAAGCAATAATGTTTCTTTTCCTGTTAGATATTATCCAAAATATCAGGCCTGTTTAGCCTGGAGAAGAGGAGGCTCAGGGGTGATCTTATTACTGTCTACAACTACCTGAAGGGGCATTGTAGCCAGGTGGGGGGTGGCCTCTTCTCCCAGGCAACCAGCAATAGAACAAGGGGACACAGTCTCAAGTTGTGCCAGGGTAGGTATAGGCTGGATATTAGGAAGAAGTTCTTCACAGAGAGAGTGATTTCCCATTGGAATGGGCTGCCCAGGGAGGTGGTGGAGGCACCGTCCCTGGGGGTCTTCAAGAAAAGACTGGATGAGGCACTTAGTGCCATGGTCTAGTTGATTGGATAGGGCTGGGTGCTAGGTTGGACTGGATGATCTTGGAGGTCTCTTCCAATCTGATTGATTCTATGATTCTATATAATCTGGCTGTGACTTGAGTCTCTGAAACACTACAACAATAGAGACTGTGAGAATGCATCCGAGCACATTTTGAACTTGCCCTGGCAGGGAAAAAATTCTGAATAAAGTATCATTTAAACAAAGATCCACTAGAAAAACACAGTATCTGGTCATCTAATTTCTCCATAACTACCTTAACTCTGGTCAGTCCAGTCCAGACTCCCAACTGCCACAGAGCAAGTAGTCAAATGGAATGACACAAGCTGGTCTATGAGTGACCAGTGAGGAACAGATTCAGTTTAAGAAAGCTTTCTGTGAATGTATCACTACTTGTCAGACCAGGATTACCTTTTATCCCACTGAGAAAGTGCTGTGACCCTTCTGATTTCCACTAGGAATTTAGGAAAAGCAGTTTTGCTTTCTAGATTCTTTTTTCCCCCATGGAAAATCCATCTAGTCATGCTGAGTCAGCAATTTCCCTATGTTCGCAGGATGTTAGGGGTTGGAAGGGACCCAAGAAGATCATCGAGTCCAACCCCCCCTTCCAGAGCAGAGATCATAAAGGAACACGTCCAGACAGGCCTTGAAAGTCTCTAGAGAAGGAGACTCCACAACCTCTCTGGGGAGCCTGTGCCAGTGCTTTGTGACCCTTACAGTAAAGAAGGTCCCTCTTGTGTTGAGGTAGAACCTCTTGCACTGCAACTTACACCCACGTTGAATATTAGAGCAGTCAAAACCATGGTAGAAGTATTTACTTATTCTGCAAATAACTACCATTCACCTTTAAAATATCTACTGTGTGTTTGTGATGCTTGCTTTTCTTTTATTTACAGAAGTTAAATTCATCTAGCTCATCAGAAGGCAGCACAGTTGATATTGGACTTCCTGCAGAAGAGCAACCAGAAGCTGAACCTGAAGAAGCCCAAGAGCCAGAGGCCTGCTTCACAGAAGGTGTTTATAACAAAAATACTAATAATACTTATTCATGAAGCTAAGTATTTTAAGCTAAGTATTACTGTGTATGCACTTGTGATGGTTATGCAAAGTTAATAATCTGTGTTAATTTTGCTATCCAGGCGATGATTGCTAATAACTATGACAACTGTTTATTAACATTGGAACTCACCAGAAAACTTATTCCCAAGGTTCAAAAATGCAGAGTTTGGAAATTTATGCACACAGGGGACAGGCAAAACTAGAGCACTTATTTCTTAAAGTGGCAAATGCAAACATTATACTGGAAGAGAAGATTCTTGTGGTTAATTATACTGCTTATCCACTAGAGGACACAGGAAGCTCCTTTCTGCTTATGGCAGAAGGCAGTTAGTGATTTACAAGAGGCTTTTAAGTTTTTACTCACAAAATAGGATCAGACAGTACTCAAAGCATGTGGAGGAGTTGCTGTCCGAGTCTCCCAGGCTCTTTTCTCAGGAAGCTGGGAGTCTATAGCATAGTTTCTGACCTGGTTCCTCTTGCAGAAGCCTTGCAGAGGGGCAGGCAGGATGCAATGAGATGTGCAGTCTTGACACAATGTCACACTGACTATGCAGGACGATAGCATGCAGGCATTTAGAGCCTGTTCCTGGTAAGCTCTCCAGGGCTTGGTGTGTCCAGACAAATTCAGGATGCAAATGAGGCAGCAGCAGCAGCACACTCAGCAGCCATGAATAGAAGAGCAGAGCATGGCAGAGCACACTGCATCTACCTGCGTGTTTCTTTTATCAATGTGGGCCGAGACTCATGGGCCTTTGGACATAGATTAGCCAATCAGAATGGCACTTTGCCAAGCTTGACCGCATTAGGCGAAGCCAGAGTTTTTGTTTTCCTTCCCACAGCTGCTCCCCCCCTCCCCAACACAGAAGGAGGGTGAGCAGGAAAACATGCCTGGGCAAGCCAGAGCATGGATAAGCCCAATTTTGGCTTATCAGGTCTACCACAACAGTATTGAACTACACTTCTGTTCACTACTATAATTATTAGCAACAGTACTTTTAGACCACGATTTACCATATGGATGCTGATGTCACAATCAGATAAACAATTAAGAAAACATGTTATCAGAAATGTATTTTTAGCATAAGAAAAACATATTACTAAATGTTTTATTTAAGTAGGAACTACTTTGCTACTGCATGCTCCATGGACTTCTATTTGTTTTGTATGCACTGCACTGAGCACTTAGTTCCTGAGAAATGAGAAATGCTTTCTTCTCACTCGTTCATTTAACTGTAAATTGCTGTCATCACAGTTTTGTTTGGCTGCTTGGGTTTTGTTGGGTTTGGCTTTTGTTGGGTTTGAGTTTTGTTGTTGTGGTGGTTGGTTGGGGTTTGTTTGTTTGTTTGTTTGTTTTGGGTTTGTTTTGGGTTTTTTTTTTTTTCTTTAGAGAAAAAGAGAGTGACCTAAGTGAAAATCTACTGAGTTTTTACTGAGTAATACAGCTTCTGGAAAGGTAGCATTGAATGCATCACTGAAATTAATTAACAGAATGCATAATTGAAATTAATGCAACTCAAGATAATCTCTTTGATTTTCTTTCTGCCCTCAACACACTGTTTTAAAGGCTGTGTACGAAGGTTCAAGTGCTGTCAAGTAAGTATAGAAGAAGGGAGAGGAAAGCAGTGGTGGAACCTTAGAAAAACCTGCTTCAGGATTGTAGAACACAACTGGTTTGAGACTTTCATTGTCTTTATGATTCTCCTCAGTAGTGGAGCTCTGGTAAGTATAACATGAACAGAATATTGCAGTGTTGTCAGAAAACTTATTACAAGCTGGCTCCTTAAGCGTTCTTTCAACTTAGTTTTTTCCACCAGAAAGAACACACAACTCCATGCCTTCAAAGGACAGGACTAAATTTTACTCAGGTCTTTGAAAGAAGGGTTGAAAAAGTCTCTTCTTAACATTGTGTTGAAAAAAATAACTGACACAGTTGATTAGAAAGAGTTTAACTCATTTGCTGAAAATGATGGTGGTAGACCTGAAGCTGAAAGAAGGACATGTGTGAAAAGGAGAATGTATTTAACTTTCTTAGTGGAGTCTGTTCTTTAGTTTTACTGATGCTTACTGATATAATTGAGGATATAACTAAGGAAACTACTGATGTGGCTAAGGAAAAAGAACTGTCACTGATGACAAAAAAATCCCAGGATCACAGAATGGTAGGAGATAGAAGGGGCCTCTGAAGATCATCGAGTCCAACTCCTGCTGCCAGAGCAAGACTACCTAAAACAGATCACATAGGAACATGTCCAAATAGGCCTTGAAAGTCTCCAGAGATGGAAACTCCACCACTTACCTGGGCAGCCTGTTCCAGTGCTATGCACTCCTAAAAGTATAGAAAATCCTTCTCATGTTTAGATGGAACTTCCTATGTTTAAATTTATGCCCATTACCTCTTGTCCTGTCACTGAGGAACACAGGGAAGAATCTGGCCCCAGCTTTCTGACACCTGCCCCTTTGATATTTGTAAGGATTAATAAAATTCCCCCTTCAGCCTTCTCTAAGCTAAACAGCCCCAGCTCTCTCAGCCTTTTCTCATATGTTAGATGTCCCAGTCCCCTAATCATAGAAGTGGCCCTACGCTGGACTCTCTCCGGTAGTTCTTCATCCTTCTTGAGCTGGGGTGCCCAGAAGTGGATGCAATACTTCACCAGCCCAGAGTAAACAGGGAGGGAAACCTCCCTCAACCTACTGGCTTCTTCGCTGTGAGGGTACATTGCTGGCTCACGATCATCCAGTGATCTACCAAGACTGCCAGGTCCTTTTCCTCAGAGCTGCTCTCCAACAGGTCAGCACCCAGTCTGTACTGATACATGGGATTGTTCTTCCCCAGATGCAGTACTTTACACTTGCCCTTATTGAAATTCACTATATTTCTCCCCAGCCAGCTCCCTATCCTATCTGGGTCATGCTGGATGGCAGCACAGCTTTCTGGCGTGTCAGCCATTCCTCCTAGTTTGGTATCATCAGCAAACACTGTAGAAACACTCTATCCCTTCATCCACATCATTGATGAGCATATTGAATAGGGCTGGACCCAGTATTGACCCCTGGGGGACACCACCAACCACACGCCTCCAACTAGACTCTGCCCCACTGACCACAACTCTCTGAGCTTTGTTCTTCAACCAGTTCCCAATCCATCTCACCACCCAATCATCTAATCCACACTTGTGGATTCTCACAGACAGTAAAATGATTCAAAAACAGACTGGGTGAAAATGAATGTTAGTATCAAAAAATATCCATGTCTTCACTCTGCAGAATCAATGCTATTTGTGAGTACTGAAAATGATCTGATAAATTGTACATATTTAGGAAGTTAGGAGATGGAAAAGCTCTAAACACAGCTTTACTCCATTATCAATCAGGCTGAGTAGAAGATTAAGGGAATTGCATGTCTAACTCACGGAGGTGAGATAAGCATTTGGCAATGATCCCTTGCTGGATTACTTGGCAGGAGCAGCCTTCTGATGCTGCAGGCAATATCCAGTAATAGAGATCCACACTGAAGAAGCCCTTAGGCAAGTCACAGAGCCACCAAACTCATAAATGTCTCAAGCACTTCTTCCCAAGTGGGATGGTCATGAAACAATGCTGCCTCCACAGCTCCTGGGGAGAGCCGAAACTGCTTGCGATAGTCATGAAACGATGCTGCCTTCACAGCAGCAGGGGAGAGCCAAAACTGCTAGGGTCCCTCAGTCCGGGAGGCAGCCAGGAGGTTGGCTACTGATAGGGTCTGAGAGAAGGCAGTCCAGATGCTAGCAGTAAGGCATTTATCCTTTTTCTAGACAAAGTTTTCATTTACCATTTATATTGGGCGCGAAAACCCAGACAACCACCAGCCTGATTCCAACACGGGTCAGTCCACATGAAGGGACCCTTTGCTGTCTCTTTTCAAGCCTGCAGGGCAGGGGGGAAAGCAGTTTCCATGCCTTTCTTCTCCCATTCAAACCCATGGAGAGGGAGAAGAGAGGAATTTGGGGTACTCCTGGACACCAGTGGAGTGGTTGCTTTGTAATACCTACTTCTCCTTCCTGTAAGATGGATAATACAGTTCCATAGGGAAAAACAGGTATATATTGAGTTAGCAGAAACAGAAGTGTAAGACAGAAGTGACACTTCCATGTATTTTTCTTGAAGAAAGATTGGGGGGGTTGGTGTTGGCCTTTGTTTGTTACAGGGTTTTGGTTTGGTTTGGGGTTTGTTGTTGTTTGTTGGTTTTGTTGCATTCTGTTGTACTTGGGGGTTCTTGTTTGTTTCCTTTTGTTTACAGAAGTATGTGCAGTAACAAATCTCTTTGAATGTTTTTATTCACAGGCTTTTGAAGACATATATATTGAACAACGGAAAACTATCAAGACCATGCTGGAATATGCTGACAAGGTCTTCACTTACATCTTCATTCTGGAAATGCTGCTGAAGTGGGTGGCCTATGGCTATCAAACATACTTTACTAATGCCTGGTGCTGGCTGGACTTCCTAATTGTTGATGTATGTCATATATTTTCTAGGTGTTTTCTGGGGAGGGGAAATCAATTGATGCAAGATGATATTTTCCAAAATTGATATTATTTCTTCAGCAGTCAGGCAACAGGATAAGCCAGTGGAACTCCATGCAGAAAAATTCAGCCTTTCCACCAACTTCCAGAACAGCAGTGTTGCTTTTTTCAACCATCTGTTAATTCCAAACAGGTTTCAATCATTTCACTTTCAGCTGGGGAAAAAAAAAGAGAGAGAGCATTATCAACTGCAATTACTGATCCCCCCCCCAAAAAAAAGTGAGCATTATCTACTACAATTGCTGATCCCCCCCCCAAAAAAGTGAGCATTATCAATTACAATTGCTGATTCCCCCAAAAAAGTGAGCATTATCAACTACAATTGCTGATCCCCCCCAAAAAAAGTGAGCATTATCAATTACAATTGCTGATTCCCCCAAAAAAAGTGAGCATTATCAATTACAATTGCTGATCCCCCCAAAAAAGTGAGCATTATCAATTACAATTGCTGATCCCCCCAAAAAAGTGAGCATTGTCAACTACAATTACTGATCCCCCCCAAAAAAAAAGAGCATTTTCAACTACAATTACAAGAGGGATGTGAAGATGCTGGAACGTGTCCAGAGCAGGGCCAGGAGGATGCTCAGAGGGCTGCAGCAGCTCTGCTGTGAGCACAGACTAAAAGAGTTGGGGCTGGTCAGTCTGGAGAAGAGGAGGCTCCCAGGTGACCTTCTGGTGGCCTTCCAGGATCTGAAGATGGCCTACAAAAAAGCTGGGGAGGGACTTCTTAGGATTTTGGGGAGTGACAGGACTGGGGGGAATGGAGCACAGCTAGAGGTGGGGAGATTCAGACTGGAGGTGAGGAGAAAGTTGTTGAGCATGAGAGTGGTGAGAGCCTGGAATGGGTTGCCCAGGGAGGTGGTTGAGGCTCCATGCCTGGAGGTGTTTAAGTCCAGGCTGGATGAGGCTGTGGGCAGCCTGCTCTAGGGTAGGATGTCCCTGCCCATGGCAGGAGGGTTGGAACTGGCTGATCCTTGTGGTCCCTTCCAACCCTGCCTAAATATACGATTGTATGAATTACTGATCCCCCCCCAACCCCAAAAAAAGAGTGTTATCAACTACGATTACTGATTCCAAGAAACAAAGAAAAAGTGTGAGCAATACCTAAATTGGTTATAATGAGTGATACATTTAATTTGCTTTTTGTGGTTTGAAATTCCTCCAAGTCACTAGCAAAATCTAAAAAGCAGAGGTATTAATGCTTCCAGATATTGTTACCTTATGATATTTTTTGTTTGTGTGTTTACCTATCCTACTCTTCTTTCATATTCCTTTTTTTTTCCCTTTCCTTTTTTATTTTATTAATATTTTTAAATTGAAAGACTTCCTATTCCTGGAGACAGTGGCCCAAAATTAGATTCTTCTAAAGAAGTTTGTATCTCACATCTCTGGTATGTAAAGTAGTAGATACAACATAATAACTTTTACTTTCCTGTTTTCGTATAGGTCTCTTTGGTTAGCTTAACAGCAAATGCATTGGGTTACTCTGAACTTGGTGCCATTAAGTCCCTTAGGACACTAAGAGCTTTGAGACCTCTAAGAGCTTTGTCACGATTTGAAGGCATGAGGGTAAGACAAAACGAAAGACTCTGAAGCTATGCATGCATAGAAAGAATCCATGCATGCGGAATAAGGAATGACGACTCCATGCAGAAAGGCTGCACTATATTTTTATCTATTGCATATCTTTTACTAACAGATAAGCAAAAAGCTTCATCAGTTCACCTAAATCCATATGCAGTATCACATAGATGTACATTTATTAAGGTTACTTTACTTTCTAGCCAATCTCAGGAGTTTGCCACGTAAGGGTTTGAAATTGCCAGCTATGAACTCTCTTTAAGAGACTCTTAATAATGAATAAAATGTAACAACGTTTTGTTAATGTGTCACAATATTTATCCAGTAATCTAAATTAGCATTAGTGAATAATGACATTTTCTGTTACCAGTTTGAATCCTTGTTTTTTCCTTTCTATTTGATAAACCACCTTTGGGCTGACCCCACTTAGAGATACTCCTGCCTATTAGTGGGTTAAATCTGTTGCTGAGTTTGGCTGACTTGAAAATCAAGTTATTTAATTTACCTAGGAAATTATTCTTTTTGTAAGGGAAATACTTATTTCAGCAGATATTTACTCAACATTTAATACAATGCACATGAGGTTGTTCCTTTATTCTGAGTAATTTAGAGGCCCTGCTTATTCATCTCACTCAAGAAAGCATTTTAACTGATTTTTTCATTTGTTTATACCTCTGTTCCTTAAAGCCACTGAACACAAACTAACTCTATATGCATGCCATTGCAAAAAAACCCCACATTTTAAGAGAATGTTTTTGTTACTACATGGAAACAATGTGCTAATTAATTTCAAGTCAGCTATAAGCCCGTGAGTGCCTTGGAATATATCATCTGAACAAACTAAGTACAAATCTAAGCTTAATCAAATCGCATTGAGGCTTAGAATGCTGTCCCCTAAATTGCATTCACCAGGCTATACATCTCAGAATGCATCAGAAAAGAATATATTGGATTACTTGATTAATACATTTCAGTTTCATATGACAAACTGACTTTCAACAGTTTACTCCTTTTGAAATTCATGAATTAATATTCACCAGGGTAAAAGGTGGTTAAGTACTCCAAGTACGCACAAGTTTTCATTGACATTTGGAATGACTACTTGACTTAGCCAATTTCTCCTTCTCTTTCTTTGTGCTTCCCATTCATGAACATTGAGGCAGATGTGATTTTGTGCAGAGAAATGTCAGGAAATTATTGTCAGCTTTACTTTTTTCATAATGTTATGGTCAGCTGCAGGAGTACTGAGAGACCAGCATAGAAGTTACACAGGTACAAGGAATGCACCTCTTTTGATGGCACTGACCAAAAAAAGTGATCCTTTCTAGAAAGATGATGTCAAAATTGATCTTCAAATGATTTATTCTACTTTTCTGTATCCTTAGATGATGTTAAAAATAATTTATGCACTTAAAATACTTAAGATATTCATGCTCAAGGCAAAGTACCTGTTACTTGAAATCTGTTTAATGCTTTCCCTTTATTTGCCACTAACTGTGAAACTGCGCCATAAGCCAAATCAGTCAGATAAGGAACATGGAAAAAGTGATAAGCTATTTACTGTGCAGGAATCACAGAGCAAGGTAAGGTAAAAATTACTTCATCTCTGCCCTCCACTATTTATGCTAATCAATGAAGGACTTGATTGCAGTAGTTCAGCAGATTCATCTGGCCAGCTGTGAAGACCTTAGCTTCACTAATAGTTACACACATGTCTGAAAATGCTTTTTACAGAGCACTTGGCAATTATTCACAACAGCTCATTGACAGATAGTTACATTACTTTATGAGTGACTCAGAGAACAGTCAAAAGATTCAGATGATAAATAAGTGACCAGCTCATGATAAGTCAATTTGGTCTCTCTAGCATACAACTAGATTATTTTAGCCACCAACAGAAAACAAAACCAAATCGACTCTCTTCGCTTTCTTCTATCGCCTGTATTTACACTAAGCTGTGACAAAACAAGCTGGTTTTATTCAGCATTTTTTTTAACCTTTACCCCCAAGTTCAAAACTGTGCAAATTTTGCCTTGAAACTACAAGAGGTCACATGTATTCCACAAAAGTCCCTCTACATAAAAATCTCTGCATTAGTTTGTGAAACTCTTTGCTAGGAGAGTGATTGCCATTGGAATGGGCTGCCCAGGGAGGTGGTGGATTCACCATCCCTGGAGGTGTTATAGAGAAGACTGGATGTGGCACTTAGTGCCATGATCTAGTTGATTGGCTAGGGCTGGGTGCTAGGTTGAACTGGATGATGTTGGAGGTCTCTTCCAACCTGGTTGATTCTATGAAACACATTTACTGTTATGGTTAACTGAAAGAACACAGCATTTTACATAGTCAGTAAGCACTACTATTATGTTGAGCCTAAATATGACACATAATGAATTTTTTAAGTTATATTTTTATAAGTCTACAGTTATACTCTAGCTGTAACTTCATTTTGTAGTTATGCTATTTAATGAATTGGACAAATCCTTGGTGAACATGAGATACACAGAACCATAGAATCAATCAGGCTGGAATAAGAAATAAAGCTGAAATGAATTTGTCATAGAACGTACTTTATAGAATGCCTGCTTGAACCTTTAAAGCATAAAATCATAGAATCAGCCAGGCTGGAGTAAGAAATAAAGCTGAAATGAATTTGTTATAGAATGTACTTTATAGAATGCCTGCTTGAACCTTTGAAACATAAAATCATACAATCAACCAGGTTGGAAGAGACCTCCAAAATCATCCAGTCGAACCTAGCACCCAGCCCTGTCCAATCAACTAGACCATGGCACTAAGTGCCTTATCCAGTCTTGAACACCTCCAAGGATCACTTTCACCAAAACAGGGTACAAGCAGTCCCTAGTCTGTACTTGCCTTGAGCAGGAAAGTGAATTTCAATGCCTTAAAAGCTTTTAAAACAGCTGCTAGGATGACAAACTCTAAGAAATGTTAATTTCCGTAGCGAATCTCCACATCAACTCCACCCAGATGCTGGAAGGCAAAGTAAAGAATTGCCTTAATTAAAATTCCTGTTGTAGGGTTTATATTCTAGTCTCAGTGTGTGTAGCAAGCAGAACTCTCTGCAAACTGAGATCTGAATATACCCATTGCTTTTTGTTTAGCTTTTTAGTACTTGCAATACGATGCTTCTGCGCTAGTTCTGAACCGGTATGCTACCTGTCACTCCAGAGTACTGAGTACGCATTGCTTTGCTGAGTTAGAGATCTGACAATAAAGCATGCATTTGTGTTTAATTTCACAGAATAATGCATGTCATGCCATGCTTGGTTTATTTATTAGAGAAATAGTAGAAGGCAGCAAACAATCTGAAATCCACTTGCACTTTCAGTTTTGCATGCCTTGTGCATATTTCTGGCTGACGGCTTTAAACATTGACTGTATTTCAAATTTCCAGTCCAATTTCATAACTTTTAAACTAAATTAGAGTATTTGATGTCTTATGCTCTGAAACTCAACGGACATTCTTTAGAATCCCTTACCAGGAAAGCGATAATGAGACATTTTCAAGAGTACTCCAAACTTCATTAGTAGGAAAGAAACATTTCTCATATGATTGAGTTATAAAACGTTAACATCAAGTGTCTGTCATTACAGATTCACAACTAATAACAGGCTATATATTTCTATTTCATATAGGATACCCTTTCTTCAGCTTGGATGGGGTGGACCACTGGTTCCTCCCCTTATCTGTATTATGGGTACAGTATTTCCCCCTTTTTTACCCTTAATAATTACATTGTGACTGACCACTACATTGTGTACTTAGGGTTAGAAGGACAGACAGTCACATTTGAGAATCCCAGCAGCTGCAAAGTTAGATCATGTATAGATAGATACATCTCTACTCACTCTACATCACCACCTTAATTGCTTTAAATCTTTGGGATTTAGATCTCCTGATGTTACATGAAATTGTTTGACAAAATCAGTTTTGTTCTATACAGTTATGTAAAGGGTTTGGGTTTTTTTGAAGGAAGAAGGTAACTCAGTTTTTAGATGACTTTTTAACTGAGATAAAAAAAAATTGCTTTCTTTAAAAATCTGAATCTGCCTTTTCCTTTGCTTTGGAAAGGTCTGTGATTTATTTGTTACACAAGTTACAGATACATGCCTTTAAAAATACCCACAGAGAACTGTGAATATTACTTGTAACACATATATGAGCACTGAGAAGAGAGACTTGGGGGTGCTGGTGGACGAGAAGCTCAACATGAGCCAGCAGTGTGCACTTGCAGCCCAGAAAGATAACCAGAGCCTGGGCTGTATCAGGAGAAGTGTGGCCAGCAGGCTGAGGGAGGTGATTCTCTCCCTCTACTCCACTCTGCTGAGACCCCACCTGGAGTACTGCATCCAGTTCTGGAGCCCCTATTGCAAGAGGGATGTGGAGATGCTGGAGTGTGTCCAGAGAAGGGCCACGAGAATGATCAGAGGGCTGCAGCAGCTCTGTTGTGAGGACAGACTGAAAGAGTTGGGGCTGTTCAGTTTGGAGAAGGTGAGGCTCTGAGATGACCTTCTTGTGGCCTTCCAGTATCTAAAGGAGACCTACAAAAAAGCTGGGGAGGTACTTTTTAGGATTTCAGGGAGTGACAGGACTAGGGGGAAGCTGGAAGTGGGGAGATTCAGACTGGCCGTGAGCAGGAAGTTGTTGAGCATGAGAGTGGTGAGAGCCTGGAATGGGTTGCCCAGGGAGGTGGTTGAGGCCAGGCTGGATGAGGCTGTGGGCAGCCTGCTCTAGGGTAGGGTCTCCCTGTCCATGGCAGGAGGGCTGGAACTAGATGATCCTTGTGGTCTCTTCCAACCCTGACTATTTGATTATCTGATTCTAATTGTCAGAATTTCATATCAGCCAGCAGATAAGCCAGACAATGACCATTGCAATAATCTTATCTCTTACATTACCTGATTATGAAAATGTAAACATGAGAAAATTATGCAATAGTGCTTTCTTCTAGAGGAGACACGGTTTCCCACAAGATTTGGGTTTTTTTCTGGGTGAAAATCAACTAAGATGTAAAATAACCTAGAGCCCATCTATCTTTGTGGTCATCAGGTACTGCTTGTCACTCACTCTTATTACTATTTTACCTATTGAAGCTACAGGAAGGTGAACAAGCAGAATCGCCTTGGACTTTTGCAGTTTGCTCACTGCAGCCACCCCAACCTACAACATCTCAGTCCTGAGGAAATGTATAGGTAATTTAAACAAACAAGCAACTCTCCAAATATCCTTTTTTTTCCCCAGTTTATTGATATTATTTTTTATATGAAGGAATAACAGAAAACAGGCCCAAAAGAACAGCCCCTGTTCACATAAAAAATACCTTTAGAAATGCATGCAGCCAATTTAGATTTGAGGAATGAGTGAAAACAGTAGCTATAGCTGCCAAGAAGACACTTATTTTATTTGCTAGATTTTTAACTCAGTAAGAAATGCTAACTGCTCTCTTTTCTGCATTCAGATCCCTTTCCAATCAGTTCTTGCTTTTCTCTGCCTCTGTTGCTGTAACTGATGTGTGTAGGTGTTACGTGCACATGGATGGATGCTCTCTTGGATATGTATTTCGTAAGCTAATGGTCTTGGTTATGCTGATGTACCTCAGCTTCCCAAAGCAAAAGCTAGAAATGTAAACAGAACACTGATAAAGCAATAACCTCCAGCTGTATGTGTTATAGAAATTAAAGTCTTCTTCCTAAGGTGGACTTTGCAGTCAGCTGAGGATCTGAATAGCATATTAAAATGCAGCTTTACACTATAAATATGATAGGGCAAAGGCTCAACGTTGGTGGGGGAAAAGAAAAACAACAACATTTTAAAAACCACCAAGAGACAAACAGAAAGCAACTTCTAAAAGTTTTAATTTTCTTTTCTTCTTTTCTTAAAAAACCTTCCAGGGGGACTGGATAGCTCAAGGGGTTGGTAATAGGATACAGAACCTTTCATCTCTAGGTCATCAGTTCGCATCCAGGCCAGGTCAGTAGTGACCAAAAATTGTTACCATTTGATGGGTTTTCAGTGACCTATATGAAATAAGTTGTTGGAGCTGTTGTTGGAACAGTTGCTGGAAGCTGTTGTCTTCTTGTTCAAGAAGATGTGGCTGATCTTTGGGCAGTCTTAGTAGCAAGACTGCATCACCTGTTCATCTAAAGATGCAAGACACACTGATGGCCTTTTTTGTAGATATCTATTATCAATCTATCTATTATCAGTCTATCTATTATCAATTAATAATTGCTTTAACAATTAATTGTAGCTGTTAGTATTCTGCTGCCTGTTCTGGATCTGTGCTGTGGTCCAACGGATCTCAGAGTTGTTAAAAAGGTAACTGTCATGGGCACTCAATTCATACAAACCCATTCTTTGTGTGAGCACAGGTAACCTGATTCAACTTGCAGGATTAAATCCCCTCCTTTCTTGACATCTTTATTTTCATGTTTTTCACCAAGATTAAACAGTTAATCAGTATAACACAACCAGAACATTATTATGGGTGAAGGAGGGGAAAAAAAGGAAGCAAAAAAAAACATCTAAGACAAGCTCTAGCTCACCTAGAATTCCAAGCAGCAGCAGCAGTATCAAATACACTGTCATAGATCAGATCAGACTTGGAATGAATTCCAGAATCATTGGAGTCCTATTTTTGATGGTGTTCTCAGTTCTATCAAGCTAAGTACCAACAGATTTCTTCTTCCCATAGGACAGTAAAAAATGTCTCCCTCATTTCTTTGAAACAGTTTCTTGTTTTCATACTACTACTGGGACCATGTTAATCTTTTTAAATAGCTAGCCATGCATACACCACCTAGATACTTCACATTTTCTCCAAGAGAAATCTCAATTAGCAAGCATGCTTCTTTAAAGTTATCATCAAAAACAGAAGCTGCTAAGAAAAGCAAAAGTTTAAAACATTTCTGGTTTCATAAATGAGAATTCACTTACAGAAAGGTGCCGTTTCTATTGTCTGGCAATAGAAAAAGCCCTTAAAATGAGAAGAAAATATGCCCTGTAAATAACATTTCTGCCTAAGGTCTCTAAACAGGTCCTAATTCCTGGCCATAACATTTGGGAGGAGGAGGGTGCTGAGTGACGAGTAACACAACCACAATACTCCGCTGCCAAAGGCCTTCAAGAGGCTGTGAGATACAGGTAGTAAGACTGAGCAGCTCTGAGCTTGCACAGAATTATGTTGCTAGTGGGGAAGATCACTCTATGTTGCAGAAAGCAGGAAAAGACTGTCTCAGACACCTTAATATACACCTCAAGAACCCATGCTAATCCTTTCCTGTTTTACTCCAGGAGTTGGATTATTGAGAACCAGAGCCCTGCTATGTGTTTTATTTTATCTCCCTACAAAGTCCTATTTTTTTTGCAGAGAAAAAAAAAAAGTGGTAAATTTGAAAGTGAAATATACCTTGTAAATGAGACCTGGTATTGGATAGTTAGGGAGAAGTGATGACTCAGCTATTAGCCAAACAGGTATCACAGACGTTCTGATAGCTCTGACAGACACATGTGTGATAAATTACTGTATATACCAGAAAAAAAAAGCACTTTTTATCTACATAATTATTGGCATCTTGCCTGAAAGGGGTTTAGAAGGCAACTATTTAAACTGCCAAGTCAAAACCCCAAAACATGTCTTTGATATATGTCCTTCCTCAGATAAATGAAAGGTATCACCCAACTAAACTCAATCCGTGAAACAAAACGACTGGAGCTTGAAATAAATTCTGTTGATCCAAGTAGACATATTGCAAAACTGTCTTGCTTCTCTATACAAAGAAATCAATCTTTGTTATACTCTTGCATGGAACGATTAAGGCAATAAAGATATGTATTTAACTCCTGCATAATCCTTTTACTGTAGAGCTTAGTTTCTAGATTCATGGCATTTGTGTGTTTTCAGCTTAAGTTTTCAAGGCTCTGTCGATCAAATCTACAGGTTGTAATTTTTTTTCTTTTAACCATTTTTAAGCCATAATTTTGTGCATTTTTTTAAAAGGATTTTATTATGTCTGTGTTTATATTTAACACATTTATCTTTTTTTTATATATTTATATATATATAACATAAGACGAAGCCTGACACTGATTATCACCAGGTCTTTTGCTTTTCTTTTCATCGTTTTAAGTTTATCACACGTTTTCTTTTGTTACATGTACTGATGTTAAGCATTTAAAAGAACAGTGTAATGCTACAGTTACTCATTTACTGCTTTGACATTTATATTATTAGTTTCTGAATGTGCATTTATTAAGCATTGGCAAAGCAATATACAAAACTGCGTTGTTGTAAATGTTCTTACACTCTTTTCTTTCCCCCCTGTATTTGTGTACTAGGTGGTTGTGAATGCCCTTTTAGGAGCAATTCCATCCATCATGAACGTGCTTCTCGTTTGTCTTATATTCTGGCTAATTTTCAGCATCATGGGAGTAAATCTGTTTGCTGGAAAGTTCTACTACTGTGTTAACACCACAACTGATGAAAGGTTTGAAGTCGAACAAATCAACAATTTTAGTCAGTGCGAGGAACTCATAAAAAACAATCAAAGTGCCCGATGGAAAAACGTGAAAGTAAACTTTGATAATGTAGGATTTGGGTATCTTTCTTTACTTCAAGTAGTAAGTGATCACTCTTTATATACCTCTTTTCGTTTATATGTAACAGTGAAAAGCAATTCTAGCAATGAAGACCTGGTGATTTTAAGCTGTGCTTTAGTAATACCTCTGCACTGATAGTTGATTCCTTTTGTGGCAGTAAGCAGCAGGCAGAGCCTACTAAGATGCATACATATTGTTTAGGACATTTGACAAAACAAGTGCTGTTCCTCCTATTCATAGCTCAGTCCTCCAGCCCTTTCTCACTTTTAAAGTTTCTAAAAGTACCTAAAAATGTTATTCAGCCATCTGAATACTTTAATGCTGAAAAACAAACACCCGCAATGGGGAGGAGATTAAGTTGCAGGCAAGAATTCCAGCTAGGAAATTCCCTCTCAGCGATGTGGCTGCCACCACTGCAGACTTATGTCATCTAAGAAGCTATTTCTCATTTGTAGGAGAAAAAAATAAAACTAAAAAAAATCATTAGGTACTATAATAGATGAAATATTTCTCCTGCTATTTCTGTGCATAAGCACCTAGTTGAGTTGAGCAAAAAGTGAGGGAAGACAGGAAGAAAAATACAGGCAGAGATACCAGAAGTTTATGTTTTAATGTGATGGTTTGGGTGGAAAATCACCCAGACTAGACTCAGCTGCTGGAAATTAAAGAATGAAGCTTTATATTTAGAGCTTAGCACAATATACAAGCAGATGGTTACAGTATATAGACAGCTATAGACAGAAATATACAAGTTAAAAAGTAATACAGAAACACAACAGCCCTCCCAGAAACCTGAGTCCCCAGGAGAGGCTCCCAACCACCCTTCCATCTTCTCCCACCTCACCCCAGACTTTGCATTATGGTCAAGGTAGTTTGGAGGGTTGGCCAGGGGGCTTAGGAAGCAGATGGATTAGTCACACAGACGGCAGGTCAGCTTAGAGAGAGAAGTTCAGCCCAAAGCCCAGAGAGAGACTCTGTTATCTATGTGCGTGTTCTTATGCATCTCAGCAAGCCTATGAGTGCAGCAGACATCCCCATTGTTTCCTTTTCACAGCCTGTAATCTAATTCTTCTTACCAAAATATCCCCACTAGGCTCAAACTAGCACATTTCATTATCAAAAATTGTGTCCTCCTAACACTAACTGTCCTTGTATTTTGGGGTAACTAACAGTCTGAGCCAGCTTTAATAAGAAAATGCTGGACTCTAACCGATGCTGTGTGCATTCAGTGACCTCTGTGGTGTTTTGAGGTTACTGCCTAATTCTGTGCAATCTTAGATTTTATATTTATGGTTTTTCAATAAGCTTCCAGCTTTAGGTTGGTGTAGGAAATCTCAATAATTGAAATCATCAACCTGTTGAAGTGATGTTGACACGGTCCTGCACACAGTATAAAACAACATTGTCAGCTGCCTTTCCCAGCTAACGTAGCAACTCAACAGTGTGGCTGATAACTCTTGACTATTTAAATGTTTAATTTACTTTATTGTCATACCAGGAAAGATCAGAGAGGGACCAGCATTAGTGAATAAGTTAACTGAATACACTCTGATTTTAATCACAAAAGTAGATTGCAATAGAAAGACTTTAAATATGTATTGTCTTGGTCTTCTTTTTGAAATCCATTGGCCTATAATTGCTTGGGGCCAGGGGGGCAGAAACAAGAAATCAGCAACACTCTTTTCCAAGTGGTTTGCAACTCTTTTTCCAGTAGTGATCTATTCTGCTCTGGAATAAGGGTAGCACCAGGTATATTTATAATTATTTTGTGGCCATAATGCCAACACCCTCACCTACTTGCAGTCATGTGAGAGCCTGGAATGGGTTGCCCAGGGAGGTGGTTGAGGCCCCATAGCTGGAGGCGTTTAAGGCCAGGCTGGATGAGGCTGTGGGCAGCCTGCTCTAGGGTAGGATGTCCCTGCCCATGGCAGGGGAGTTGGATCTAGCTGATCCTTGTGGTGCCTTTTGACCCTGACTGATTCTATGATATATATTTTGGTGTCCCAGCTATGCATAACTTAATGCATCTCTTCACTGAAAACCCATAAATATTTCTTACATGAAGACTTGGATTCTCCACTTACTGGATTGTTCCGAGAGGCAAATTGGAAAAAGATTGCTAATTATTCTCATGTTCCCAAGGGAGGGCTCTAGATCTCATGAGAGGACAAGCCAGTTGTTTCTGCAGTACTTGCAAGGTAGAGATTTTGCACTGATGTCAAAGGCTTGCCTGACGGATGGATTATTTTATGTGTGCGAAGAGATTGTCAGTGACAACACCACTGACTTTTCTGTATTGTTTAAATGTTTGTAAAAGCATGAAGACTTTTTTTTGTTTGACATACCAGAGAAAACAGGGCACTTCTGTCATTAGAAAACCAGACACTTGGTCCTGCATCTTTCAGGGGCTGGTAAGTAAGTTACGAGCAGTGATTTTGCAGTTGTGGGATGATAAAAGCCCTAGAGCAGAGAAATCAAAATATCAGGTAAATTATCACTTCATGCCAGGAAATATGCAGAGGGTTTTTCACCTTCAAGAACAGAAGGGAGACCATAATTCATACATTTTTGACCTGCTTACATTACTTTCTCAGAAATTATATTTATAAAACTGTTTTCTATTTGATAAATACAGTAGTTTGGATGAGAAACTAGAACAGGACTTTAAAGCCATTGTGTTCATAAGAAACATGAGCAGTGAAGAGGTACATCATAAACTTAGATTTCTTACCCTTCCCAATCACCTTGTTGTAATAGTAGGGATGAGTAAATATTAAGGTATTAATCAGAGGTATCCATTACTATGCCAGAAACAAAGACAGCTGTTGAAATCTGAGTATTTTGCCTAAATTACAGTAGTAAGCCTGACAGATTGGACTGGATCATCTTGGAGATCTCTTCCAACCTGGTTGATTCTATGATTCTATGAAAGAAATTATTGTTTTAAAGCATGGTTACAAGTGAATATGTTTTTTGTGCACCCAACGTGAACCTGAATGGCCTAACATCTTTATGATGATTTGAAAAGTCTGCTGGGGTCATTTGGTTCTCTGCCTTAACCTCAGGCACAGACTTTAGGTTGTGATCGACCTGACAAAATAATCCCATAAAGATAAGTGTGTTGTTTCTGAATACAAACCCAGTGATAACTATCAGTGCATGAATTACTGATACAAGGTCCTTTTTTCAGGGAGATAAAACTAACTATTGAAAACTTCCTCTTACAACCCAGTATTATTTCTATTCTCCATTCTACCCTCTGACTCACACCCTTTGAGTCAAAGAATACTGTAAATCCCTTCAGCATTATTGGGTTAGAGGCACCACAACATAAATCTTTATTTTTTGCACCACTGAGATTTTTCTGCCTGGAGTGAGCACTACTTGAAACAGTATCACTCTTACAACTAAAAAAAAACCCATATCCCAGGAAAACAAGTCAAAAGAATTCCAAAACCTGGCACTGAAGACCTTAATATTCTGGGAAAAGACACAAACGAGTCCCATGAACAATTTTTTGGGTTGAATTGTGAACAAGTTTTTCTGATAGCATACAGGCCTCCTCATCAGAGACAAACCCTCCCTTTTTTAAAGGTAAGAAGACAAACAGACATATCACACATGGACACTTGGAAAAAAAAAGTAGGATCATTTCAGAAATAAGCACTATAGGCTAAAAACACAGTGTGGCAGAAGCTTTTTAAGCAAGAAAGAACTCTCTGCTAAGATCTTGAGTTTCCTTGGTAGTGATGGGAAATGAATTTCTGGAATGGGGCACCTCTAAAAAGAATAGAAACTAATTTTCAGTTTGTATATTGTAGGGGTTTTTTTTGTTTGTTTGGAGGGAGCTCTTCTCACTTGCTCCCTGTGATAGGACAAGGAGCAATGGGTGTAAATTGCAGCACAAGAGGTTCCACCTCAACACAAGGGAGAACTTCTTTACTGTAAGGGTCACGGAGCACTGGAATAGGCTCCCCAGAGAGATTGTGGAGTCTCCTTCTCTGGAGACTTTGAAGGCCTGTCTGGATGTGTTCCTTTGTGATCTCTGCTCTGGCAAGGGGGGTTGGACTTGATGATCTCCTTGGGTCCTTCCTAACATCCTGTGATCCTGTGAGAGGGTTGTGTGGAAACTCTTTAGTATTGACAGCAACACTGCAATTCTTCCTGCCAAAAAAATACAGGCTAACAATATATGCCATTGATATAGCATAGATTTTTGTTGATCAGAGATTGGTTTCAAAAATTCTCATGTAATTTGAAGTGGATGTGTAAATAATTAGTGTCATTGGTCATGTAAATACACATTCTGCCTATATGACTTTGTTTTCTCCTGCGGTGTAGTTGCAGCTCATGTTAGTCTATGTGGATCTGCAAACTACTTCTTTTTCCTTTATTGATCTGAAATGGTTTGAGTATTTCTTTGTCCCCAAAGAAAGACATCAAAGCAGAGACAGATCTGCTGGAGAAATTCCTTTCACAATTTTCACGCAGCAATGAGTGAAGAGGAAGAGTTCAGTGTACACAAAGAGATGTGGCATCTACCCTGATAACTTTATGGCCTTATGCCTTTTTGACTTGAACCTAGTGTTTGGATGCTTTGGTAAGTAAGAGACTTTCTTGGCCACGAGGGCACATCGAGGACATATAAAGTGTGGGATTAAAATATCAGAAGGTGAATTCTAGGGTTGTAAGATTAGGATGAGTTCAAAGTTCCAACAGGCTAGTATTTTAAAAGCAAGATGCTGTCATATGTCTAAAAGGCAATGTGAATCTTCCTGGTGCTCATTTCTGGTAAAGAAATGGAGTGGTGAACTTCCAGCATTACTTACAACTCAATCAGAATTTATTTGGCAGGGAAAGAAGTTTGCATACTTTTAACAAAAGTGACACAGACTGAGGGGTTTTTGTTTTGTTGTTTTTTCCTAACTGCATTTGAATCTGCATTAAAGTTTCACCTTTCAAATTTCCTATCTTGAGAACAGATGCTGCTTTCAGTTACACCGTTGTAACTATTGAGATGAATGGATTACACTTGATTTAGTGTCACTGAGAATGTACAGCATATTTTACCATTTGAATAATCAAAAAACCCAAAAAAAAACAAACCAAATCTAAAAAAAAAAAAAACCAACCCAAACAAACCCCAAAAAAACCTCAAACAAAAAAAAAACCTATACAAAAGCAAACAAACGAACAACCAAGCTAAGGCTTTTATATCTTGATCATATTCCTGTGTCATTTTCTATTCAATATTCAGAAATGCCCAAAGAAGTTATTTCTATCAAAGAAAATGCATTTCAAATAAATTTCCAGAACATGGTTTGGGAGTTTCCCTCCCCCCTCCCCCACCACGGAATCAGCAGACTAGCCTCAGATGTCTGGAAGTTAATATGAAGCTATATTTACAAGCATATATATGCAATACATAATACTTACAATTACCTACAAGTTAGAAGTAATACAGAAATTCACCAACCCCCCTAATGAAAAAAGGCAAGAACAATCAGTTTGCAAATAAGTCAAAGGAAGATTAGTATTCAATTCTCCAGATACTTAATGATAATGACAATGAACAGTCTCAAATAGCAACAGAAGGATTTAGATACTAGGAAGTAAAGGCAATTGGCAATATTCTAATGAGGCTGTGAACTATCCATCATTAAAAGACTCCGAGAATAGGTTAAATGTATATTAAGAAGTACATAAAGCTGACCCTACCTCTTCCAATCCCTTGCTGTCCAAATACTTCACAAGGTTTTAAAGTTCTTCAGCTGGGAATTCTATACCTTTCTGATTTATTGTGGACCTATTGGTCCTCTGATACCACACTTTGATTTGATCAATGACTCTATGAGGAAAGACTGAGGGAGCTGGGGTTGTTTATCCTGCAGAAGAGGAGGCTCAGGGGTGACCTCATTGCTGTCTACAACTACCTGAAGGGAGGTTGTAGCCAGGTGGGGGTTGGCCTTTTCTCCCAGGCAACCAGCAATGGAACAGGGGACACAGTCTCAAACTGTGCCAGGGAAAGTATAGGCTGGATGTTAGGAGGAAGTTCTTCACAGAGAGAGTGATTGGCACTGGAATGGGCTGCCCAGGGAGGTGGTGGAGGCACTGTCCCTGGAGCTCTTCAAGAGAAGACTTGATGAGGCACTTAGTGCCAAGGGCTGGGTGCTAGGTTGGACTGGATGATCTTGGAGGTCTCTTCCAACCTGGCTGATTCTATGATTCTACGTTTGCCTAAATTTTGTCATCTCTGTGCAAAGTTGTTGCACACTGGATTTGTATCTCAGGATAAGCACACTCTTTTCAGCATTCTACTGTTTCAAAAGTGCAAGGGACATCTTTTCCCTGAAAAACAATTCCCTTTCATTTTAAGTTCACTTCAGGATGATGCCAACTTCTTTGTATGCTGTATAAGCAAAGCCTCTTTTGAAACGGCCACTAGAAATGAAAGCATGAAATGAAGAGTGTTCCATTCCTGACTTGTTTCTGCAACTGGTTTCTATGGCAAAGAATAGAAAGGCATAAATGATATGCAGTCTTGTTTAGCAAAGCTACAATAGGGATTAAATTACATGATACTATATAATTTCTTTATTCTGGGCACAACTGGATTTAAAAAAGGAGTGATTTCTACTTGGAGACGTTACCCAGCCTAAACAGAACTACTTGCCATGACAGTGAAAATGATTTCCTGTGTTTATCACTCAGATGAAGTGCTCTATACTTCACAAATATATAAAAAATCAGGGTTTAGTCAGAGGAAATGGCTATCAAATTCACTAAATGCTGCCATCTATGAGGCATATGAAGTCCTTGATGCACATAAAAGACATCTTACCATTTCATCTCAGCACATATGAGTGATCTAGGCTCTGTAAAACATGATACAATATATTTAGAGTGAAAATACAATTACTAAATCAAAGTATTTCAAAGTAGAGAAAAATCAACATTCTGATGGATAGGAAAATACCTGTTCTGAGCTGATCATTTTCATTCCCTGACTAATGTGAGAGGAAGGGACTCTCCACACAATCATAGAAGGATAGGGGTTGGTAGAGACATCAGGAGATCATCTAGCACAAACCTCCTGCTCGAACATCAGTCTTCATTGGTGGCAACTCAGCTGCATAAGGCTATTTCTCAGCTGTACTTAGTCTTTGTAGCTGATGAAATTTGATGAGCATTTAGTCCATGAAAATCATGATTTATATTCATGAATTAGAAATAAGTTAATTACACTTACTGCTAAAAATGCTATTATAGATGCACAGTATTGTACTCAATGAGCAACTGTGAAGAAAGCTAAGAGACAAAATGATATACAAAATCTTACTCTAATTATTCCTGGTGCTGTACTCAGCTGGAAATAATATTATTAATTGTGTTGGAGCTTCATGCTTAAACAGGTCTGTACTGTTTACAGGCTACATTTAAAGGCTGGATGGATATTATGTATGCAGCTATTGACTCAAGAGATGTAAGTACTACAAGTATTATAAATGATCTTTTTTCTTCATAAATGTGTGTTTGTTATCTTCCAAAAGCAATTCATATCCATACAACAGAATGAAACCAAGGTAAATTAATTAAAACTTTAATTAATATGAGATTCTGCTGTAACAGAGTGTGGAAAACAATGCAGACTGATGGATGCTGTTAGTAACGTGTGCCCAGGTGGCCAAGAGAGCCAATGGCATCCTAGCCTGGATCAAGAACAGTGTGGCCAGTAGGACAAGGAATGCCACTGGAATGGGCTGCCCAGGGAGGTGGTGGAGTCACTGTCCCTGGAGGTGTTCAAGAAAAGGCTGGTTGAGGTACTTAGTGCTATGGTCTAGATGACTGGATAGGGCTGGGTGCTAGGTTGGCCTGGATGATCTTGGAGGTCTCTTCCAACCTGGTTGATTCTATGTTTCTATGGAGGGAGGATATTCTTCCCCTGTACTCAGCACTGGTCAGGCCACACCTTGAGTCCTTTGTCCAGTTCTCGGCTCCTCAATTCCAGAGAGAAGTTGAGATGCTGGAATGTGTCCAGAGAAGGGAGACGAAGCTGGTGAGGGGCCTGGAGCACAGCCCTGGGAGGAGAGGCTGAGGGAGCTGGGGGTGTGCAGCCTGGAGAAGAGGAGGCTCAGGGGTGACCTCATTGCTGTCTACAGCTACCTGAAGGGAGGTTGTAGCCAGGTGAGGGTTGGTCTCTTCTGCCAGGCAACCAGCAACAAAACAAGGGGACACAGTCTCAAGTTGTGCCAGGGGAGGTATAGGCTGGATATTAGGAAGAAGTTCTTCACAGAGAGAGTGATTGGCATTGGAATGGGCTGCCCAGGGAGGTGGTGGAGTCACCGTCCCTGGAGGTGTTGAAGCAAAGCCTGGATGAGGCACTTAGTGCCATGGTCTGTTTGATTGGACAGGGCTGGGTGCTAGGTTGGACTGGCTGATCTTGGAGGTCTCTTCCAACCTGGTTGACTCTATGATTCTAATAGATGGAATGGATGAAATGCATTTATACAAGCGACAGGAGCATTGTCCAGAGGCAGAATAGTAAGGATATCTCGTCCATGGTTGCTGCTTGTTCAGTTGAAGGTTTCACATGAAGGAATGGTATTTCACTTTTTGGTTTTCTTTGTTTTTTTCTTAGATATTAGATCAACCCAAGTATGAAGACAACCTCTACATGTATTTGTATTTTGTCATCTTTATAATTTTTGGATCTTTTTTCACCCTGAACTTGTTCATTGGTGTCATTATCGATAACTTCAATCAGCAAAAAAAGAAGATAAGTATTGTTTCATTTCTCTTCTAGAGCTATTCTGAACTATTGCATTTCTACAGATGCATGATACATGAAATGTACCCTCAAGGTTTGTTCAAAATTGAAGAAGCTAAAGTACACTTCCAGCCTGGTTGATTCTGTGATTCTGTGTAAAGGCTGACAAAGCTGTAGTATGGCTACGAGGACAGTGAGGGGACTGGAGGGCATGGCTTTTGAGGAGAGGCTGAGACCTGGGACTCTCTAGGCTGGAGAAGAGAAGACTTAGAAGGGAATTGATAAATGTTTATGAGTATCTGAAGGCTGCCAGGAGTGGTGGGACAGGCTCTGCTCACTTGGCCCCTGGGATAGGACAAGGAGCAATGGGTGTAAGTTGCAGCACAAGAGGATCCACCTCAACACAAGGGGGAACTTCTTCACTGTAAGGGCCACAGAGCACTGGAATAGGCTTCCCAGAGAGGTTGTGAGGTCTCCTTCTCTGGAGGCTTTCAAGGCCTGTCTGGATGTGTTCCTCTGTGATCTGTGCTAGATAGTATTGTTCTGCTCTGGCAGGAGGGGTTGGATTTGATGATCTCTTTGGGTCCCTTCCAACCCCTAACATCCTGTGATTAACACTGTAGTGAATGGGAAAGACATTTCTATTCTCAATGTCCAGTTTAGTCTTCCTTAAGCCATCTGTTTTTAACATGTCCAAGCTTTAGGAAGTCTCATTACATGATCAAATCCCTGATTTAGGCCTCTATATTAAAGCACTCTTGATTTCTGGGTTTTTTTTCTTCTTGATTTGCAGTGATTCTATCAGCACAGGCACACACACACACAAAAAAACCCAATAATAACCAAAAAACCCACAAACAAACAAAACCAAACAAAAAATAACACCACAAAGCTAGCTGGTTATGACAAATAAAGCACTATTTCATCATATTACTCCAAATGCTCTTTCAATGACCCTGAGTGTCCAAGTTCTATCTTGTGGATAGGAACAGTAGTGTTCTGAGCCATTTTTATTGTGTTCTGGTACAGATAATCTGGCTGGTATTATAGATGGTCTGAGCATCAGATGCTTATCTTCAAAATTGCTTTCTGGAACCAGATAAAGTAGTGGAAGCTAAAGGACAGAAGCAGCTATGAATCATTAGTTTAATTTTACCACTCTGGACTTCTTAGACTTTCTTTGGGTTTATGTTACTAACAAAAGACTTCTGGAAGTGTCTTCAAGCTTCTCAAATGCTCATCCATAAAAAGGCTGCATCCAGTTCTTTCTGTTCATAGACATTCCTGGAATTGGGTGTCTGCAGGTATATTTTATCCAGGAAAAATTTACTTCAAGGTGTACATGGAGTCTGGTGGATTTTCACTCAAACCCTCTCTACAAGAAAGTTACTATGGACAGGGGATTTTAGTTAGGTTACCAGAAAAGATCAGTGATTCTCTCTTTATCTTTGCTGTCAGGCTCCAAACACCAGTTCAGACTCTACTGAGCATGGAACCTAACCAGGATAAAACCCTTAGAGCATTTGATTGTTAACAGTGTCAACAGTGCTTCAATTTTCAGCTCAGCTGAAATTCTGATAGCCATCTTCCCAACAAACTCAAAGTTTTTGAGAAGCCAGGAGTCCAAATGCTAAGTTGTGAGTGCTAAACTAGAGATACCTACGGCACTAACATTCAGGGACTGGTAACTTATCCTGCTTCCTTGTTTTCAGTGAAATCACAGTTCAGTAGTGACACTGCTGGGCAGTCCAGACTATCTGAACTTGTCTTAAAGGGTGTCTACTGTGCCTATTCTATAAAAGAAAAGATGTCTGAAGAGATTTTCTTGCAGATCAGGAAATGTAACCGCAGAAAAATGCAGTCTTGGATATCCAGACAACATCTGGACTAAATGCTTAGATTGCAGTCATCTGCATTTGATAGCAAAGAGATTTTCCCCAATTCAACCTTATTGATTTCCATTAAATAAATAAATAAAGATTATCATGATGCCTTTCTCTTTTTTCCCAGAACTGCATATAAATGTGATTATAATCAATTTTTGTATTTCCTGGTTTTACTTTGGAGGTCAAGACATATTTATGACAGAGGAGCAGAAGAAATACTACAATGCAATGAAAAAACTGGGATCCAAAAAACCACAAAAACCTATACCAAGACCAGGGGTAAAATTATTTATGTATTTCAGACCAGTACTTATTAACTAAGAGCTCAGTTTTAACTGACATAGAAAGAGAGGAGAAATATGCTCATGTGAAAACTACTGTATCAGTCAGTAAAAACAGAAAATGAAAGCATCCACCACAGTAAAATAATATTCGCTCCATCAAGAGGGGTCTGGACAGGTTGGAAAGGTTCAACTCATGAGGTTCAACAAGACCAAGTGCAAGGTCCTGCAGCTGGATCGAGGCAATCCCAAGCACAAATACAGGCTGGGCAGGGACTGGCTGGAGAACAGCCCAGAGAGGGACTTGGGGGTGCTGGTGGACGAGAAGCTCAACATGAGCCAGCAGTGTGCACTTGCAGCCCAGAAAGCCAACCAGAGCCTGGGCTGCATCAGGAGAATTGTTGCCAGCAGGGCCAGGGAGGGGATTCTCCCACTCCACTCTGCTGAGACCCCACCTGGAGTACTGCATCCAGTTCTGAAGCCCCTTTTGCAAGAGGGATGTGGAGATGCTGGTGCATGTCCAGAGAAGGGCTAGGAGGATGCTCAGAGGGCTGCAGCAGCTCTGCTGTGAGGGCAGACTGAAAGAGTTGGGGCTGTTCAGTTTGGAGAAGGCGAGGCTCTGAGATGACCTTCTTGTGGCCTTCCAGTATCTAAAGGAGACCTACAGAAAATCTGGGGAGGGACTTTTTAGGCTATAAGGGAGTGACAGGACTAGGGGGAATGGAGCGAAGCTGGAGGTGAGGAGATTGAGAGTGGAGGCGAGGAGGAAGTTGTTGAGCATGAGAGTGGTGAGAGCCTGGAATGGGTTGCCCAGGGAGGTAGTTGAGGCCCCACGGCTGGAGATGTTTAAGGGCAGGCTGGATGAGGCTGTGGGCAGCCTGCTCTAGGGTAGGGTGTCCCTGCCCATGGCAGGGGAGTTGGAACTCGATGATCTTTGTGGTCCGTTCCAACCCTGACTGATTCTATGATATGTTACTTTCCCCTTGCAGTCATTTCCTTCATGAATATAGGAAGGAGACTGAACTAATTACATTTTGACTGAAGCTGGGTAGGACTTACTGCTTGCATTTTTCTACTTTTCCTAACAGAAAAGAAAAAACAAAAACAACAACTGCAGTTTGTGCTGAATGTTTCTTTTTGCTCTTTTCTCCTCAGAACAAATTCCAAGGCATGGTCTTTGATTTTGTGACCCAGCAAGTATTTGACATCAGCATCATGATTCTTATTTGTCTCAACATGGTTACCATGATGGTCGAAACGGATGACCAGAGTGAGGAAATGGAAAATATTTTATACTGGATCAACCTGGTGTTCATTGTCCTTTTCACTGGAGAATGTGTCCTGAAGCTGATTTCGCTTCGCCATTACTACTTCACTATTGGCTGGAACATTTTTGATTTTGTGGTTGTGATTCTCTCCATAGTAGGTAAGTTTTGTTTATGAGATTAGAAAGAGAGTAAAATTACTATAAAAAAGAGTTTTTACTAGAATAGAGCTAAAAGCTTGGGGTGGGGGGGGGGGGGTGTTTACCATGGCAAGGTTTACAACCAAGTCATGGAACTTATTGATTTTACCTAATAACATACCTAACCCAACTGTGAAAATGTTATAATCATTAAGCATACACTGCACCTAGAAATGTTAACTTGTGTAGCAGAAATTATGCAAGTGGAGCATCTTTTATTGCTACAGAGAAACATCACTTTAATAACTTAGATTTCTGATTCTACTGATACAACGATTAAGTGGTAATCCTGAGGGGTTGGTTTGTTGTTTGTTTTTTTTTTTTTTTTTCCCTCTTTTAGGTATGTTCTTAGCTGAGATGATTGAAAAGTACTTTGTGTCCCCCACGCTCTTCAGAGTCATCCGACTTGCCAGAATAGGTCGCATCCTGCGCCTCATTAAAGGCGCTAAGGGCATCCGCACTCTGCTGTTTGCCTTGATGATGTCTCTTCCTGCCCTGTTCAACATTGGGCTGCTGCTCTTCCTGGTCATGTTTATCTATGCCATATTTGGCATGTCCAACTTCGCCTACGTTAAAAGAGAAGCTGGTATAGACGACATGTTCAACTTTGAGACGTTTGGCAACAGCATGATCTGCCTGTTCCAGATTACCACATCTGCTGGCTGGGATGGTTTGCTAGCTCCAATTCTTAACAGTGGGGAGCCAGACTGTGACCCTAACAAAGCTCACCCAGGGAGCTCTGTGAAAGGTGACTGCGGCAACCCTTCCGTTGGGATTTTCTTCTTTGTCAGCTACATTATCATATCATTTCTGGTAGTGGTGAACATGTACATTGCTGTGATTTTGGAGAACTTTGGTGTTGCTACTGAAGAAAGTGCTGAGCCCTTGAGCGAGGATGACTTTGAGATGTTCTATGAAGTCTGGGAGAAGTTTGATCCTGATGCAACCCAATTCATGGAATTTGAGAAACTCTCTGATTTTGCAGCAGCTCTTGAGCCTCCTCTTCACCTACCCAAACCAAACAAAGTCCAGCTTATTGCAATGGACCTGCCCATGGTAAGCGGGGACAGAATTCACTGCCTTGACATCTTGTTTGCTTTCACAAAGCGTGTTCTGGGGGAAAGTGGGGAGATGGATGCCCTCAGAATACAGATGGAAGATCGGTTCATGGCATCCAACCCTTCCAAAGCTTCCTATGAACCAATTACAACCACACTGAAACGAAAGCAGGAGGAGGTATCTGCTGTCATCATTCAACGGGCTTTTAGACGTCACCTTTTAAAACGAACAGTAAAACAAGCTTCCTTTATCTATAACAAAAACAAAAGCGAAGGAGGGGCTGGTCAGGGTATGAAAGAGGAGATCCTGATTGACAAGCTAAATGAAAACTCATTTACAGAGAAAACTGATATAACAGCATCAACAGCAGTTTGCCCACCTTCGTATGATCGCGTAACGAGAGCAGTCAAAGAAAAGCATGAAAAGGAAGAAAAAGATGGTCAGAAATAAAAGCAAATAACAAGCAGAATCATCTTTGTGCAAAACAGCTCATAGCCTGTAAGGATCACGTGTTTGTGTCAACAGGACTCCTGCTGGAGGTCTATGCCAAACTGAACATTTTTACTAATATACTGTACATTAAAGGTCAGTGCCTATTAAAAGACAGTGACCCCTCGTCAGTGACCGTGACTGCGATATGGGGAAACAACCTTGACAGGAGGTTACTGTTCTCACTACCAGCTGACACTGCTGAAGAGGAGAGAAAAAAATGGCTACTCAGACTGTAGGGACCAGTTAAAGGGGAGGGGGGATGTGTGCAAACCAAGAATTTGTGTGTTTAGCATAAACCAATATGGTAATCGTATCCACTGTTTGCATTTCAACTGCCACATATGTCATATTTTTACAGAGTATGTGTTGGTGGATTCATCTTCTTTTTATTCATATGTTGTTTCTTATATGTGACTATTTTTGTAAACAGGGCTTCTGTTGGGGAAGGGGATTCAGTACACCTTTACAGGTACAAGGGCCGGGTGTTCTAGTACACGACTAATATACACGCAGAAACGATTTGCATGAGGGCATGCTGCACTTGTAGATCATGCATGAAAATAACATTAAGTCATGAAGAACAACAGGTTACTTTTTTCTTTTTTTTTAAGCACAGCGTTTCTGGAAAGGAATAACTGATTTTTGAGGTGCTTATTTAATGCATTCATGTTGTATTATGTCCAGACAAGTCTTGGTATGCTGGTGAAGTCCCCTGTAAGTCACAAGAACAGTAGAGACAGGTTATTTTTTGCACAGCTGATTAAGTTTCAGAAAGTGTAAACTTCTTTCTGGGTCTGGAGTCACAGATTATGTCTTTGTCAAATACCTTTCTGCAGACAAACACTAAATGAATCTGCCTCAGCCCTCCAAATTGATCAAAAAGAGCCCATTATGAAGTTTTTCTGCTTTATCCTGCAGTATTGTTTAGCCATCTTCAGCTCTCAGTAAGGTTGCTGTTATTGTACATGTTAATGAAAACCTTCTGCTATGTAAATAGTAATTTTTAACCTGTGGTGCATGTTTGAGCAAACAGATAATGACCTTAGCACATTTATTGCATCAAATATGTACCACAATAAGTGTAGTGTGCAAGCATTCAACAGGTAAAATGATGTATTATCTACCATTATAGATAGTTTGGATGCTCTCAGTGCATGTTTATATTGCCTATGCTGCTGTTCCTTTGACTGTCCAGGATTCTTAAATATGGGAAGCCATAAGTCAGAGCTAAAAAACAAAAGTACTCAACAAGACCTCAGTCCTCCATACCATTAAGCAATATTTTGCAGCTATTCAGCAGCCTATTTGTTTTACTTTGATTTTCAGTGAAAAGCATACAGTGTATATCCAAACTGTACAGACATGTTGAAAACTACTGAACCTGTTGAAAATAACGTTAGAATTTTATAAGCTAATATAAATACTGTAAAAATCATTTTCTTTTCTTTTCTTTTTTTTTTTTCCCCCAGCATTATGTACATAAAGCTGACTTTTACCTTCAGGTTGATGTCACATCCTTTGTGTTACTTTCAGCCCATAGCACTTTTTCCACAGAAGAACTCCAGAGAGCAAGGTATAACTAAGAGAATGGCTAGCAGTAGGTTCTTGGTTTTCTACAACACTTGTCAATAACTTCTTCAAAATCAGCTCATAATCTGCTTAAAAACCTTAAGGTTTGGGGTTCTTTCTCTTTTTTTGCAGTTGGCAAATGGTGTAAAGTTCAAACTGAATGTTTAAGCAGTGCCTGCATCATAAGTTTTCGAATACAACCTTTTTTTCACAGGATCTTTAATCAGAGTTTTCTTGTATTTACTCACAGATTTTCTGTTGGTTTCTTTGTTTCATGCTGCACTAGCACAGTTCTAAATGTTATCTTTGGGTCCACGATGTTTTTTCACAGAGAGAAAGTAGCAAACTTGTATTAACCCAGCACATCAGGACATTTTATGTTTCTTACACGGGAAAATTCAATAGAGATTACTTTTATGAAAATTACTGACTAAGACTGTATTAGTGAACTGCATGCAGGAAAATGCTACTATTACCCTACTTGATGCTAAAGAACATAATTAATGCTCCAAAAATAATAAAGGTTACAATTTTTTATTGTATGCTCCTTTTGTCTTTATTATCTGACATTAATATATATTAAGGAAAAAAGATGTGTTTCTAGGACTACAGCATGGGAGTATATTGAAAAGCTTTATTGTCAGCTATGCTGTTCTTGCAGGTAAGCAAATCCTTGAGAACTGCCTGCTAGGCACCAGTCAGGAATTTCTGTGTGTGTATTAGACACTGAGCATGGTAATTCTGCATGTATCAGTTGCAGTGCCCTGAGTAACTGCATGACTTCATGCAGCAGCTCCACACCATGGGGGCTCAACCATCAAATACCAGAGCTGTCCTGAGTGTCCTAAGAGGCTCTGAGCCTTCATAGGCATGAGAACTGAGCAGTGATGAGTTTACAAACAGCAAATGAGGATTGAAAATAGTACTGAATAGATGACATTCACTGACTTGGACTGTGAGAACCAGTTTATTCTTACTAGTCAGGATTGACCAACAGGCTACAGAACTTAGAATTATAGAATCAGTCAGGGCTGGAAGGGATCACAAGGATCATCTAGTTCAAATCCCCCTGCCATGGGCAGGGACACCCTACCCTAGAGCAGGCTGCCCACAGCCTCATCCAGCCTGGCCTTAAATACCTCCAGCCATGGGGCTTCAAGCACCTCCCTGGGCAACCCATTCCAGCCTCTCACCACTCTCATGCTCAACTTCCTCCTCACGGCCAGTCTCAATCTCCCCACCTCCAGCTTTGCTCCATTCCCCCTAGTCCTGTCACTCCCTCATGGCCTAAAAAAGTCCCTCCCCATCTTTTTTGTAGGCCTCCTTCAGATCCTGGAAGGCCACAAGAAGGTCACCTGGGAGCCTCCTCTTCTGCAGTCTGAACAGCCCCAACTCTTTCAGTCTGTCCTCATAGGAGAGATGTTCCAGCCCTCTGAGCACCCTCGTGGCTCATCTCTGGACATGCCCCAGCATCTCCACATCCCTCTTGTAATAGGAGTGCCAGAACTGGACGCGCCTCCCGCAGCGCCCAAACGTGCAAGCGCTGCCCGAGCCGCGCCCAGGCGCCGCAGCCCCGGCCGCAGCCCGGCCCCGCCTCCCGCCCGGCTGGCCCCGCCTCCCGCCCGCCCGGCCCCGCCTCCCGCCCGGCCGGCCCCGCCCCACACCCTGCGGCCGCCAGAGCGCAGGCGTCTGCTCGGGTCTGCTTCCCGGGTCTCTCCCGCCCCCTTTCCCTCTAGGCCAATGGCAGCGGGCGCTCCTTCTGGCTAGCCAATGGCAGCGGGCGCTCCTTCTGGCTAGCCAATGGCAGCGGGCGCTCCTTCTGTCTAGCCAATGGCAGCGCGCTGCCGGGCTATGCCCGGCCCTTCCGGCGGCCCGCCCTCCGCGGCGCTGGGTAGCAACGATGGACGCGGAGGTGCAGCAGGTGGGTGCCGCTGCTCCAGGCCTTTCCGCGGCCTGGGGGCTGCTTAGGGGCTGCGGCCGGCGGGATGGAGCCTGGGGCAGGAGGGCTGCTTGGCGCGGGCTCCTGTCGTCCTGTACGAGTAAATCGAGGCTGCCTTTCCCGCAGGCCCTGCTCAATTATTACTGCCAAGAAGGCTACTTCCAGCACGTCCGAGATGCGGCGGATGAGGCCCTGG